>NC_135626.1:67095409-67408211 GCF_053574225.1 Canis aureus | reverse complement strand
TTTAAGATGTCGAGGAATGTTCCCTCTATCCCTACACTCTGAAGAGTTTTGATCAGGAATGGATGCTGTATTTTGTCAAATGCTTTCTCTGCATCCAATGAGAGGATCATATGGTTCTTGGTTTTTCTCTTGCTGATATGATGAATCACATTGATTGTTTTACGGGTGTTGAACCAGCCTTGTGTCCCAGGGATAAATCCTACTTGGTCATGGTGAATAATTTTCTTAATGTACTGTTGGATCCTATTGGCCAGTATCTTGTTGAGAATTTTTGCATCCATGTTCATCAGGGATATTGGTCTGTAATTCTCCTTTTTGGTGGGGTCTTTGTCTGGCTTTGGAATTAAGGTGATGCTGGCTTCATAGAACGAATTTGGAAGTACTCCATCTCTTTCTATCTTTCCAAACAGCTTTAGGAGAATAGGTATGATTTCTTCTTTAAACGTTTGATAAAATTCCCCTGGGAAGCCATCTGGCCCTGGACTCTTGTGTCTTGGGAGGTTTTTGATGACTGCTTCAATTTCCTCCCTGGTTATTGGCCTGTTCAGGTTTTCTATTTCTTCCTGTTCCAGTTTTGGTAGTTTGTGGCTTTCCAGGAATGCGTCCATTTCTTCTAGATTGCCTAATTTATTGGCGTATAGCTGTTCATAATATGTTTTTAAAATCGTTTGTATTTCCTTGGTGTTGGTAGTGATCTCTCCTTTCTCATTCATGATTTTATTAATTTGAGTCTTCTCTCTCTTCTTTTTAATAAGGCTGGCTAATGGTTTATCTATCTTATTAATTCTTTCAAAGAACCAACTCCTGGTTTTGTTGATCTGTTCCACAGTTCTTCTGGTCTCGATTTCGTTGAGTTCTGCTCGAATCTTTATTAACTCCCTTCTTCTCTTGGGTGTAGGATCTATTTGCTGTTTTTTCTCTAGCTCCTTTATGTGTAAGGTTAGCTTTTGTATTTGAGTTCTTTCCAGTTTTTGAATGGATGCTTGTATTGCGATGTATTTCCCCCTTAGGACTGCTTTTGCTGCATCCCAAAGATTTTGAATGGTTGTATCTTCATTCTCATTAGTTTCCATGAATCTTTTTAATTCTTCCTTAATTTCCTGGTTGACCCTTTTATCTTTTAGCAGGATGGTCCTTAACCTCCACGTGTTTGAGGTCCTTCCAAACTTCTTGTTGTGATTTAGTTCTAATTTCAAGGCATTATGGTCCGAGAATATGCAGGGGACAATCCCAATCTTTTGGTATCGGTTCAGACCCGATTTGTGTCCCAATATGTGGTCTATTCTGGAGAAAGTTCCATGTGCACTTGAGAAGAATGTGTATTCAGTTGAGTTTGGATGTAAAGTTCTGTAGATTTCTGTGAAATCCATGTGGTCCAGTGTATCATTTAAAGCTCTCGTTTCTTTGGAGATGTTGTGCTTAGAAGACCTATCGAGTATAGAAAGAGCTAGATTGAAGTCACCAAGTATAAGTGTATTATTATCTAAGTATTTCTTCACTTTGGTTAATAATTGATTTATATATTTGGCAGCTCCCACATTCGGAGCATATATATTGAGGATTGTTAAGTCCTCTTGTTGAATAGATCCTTTAAGTATGATATAGTGTCCCTCTTCATCTCTCACTACAGTCTTTGGGGTAAATTTTAGTTTATCTGATATAAGGATGGCTACCCCTGCTTTCTTTTGAGGACCATTCGAATGGTAAATTGTTCTCCAACCTTTTATTTTCAGGCTGTAGGTGTCCTTCTGTCTAAAATGAGTCTCTTGTAGACAGCAAATAGATGGGTACTGCTTTTTTATCCAGTCTGAAACCCTGCGCCTTTTGATGGGGTCATTAAGCCCGTTCACATTCAGAGTTACTATTGAGAGATATGAGTTTAGTGTCATCATGATATCTATTCAGTCTTTGTTTTTGTGGACTGTTCCACTGAACTTCTTCTTAAAGGGGAATTTTAAGAGTCCCCCTTAAAATTTCTTGCAGAGCTGGTTTGGAGGTCACATATTCTTTTGTTGCTGCCTGTCTTGGAAGCTCTTTATCTCTCCTTCCATTTTGAATGAGAGCCTTGCTGGATAAAGTATTCTTGGTTGCATGTTCTTCTCATGGAGGACCCTGAATATATCCTGCCAGCCCTTTCTGGCCTGCCAGGTCTCTGTGGAGAGGTCTGCTGTTACCCTAATGCTCCTCCCCATAAAAGTCAGGGATTTCTTGTCTCTTGCTGCTTTAAGGATCTTCTCCTTATCTTTGGAATTTGCAAGCTTCACAATTAAATGTCGAGGTGTTGAATGGTTTTTATTGATTTTAGGGGGGGATCTCTCTATTTCCTGGATCTGAATGCCTGTTTCCCTTCCCAGATTAGGAAAGTTTTCAGCTAGAATTTGTTCAAATACATATTCTGGCCCTCTGTCCCTTTCGGCGCCCTCGGGAACCCCAATTAAACGTAGGTTTTTCTTCTTCAGACTGTCGTTTATTTCCCTTAATCTATCTTCATGGTCTTTTAATTGTTTGTCTCTTTTTTCCTCAGTTTCCCTCTTTGCTATCAACTTGTCTTCTATGTCACTCACTCGTTCTTCCACCTCGTTAACCCTCGTCGTTAGGACTTCTAGTTTGGATTGCATCTCATTCAATTGATTTTTAATTTCTGTCTGATTAGCTCTAAATTCTGCAGTCATGAAGTCTCTTGAGTCCTTTATACTTTTTTCTAGAGCCACCAGTAGCTGTATAATAGTCCTTCTGAATTGGCTTTCTGACATTGAATTGTAATCCAGATTTTGTAACTCTGTGGGAGAGAGGACTGTTTCTGATTCTTTCTTTTGAGGTGAGGTTTTCCTTCTAGTCATTTTGCTCATTGCAGAGTGGCCAAAAGCAAGTTGTATTGGGAAAAAGAGAAAAAGTGAGGAGAGAAAGAAGGAAAGAAAAGTGAAAGAGAAAAAAAAGGGAAGAGAAAAAAAACGAAAGAAAAAAAAAGAAGAAAAAGAGAAAGAAAAAGAAAGGAGAAAAAAAAGGGGGGTGGGGGAAGGAAACAAATCAAAAAGCAAAACAAAATAAAACAAAAGCAAACAAACAAACAAAAAAAAACCAACAAAACAAACAAACAAACAAAAAAAGAACCACAGGGGAGTATCTTCTTATTCTGTGTTCTTTAAGTCCCTTGGCTTCTCCTGGAAGTTGTCAGTCTAGCTGGTGTTCTGGGGGAGGGGCCTGTTGTGCTGATTTTCAGGTGTTAGCAGTTGGGGGAGCTGCTGTGCCCCTGCCTGGTGCAGGGCTCAGTGGGGGCAGCTCTGGAAACCTGGATTCAGCTCCGGCAGGAACTCCGTCTGCAGGGCCTGGAGGCTCCGGGGCGGGGCCGCTGATCTGCTCAGCTGGGGCAGGAGCGTCCTTGCTGTCCTGGGCCCTCCCGGCCTCTGCCTGTCCCGGGGGAGGCCGGATCCTGGGCTGTGTCCCGGCGCCCTGTGCTCCGGAGCCTGCGCTGGTGGATTCGCGCTCCCGGGCCGCGCAACCCCCTCCGCGGAGCCACCGCCCGAGCCCCTCCGAGCTGCTCCTGGAACCGCGCAGGCCCCTCTGCACGGAGCCTCTTCCTCTGCCTGAGCCCGGCCGAGCTGCTCCGGGTCCCGCCGTGCGCGCTGCAGCCCTTAGGGAGTTCGCCGCACTCTCCTGGGCGCGGAGTTGCTGTTACTGTCCCGGGGAGCCTGAGGGCATCCCCTCCCTCCTGGGTCCTGCTCCAACTCCCCGCGAGCCCCTTTCCGCCCGGGAAGGTCGGTGCAGCTCCTGCTCCTCCGGGACGGGGCTCTCCTGTCCTGGGAACACTCGCCCCGGCCTCAGCCCGGCTCCTCGCGGGGCCCCTCCCCCTTGGAGGCCTTTGTTTCTTTATTTCTTTTTCCCCGTCTTCCTACCTTGATAGAAGCGCGAACTCTTCTCACTGTTGCATTCCAGCTGGTCTCTCTTTAAATCTCAGGTCGAATTCATAGATTTTCAGGATAATTTGAAGGTTTTCTAGGTAGTTTGGTGGAGACAGGTGATTTGGAGACCCTGCTCTTCCGCCATCTTGCTCCTCCCTCAGTTTCCCTCTTTACCATCAACTTGTCTTCTATGTCACTCACTCGTTCTTCTACCTCGTTAACCCTCATCGTTAGGACTTCTAGTTTGGATTGCATCTCATTCAATTGATTTTTAATTTCGGCCTGATTGGATCAAAATTCTGCAGTCATGAAGTCTCTTGAGTCCTTTATGCTTTTTCTAGAGCCACCAGTAGCTGTATAATAGTGCTTCTGAATTTGCTTTCTGACATTAAATTGTTATCCAGATTTTGTAACTCTGTGGGAGAGACGACTGTTTCTGATTCTTTCTTTTGAGGTGAGGTTTTCCTTCTAGTCATTTTCCTGAGTGCAGAGTGGCCAAAAAGAAATTGTATTGGGAAGGGATCCCTGGATGGCGCAGCGGTTTGGCGCCTGCCTTTGGCCCAGGGCGCGATCCTGGAGACCCGGGATCGAATCCCACATCGGGCTCCCGGTGCATGGAGCCTGCTTCTCCCTCTGCCTGTGTCTCTGCCTCTCTCTCTGTGACTATCATAAATAAATAAATACCTTAAAAAAATTAAAAAAAAAAAAGAAATTGTATTGGGAAAAGGAGAAAAAGAGAGAGAAAGAAGGAAAGAAAAGAGAAAAACGAAAAAGAATAAAGGAAGAAAGAAGGAAATAGGGAATAAAAAGAGAAAGAAAGGGATCCCTGGATGGTGCAGCGGTTTGGCACCCTTTGGTCCAGGGGGCGCGATCCTGGAGACCCGGGATCGAATCCCACATCGGGCTCCTGGTGCATGGAGCCTGCTTCTCCCTCTGCCTGTGTCTCTGCCTCTCTCTCTCTCTGTGACTATCATAAATAAATAAATAAATAAATACCTTAAAAAATTAAAATGAAAAAGAAAAAGAAAGAAAGGGGGGAAAAGGGGAGGGCGAAGCAATCAGAAATAAAAAAAAACATGGAGGAGTATCTTCTGATTCTGTATACTTTAAGTCCCTTGACTTCCCCTGGAACTTGCCTGTCTAGCCGGTCTTCTGGGGGAGGGGCCTGTTGTGCTGATTTTCAGGTGTTAGTACTTGGGGGAGCCGCTATGTCCCCTGCCTCGTGCAGGGCTCAGTGGGATTAGTTTCCCCCATGAGGCCCCAGGAGGAACAACTCCAATGGTAGTGGCCAGCTCTGGAAACCTGTATTTAGCCCCCGCAGTAACTCAGGAGCAGTCCTTCTGCAGGTCCTGGAGGCTCTGAGGCGGGTCCGCTGATCTGCTCAGCTCTGGACAGGAGCATCCTTGCTGTCCTGGGCCTTGCGGGCCTCTGCTTGTCCCTGGGGAGGCCGAATCCTGGGCTGTGCCCCGGCGCCCTGTGCTCCGGGGCCTGTGCTGTTGGATTCTCGCTCCCGGCCGCATAGCCACCTCACTGCAGAGCCACCGCCCGAGCCCCTCTGAGTTGCTCCTGGAGCTCCGCATCCCCCTCTGAATGGAGCCTCTTCCTCTGCAGGAGGCGCTGCTGCCAAGCTGCTCCTAGGGCCGTGAAAACCCCTTTGTGCAGAGCTGCCACCCGATCCTGATAGAGCTGCTCCCCGGTCAATGCATGTGCCCTGCGGCCCTTAGGGAGCTCGCAGCACTCTCCCGGGAGTGCAGGTGTCTATTAGTGTCCCAGGGATCCCTAGGGCATCCCCGCCCTCCTGGGTCCTGCTCTGACTCCTTGAAGTTGCCATTCTGCCCTGGAAGATTGGTGAAGCTCCTCCTTCTCCCAGGACAGAGCTCTTCTGTCCTGTGGGTACTTCCCGGCCTTAGCCAGGCTCCTCACAGGGCCCCTCAGCCTTGGATGCCCTTTTTTTCTTTATTTCTTTTTCCCGTCTTTCTACCTTGATAGAATCACGAACTTTTCCACTGTAGCATTCGGTCTGGTCTCTGTTTAAATCTCAGGCCGAATTAATAGATTTTCAGGATGTTTTGAAGGTTATCTAGGTAATTTCGTGGGGACAGGTGATTTGGGGACCCTACACTTCCGCCATCTTGCCCCTCCTCCTGTATGTTGCATTTTAGCTTTGGTTGTTTTCTTCATTTTGCGGAAGCTTTTCAATTTGATGAAGTCCCAATAGTAATTTTGGTTTTGTTTCCCTCACCTCAGAGGCATATCTAGAAAGAAGATCCAATGGACAATGTCAAAGACTTTGCTGCCTATCTTTTCTTCTTTGTATTGTTTCAGGTCTCACATTTAGGTGTTTCATCCATATTGAATTTATTTTTTATATATATGGTATAAGAAAGTGGTCCAGTTAAATTCTTCTGTATGTGGCTGCCTGGTTTTCCCAACATCATTTGTTCTTATCCTGGGGTCATGGTTAGGGTTTGTTGAAGAGACTATCTTTGTGCCTTTGGATATTCCTTGCTGCCTTGTTGTCGATTAATGGATCATAGAGTTACAGGTTTGTACCTTGTTTTGGATTTCCATTTTGTTCTATTGATCTAAGCATCTCCTGTTGGGAGGTTCTTGATTGCTGATTCAATTTCTTTGCTGGTTATCTGTCTGTTCAAGTTTCTTATTTCTTCCTTTATCATTTTTGTTATGTTATATGTTTCCAGGAATTGATCTATTTCTTCCAGGTTCTAGGTTGCTGGCATATAATTTTTCATAATGTTCTCTTATAATCCTTTGTATTTCTGTAGTGTTGGTTGTTATTTCTCTTTTCTCATTTGTGATTTTATGTGGGTCCTTTCTCATCTTTTTATCTTTTTTCTTTTTTAAAGATTTTATTTATGGATTCATGCGAGACATAGGGAGAGAGAGGGATAGGCAGAGGGAAAATGAGGCTCCATGCGGGGACCTTTGATCCCCCAGGTCCCCGGGATCATGACCTGAGCCAAAGCAGATGCTCAACCACTGAGGTACCCAGGTTCCTTGCTGATTCAATTCTTTTGCTAGTTATGGGTCTGTTCACATTTTCTATTTCTTCCTATTTCAGGTTTGCTCGTTTGCACATTTCTAGGGATTTGTCCATTTCTTCCAGTTCTCCCAGTTTGTTAGCATATAATTTCATAGTATTCCCTTATAATTGTCTTATTTTTCTGGTGTTGATTGTGATCTCTCTTCTCTCATTTGTGATTTTATTTATATAGGTCTTTTCTCTTTTCTCATTGATAAAGCTGGCTATGGCTTGATCCGTTTTATTTATTATTTTGAAGATCCAGCTCTTAGTTTCGTTATTCCATTCTACTGTTTTGTTGTTTCTGTATTTTTTATCTCTGCTCTCATCTTTATTTTTTCCCTTCTTCTGTAGGCTTTAGGCTTTGTTTGCTATTTCTTTTCCAGTTCCTTTAGGTGTAGGGTTAGGTTGTGTATTGGAGACTTCTTGTTTCTTGAGGTAGGCCTGTATTGCTATGTACTTCCCTCTTAGGACTGCCTTTGCTACATTCCAGAGTTTTGGAGAAACATATTTTCATTTTCATTTGTTTTAAATTTCCTCTTTAATTTCCTGGTTGATCCATTCATTCTCTAGTAGGATGATCATAATCTCCACGTGTTTTTTGTCTGTCCAATTCTTTTTTCTTACTGTCGACTTCGAGTTTCATAGCATCGAGTTCCAAAAATGTACAGTGTGTGATATCAACCTTCTTGTACCTGTTGTACCTGTTGAGGGCTGATTTGTGGCCCATGATATGATCTGTTCTGGAGAATATCCCATGTGCACTTGAAAGGAATGTGTATTCTGCTTTAGGAAGAAATATTCAGACTATATCTGTTGAGTCCCTGTGGTCCAGTGTGTCAAGGCTATTGTTCCCCTGTTGATTTTCTGCATAGACAATCGGTCCATTGTCATAAGTGGGTGTTAAAATCCCCTGTCATTGTATTATTATCAGTGAGTTCCTGTACGTTTGTTGTTAATTCGTTTCTATATTTAGGTACTCCCATGTTGCAGCATAAATATTTAGTTGTTGGATCTTTTTTTTAAAATAAATTTATTTTGTATTGGTGTTGAATTGACCAACATTCCGAATAACACCCAGTGCTCATCCCATCAAGTTCCCTCTCAGTGCCCATCACCCATTCACACACACTTCTGCCCTCCTCCCCTCCCAGCACCCCTAGTTCATTTCGCAGAGTTAGGAGTCTTTATGTTCTGTCTCCCTTTCTGATATTTCCTATACAATTCTTCTCCATTCCCTTATATTCTCTTTCAGTATTATTTATATTCCACAAATGAATGAGAACATACACTGTTTGTCCTTCTCCGTTTGACTTACTTCACTCAGCATAATACCTTCCAGTTCCATTCACGTTGAAGCAAATGGTGGGTATCTGTCATTTTTAATGACTGAGTATTATTCCATTGTATATATAAACCACATCTTCTTTATCCATTCAACTTTGATGGACAGGGAGGCTCCTTCCACAGTTTGGCTATTGTGGACATTCCTAATATAAACCTCAGGGTGAGGGATCCCTGGGTGGCGCAGCGGTTTGGCGCCTGCCTTTGGCCCAGGGCGCGATCCTGGAGACCCGGGATCGAATCCCACATCAGGCTCCCGGTGCATGGAGCCTGCTTCTCCCTCTGCCTGTGTCTCTGCCTCTCTCTCTCTCTCTGTGACTATCATAAATAAATAAAAATTTAAAAAAATAAATAAATAAACCTCAGGGTGCAGGTGTCCCGGCGTTTCATTGCATCTGAATCTTTGAGGTTAATCCCCAACAGTGCAATTTCTGGGTCGTTGTACAGGTCTATTTTTATCTCATTGTGGAACCTCCACAGAGTTTTCCAGAGTGGCTGCACCAGTTCACATTCCCACCAACAGTGGTTTCTATATTTAGGTACTCCCATGTTGGCAGCATAAATATTTAGTTGTTTGATCTTGATAGAGAGTCTTTTTAATTATGAAATATTGCCCTTCTTCATTTCTTCTTACAGTATTTGTTCTTTCTTTTTGAAATTTTAATTACTTATTTATATATTCATGAGAGATACACAGAGAAGCAGAAGAAGGAACATAGCAGAGTGAGAGGCAGGCTCCCCAAAGGGAGGCTGATGTGGGACTCGATCCTGGGATCGCAGGATCACACCCTGAGCCGAAGGCAGATGCTCAACCACTGAGTCACCATGTGTCCCCCAGGGTTTGGTTTCAAATCTCGTTTGTCTGATATAAGTATGGGTCCTCCAGCTTTCTTTTGATATCCATTAGCGTGATATATGATTTTCCATCCCCTGACTTTCAATCTGTTGGTGTCTATAGGTCTAAGGTGAGCATCCTTTAGGCAGCGTACAGATGGATGTTGTTTTTTAATAATAATATTATTTATGATAGTGAGAGTGAGAGAGAGAGAGAGAGAGAGAGAGAGAGGCAGAAAATTAAGCAGAGAGAGAAACAGGCTCCCCACCAGGAGCCCAATATGGGACTCGATCCCAGACTCCAGGATCACACCCTGAGTCAAAGGCAGAGGCTCAACCCCTGAGTCACCCAGGCATCCCGGATACTGCTTTTTAAGCCACTCTGATACCTTATATGTTTTGATTGAAGCATTTAGTCTATCAGCATTCAGAGTGATTATTCAAAGATATGAACTTTGTGCATTTGTGTTACCGGAAGAGTTGGTTTTTCTGGTGACGTTCTCTGGGCCTTTCTAGTCTTTGTTGCTTTTGATCTCTTTTTTTCCCCCACTAGAAGAGTCCCTCTTAAAATTCCTTACTGGACTGGTTAAGTGGTCCTGAACTCCTTTATATGTTGCCTGTCTGGGAAAATCTTTATCTCTCTTTCTCTCCTGAATGACACACTTGCTGAAGAAAGAATTCATACAAATTGGACTCCAATAAAAAGAAATTTAAAAACAAAAAATAAATTCTTGCTAAAATGATTGAGGAAAATGGCATTTAGGAGGAAAACCAGAAGCAGAAAGATAGGAGGACAGATTTCACTCTCCGTAGCCTTCACAGGGACCTGGTATCCTTTCCTAGGAGGGCCCCCTCCGAAGGATGCTTCCTGCCCCTCTGCCCTCTTTGTTGGAACACAGCAGGCACATCTCCATGCCTCCAGCACCTCTGCAGTCATGGCTTATAGCGTTTTCCATGTATCCTATTGGGGACCACAGCGTAGTGTATGTAACCATCTGGCTGCTGTTTGACAACATTGGGGGGATTCTGACTTTTGTTGGTTTTGAGGTGCGTGTGTGTCTATCACATGCAGCTATCCCGTGCAGCTGTCGGATCCTCTGGCTGGGTCATCCAAAACCCCAAAATCGTTGGCAGAATATCATTTCTGGTGCTGGCGCTGGGCGGCTAGCTGGGCTCTCCTGGCTACGCCGGGGCTCACTCGTGCAGGACTTTCAGCTGGAGGGTCAGCTGAGCTGGAAGTTCCGGCTTGGCCACATTCCCATATCCAGCAGTGGGTCCGGCCTCCCCTGGAAGGCACGTGGGGACGTCAGCTGTGTTTGCCTGGCGGCGCCCCTGCAGGGGCTGGTTGGGGCCTAGGTGGTGCCCGCTCCTCCTGTCTGGGGGTCTCTCCATGCCCCATGCAAAGAGTTCTGGGAGACGCAGAAATGGGCTGGCTGTGCATTTTCGCACCACATCACTTTATTGACTTTCTACAGCAATCGGGCCCAGAGCCGTGGGTGCGTGCCTTCCCCTGGGGAAGGAGAACTTCCTGTCCTTTAAGTGGGGGCAAGAATCAAACGGGGTGGGTGGGCTGGTGCTGGAGTTCCCCACCTGGGAGCATGTGTTGATCCGGGTGGGGGCGTGTGTCCTGAGGTTTCAGCCTGAGTGACGATTCTGAGGACAGCAGAGCTGACCTGGACCTGCAGCTCATGGGCTCCTGTGCTGGGTCCCCGCAGGGCAGCTGGACCCTGGCCTCGGGCCCTCTGGAGCCCCAGCACCTGGAGGAGCCTGCCTTATCGTGTGGGTGTGGGTGTGGCCCACCGGCTTACCCCTCCACTCCCCACACTGGTGTGACCCGGGATCCCCAGGGCTGCCCTAGATAAGCGACCTGTATCTGTGGGGCATGCCCAGGGCCCAGGAGGCCACATCCAGCTTTGAGAGGGCTCACTCAGCCTGGGGCCAGAATCCAGGGTTGGCCAGGGCTATGGGGGCCTGATTCCATTAGTCTTTGAGCTGGGACTGTTGGGGCCTCAAATCAACCCAGCCCCCACAGAGCATGGGCCCAAGTCAGCCCAGGTCCCTCTGGGTTAGGGGCTGCTGTCCTGTGCAGGGTGTCCCACCCTCCAGGAGGGACCGTGGATGGAGGCAGGGTACAGTGTGTGCTCTGCACCACTCTCCTGTACACAAACTGTCTGGGGCTCCCTGCCTTCCCTCCTCCCTGCAACCCCTGGGTACTCAATGGGACACCCGGGCTTCTGATGGGAGCAGGGTATCCAGAGAACCCCAGGGAGTTTGAGCATGTCCCACAGGGTGCAGCTGCACTGGGTCCTTGTTAGGGGCCAATGGTGTGGGGGTGGATGGTGTGTGGGCATGGGTATGACGGTGGTGGGGTGTGGGGGATGGTGTAAGGGGGATGGTGTTGGGGTATAGTGTGGGTGGGGATTGTGTGAGGCTGTGTGTGTGTAAGGGAGATGGTGTAGGGGCTATGCCACGGGGGATGATGATGTTAGGGGATGGTGTGGGTCTGGGGGATGGGAGGATGGTGTGGGGGGCTGGTGAACACAGGGCATCCCCTTTCTCTAAGATGCACACGGAGACATCTACAGATAAAGGCGACCCCAGTCTGGGGTATGCTGTGTCACCTTCCCCTGGGGCCCCGTGTGGTGAGTGCAGGGCCCTGGCTGGACCAGGGGCATTATCTGGGGGTCATCATACTATGTATGTTTATAAATTGCAAATTGTCTCAAATTGAATGCATAGAATTTAGAAATATAAAAAGTGCTGATGGTGGATATCACCCTGACCCTTCCGACCCTCATCAGATCGATGTGTGTCCTCCTCCAGTCACGGCCATGCACCCTGCCCCCAGGTCCCCTTACTTGCCCCATGGCCTCCACCCCAGCCCCCTGCTTTTCAGGGGCTGTCCCTCACCCCTTTGGGGTTCAGCTCACATGGCAATCCCTGGAGGCCCCGTCCTAGTGGCCTCCTCATCCGTGAGACCCCGAGGGTGGGGGCACGGTGTTCATCCCAAACAACCTACAATGCAGCTGTGTGTTGTTGGCTGCTGTTCTTCCCCCGGGCTCTGAAGCCCGGTGTTCCCTACCCAGAAACCCCCGGTCCTTCTGGGTCCCGATCCCCCTGGCCCCTCAGCCTCACCCTACCCCATAGTAGTCCCAAAACATGACGTGACTGCTGAACATCCTTTTGACATCCAGGTCCCCCAGCGTGATGTCCCTAGAGGAGACCAGGGCTTCCTCCTTCATTTCCTGTGGGAAAACCGGGGAGGAGGAGCTGACGTCAGGGACACAGACCCCAACCTGTCTGTCCTGGGCAGGGAGCCCTGGGGTCACCATGGGAGTGTGTACTGCCAAAACCTCCTTCCTTCCTCTGGGAGGCCAGGGATGGCAGGAGTGCCCACCATGCCCATGGGACCTGTGTGACGGCCTGTGCCCAGGTGTTGTAGGCAGGGAGGTAACTGTCACCCTGGGTGGCAGGGGATAGAGGTTCAGCCAAGGTGGGAGGGGACATGGGGGTGTTGTGCTCAAGATTGCGAATCTGAGAAACCACTAAGGAGCTGACACCAATGCAAACACACAAGGGTTGATTTCCAAACTTGAGCTTGCGTCCAAGTACACCCAACACAGCGGAGTAGGGACTTGGACCCCGAGGTGGGTTTTAGCTTAGTTTTAAGGGCTTGTCTCAGGGTCCTCCAGAAGGGGTGGAGCAATTCCTCAAGGTCTGTTTACATTTTGATATGGGGCCTTCAAAGGTATTGAGCTCTGCTCTCATTCTAGTAGGCGCTTCCAGCCGTTGGCATGGGCTCAGTTTCATTCTATTGTGGGGAATTCTAGGACATTAAGCTGTAAACTTTTGTTTTTTTTTTCCTGTAACTGAAGTAATGTAAATTTCAGGTCTTCTTCACAGGGGCCTGGGATGGCTGGACTTGTTCGAACACTGAACTTAAAGTAGAAAGGCCTTCATTTTCTCGGCCTCCTTGCGTCCAGTACCATCCTATCTAGCTCTTTCCCCTTCCCTGGAGCTCCTAAGAGAGCAATTGCAAATGACCTCAGCTTGGCAGCATGTGTTGGGAGAAAGGCCCAGGGATTTGGGATCAGGAAGACCTGGGTTGTGGGCGTCCCAGCTGTGCAGCAGGATTCTATGCTGCAGACTCTTATTCCATAAGGCTATCTTGACAACTGACTTTGTACATAGAAAAGCTCTCCTTTATCTTTAAAAGATGAGGAGCGAGTCAAAGTTTTTTTTTCTCTGCCCATCTAATTGCTCAGATTCCAATCTGAGACATATTTCCTGTTAATAAGGATAATTTACTATCCGTAGTACTATGGTTAAAATATTCTGACACAAGTAATTCAGAGGGATGAGGGTTTCTCATCTCTTTCTTCACAGCTCAGTCACTCATCAGGAAATGCATCTTTATGGATTTGGAAAGAACTGAGAGATATTATTACAATGGTCCTATTATTATGTGAAGGATTCTTCCCTGAGATTCTTCCCCTATTTCAACTGACACTTAAACACTGTGAACTCTTTGGAAGACAAATGTCAAGGAAATAAATGTTATGCATTGCTAATTTTAAATGCACTTGCAATATGGTGTCTATTATAATAGAATTATTTTTATCTGATTTTTGCTATTTATTATCCGTTCCTGCTTTTCAGGTTGAGGAGGCATTATACGTTCATAAGTGTTGTTCTTTCCTTCTGATATAAAATTATTTCTTTGTTCACACCGAAGGAACTCTATAAGAATAAGGGAAAAGTTAATTCAACAATTCTTAAAATGTCTTCAAACTTGGAGCCTGATTCATTTAAGTCAATTTTCAAAATAAATCTTATTTATTAGGAAAAAAACAAAGATTTAGAGGGAAATTGAAAAGATAGTACAGAGCATTCGCATGCACTGGCACTCAATTTCTCCAATTATTGATATCTTATATTAGTACGGTACAAATAGGAGCTAATGAATCAATATTAAAATATTCGCATTAACCAAAGTCCATACTTTATTCAGATTTCCTTAGCTTTTGCTAAGTTACCATCCCTCATATCACATTCCATTTGTGCTCCTGTTTTCTTAGCCTCCTCTGGATTGTAACAGTCTTTCAGCCTTTCCTTGTTGTTGTTGAATGGAACACTTTGAGAAGTAGAGTATTTTGTAAAATTTCCCTCAGTTGGGACATGTCTGTTGTTTATCTCATGATTGAACTGTTTTTGTGGATTATATACAGAGATATACTGCTATTTTTATTATATCATATAAAGGATAGATACTATCAACATGATTTTTCAGTCTTGGTATCGATCTGATCATCTTGCTGAGGTAGTGTTTGTCAGCTTTCTCCGTAGTAAAGTGATTTATTATTATTATTATTATTATTATTATTATTATTATTATTATATTATCATTCTTATTTTAGGTTTTTCATAATATATTTTGCAGAAGGAAGTTACTATGTGTATTGCACACATAAAAGTGTGAAGATATGCTCATGAACTTGAGTGTGGTATGTCTGCACGAATTGTTTGAAATTCTTCTACATGGGAGATTTCTCTTTCTTGTGGGTTTCTTTGTTTGTTTCTTTTTCAAAGATGTTATTTATTTATATGAGAGAGAGAGAGAGAGGAGAAAAAGCATGAGCGAGAGGGGCAGAGGGAGAGGGAGAAGCAGGTTCCCTGCTAAACAGGGAGTCTGCCTTGGGACCTGGATCATGATCTGAGCCTAAGGCAGAAGCTTAACTGACTGAGCCAACCAGGTGCCAATCTATCTTTTTTTCTTTCTTTTTTTCTTTCTTTCTTTCTTTCTTTCTTTCTTTCTTTCTTTCTTTCTTTCTTTCTTTCTTTTTCTTTCATTTCTTTCTTTTTTTAATGTTTGTTTATTTTTTTAAATTTTTATTTATTTATGATAGTCACAGAGAGAGAGAGAGAGAGAGAGGCAGAGACACAGGCAGAGGGAGAAGCAGGCTCCATGCACTGGGAGCCTGACGTGGGATTCTATCCCGGGTCTCCAGGATCGCACCCTGGGCCAAAGGCAGGCGCTAAACCATTGCGCCACCCAGGGATCCCTCTTTCTTTCTTTTATTTTAATAATAATTTTATTTTTTATTGGTGTTCAATTTGCCAGCATACAGAATAACACCCAGTGCTCATCCCGGCAAGTGCCCCCCTCAGTGCCCATCACCCATTCACCCCCACCGCCCGCCCTCCTCCCCATCCATCACCCCTAGTTCATTTCCCTGAGTTAGGAGTCTTTATATTCTGTCTCCCTTTCTGATATTTCCCACATATTTCTTCTCCGTTCCCTTATATTCCCTTTCACTATTATCTATATTCCCCAAATGAATGAGAACATACAATGTTTGTCCTTCTCCGATTGAGTTACTTCACTCAGCATAATACCTTCCAGTTCCATTCACGTTGAAGCAAATGGTGGGTATTTGTCGTTTCTAATGGCTGAGCAAGGCCCACCTGTTCTCTCTCTTCATCTTCTGAGTCTCCTAAAATATGAATGTTATTGTTTTAATAAGTGGCTGACTTCCCTACGTCTGTTTCTGTGGTCCATAACCTTTCTTGTTTTTATGGCTTCTACGTGGGACTGCATCTCAGTTATAGCATTTTTAACGTTGGCCTGACTAGATTTTAGTTCTTTTATTTCTACTGTAAGGGATTCTCTAGTTTTCTTCTGTGCTCTTTTTCCAGCCCAGCTGCTATCTTTATAATAATTGTTTTAAACTGTAGTTAGACATCATATATGTGTATTGATGGACTTCCTGGCTGTGAGTACTACCTCATATTATTTTATAGAGGTGAATTTCTCCATCTCATTACCTTTTCCAGAAAAGAAAGAGGGAAGAAAAAGAAAAACCATGGAAAACAATAACAACTGCCCTCCAAAAAAAAAAACAAAAACACACCAGATTATTTTGGCCTGCATTTTCAAAGACTCTAAATCCCAAAATATGAAACACAATTAAAGTACCATGAAAATAAAAATAAGAAATATACAAGGTACATACATAAAAATTAAAATAAGGCAATTAATAAAAAAATAAAAAAAATAAATGAAAATAAAGCACAAAGTACAAAGGAAGCTAGATCCTTCTTTCCAGGCAGAGCTGAATCTCTGCATCTTCTGTGGTCCGACAACTTGGTGGCAGTGAGTGGTCTGTGCAGGGTCTGGGGATGGGCTCTGGCGCTGATTATCAGGTGCACATCTGCTTGGTAGATGCAACTGCGGGATCAGAGGCAGGGTGGGCATCAGCACCTCTGGCCTCCAGTGGGCGGTGCAGTGCTGCTCCCTGAGACCCCCCTGGTGGGCAGGATGCGGGTGGGGTCTCTGGTTCCTCTGGATCTGGGACTGAGCATCCTTCCCCCCCAGTCTGCATGGGCTTCCACAGAAGAGCTCCCAAGTCCCCGGGTCTCCGCCGATTCTCTCAGAACCCTGCGTTTACTCTACCTGTGTCCGAGCTTCTTTTGGTTTTGTTTTTTTATCTCAGAGAAGCTGACACTGATGCAAACACAGGAAGGTTTATTTACAAGCTCGAGCTTGTGTCCAAGTATACCCAACAGAGTGAAGCAGGGACTTGGAGATGGGTTTTAGCTTAGTTTTAAGGGCTGGTCTTGGGGACCTCCAGAAGGGCTGGAGCAATTCCTCAAGTTCTGTTTACATTTTGATATGGGACATTCAAGGGCATTGAGCTCTGTTCTCATTCTAATAGAGGCTTCCTGTCCTTGGCCTGGGCTCAGTTTTGATTCTATTGTGGGGCTTTCTAGGTCATTAAGCTGTAAACTTTTGTTTTTTTTCCTGTAACTGAAGTAATGTAAATTTCAGCTCTTCTTCACAGGGACCTGGGATGGGTGGACTTGTGCTAAAGCTGAATTTAAATTGGAATGGCCTTAATTTTCTTGGCCTCCACGCTTCCCATCCCATCCTATCTAGCTCCTTCCGCCTTCCCCAGAGCTCCTAAGAGAGCAATTGCAAATGACCTCAGCTTGGCAGCCTTTGTTGGGGGACAGGTCCAGGGATTTGGGATCAGGAAGACCTGGGGCGTGGGCTTCCCAGCTGTGCAGCAGGATTCCATGCTGCAGACTCTTATTCCATAAGGCTATCTTGACAACTGACTTTGTACATAGAAAAGCTCTCCTTTATCTTTAAAAGATGAGGAGCGAGTCAAAGCTTTTTTTCTCTGCGCATCTAATTGCTCAGATTCCAATCTGAGACATATTTCCTGTTAATAAGGATAATTTACTATCCGTGGTACTATGGTTAAAATATTCTGACACAAGTAATTCAGAGGGATGAGGGCTTCTCATCTCTTTCTTCACAGCTCAGTCACTCATCAGGAAATGCATCTTTATGGATTTAGAAAGAACTGAGAGACATTATTGGTCCTATTATTTATGTGAAGGATCCTTCCCTGAGATTCTTCCCCTGTTTCAAGTGACACTGAAACACTTTGAACTCTTTGGAAGACAAATGTCAAGGAAATAAATGTTATGCATTGCTAATTTTAAATGCACTTGCAATATCGTGTCTATTATACTAGAATTATTTTTATCTGATTTTTGCTATTTATTATCTGTTCCTGCTTTTCAGGTTGAGGAGGCATTATGCATGTTCATAAGTGTTTTTCTTTCCTTCTGATCTAAAATTCTTACTTTGTTTCCATCAAAGGAACTCTTTAAGAATAAGGCAAAAGTTAATTCAACTATTCTTAAAATGTCTTCACACTTGGAGCCTGATTCACTTAAGTCAATTTTCAAAATAAATCTTATTTATTAGGAAAAAAACAAAGATTTATAGGGAAATTGAGATGAGCATTCGCATGCACTCGCACTCAATTTCTCCAATTATTGATACCTTATATTAGTACGGTACAAATATTAGCTAATGAATCAATATTAAAAACTTTGCATCCAAAAAAGACCAAAAAAAGACCCGGGATCGAATCCCACCTCGGGCTCCCGGTGCATGGAGCCTGCTTCTCCCTCTGCCTGTGTCTCTGCCTCTCTCTCTCTCTGTGACTATCACAAATAAATAAATAAATACCTTAAAAAAATTTTTCAAAAAAGACCAAAAAAAAAAAAAAAAAAGAAAAACAAAGGCCATAGTTTATTCAGATTTCCTTAGTTTTTGCTAAGTTACAATCCCTCATATCACATTCCATTTGTCCTCCTCTTTCCTTAGGCTCATCTGGATTGTGACAGTCTTTCTGCCTTTCCTTGTTGTTGTTGAACTGGAACACTTTGAGAAGTAGAGTATTTTGTAAAATTTCCCTCAGTTGGGACATGTCTGTTGTTTATCTCATGACTGAACTGTTTTTGTGGATTATATACAGAGACATACTGCCATTTTCATTATATCATATAAAGGATAGATACTATCAACATGATTCATCAGTCTTGGTATCGATCTGATCATCTTGCTGAGGTAGTGTTTGTCAGCTTTCTCAGTAGTAAACTCATTCTTTATTATTATTAATTATTATTATTATATTATCAATATTATTTTAAGTTTTTCATATTATATTTTGTAGAGGAAGTTACTATGTGTATTCCACACAGAAGAGTGGGAAGCTATGCTCATGAACTTGAGGGTGGAATGTCTTCACAAATTGTTTGAAATTCTTCTACATGGGCGATTTCTCTTCCTTGTGGGTTTGCTTGTTTGCTTCTTTTTCAAAGATGTTTTTTATTTATTTGAGAGAGTGAGGAGAGATAAAGCATGAGCGAGAGAGGCAGAGGGAGAGGGAGAAGCAGGTTCCCTGCTGAACAGGGAGCCTGCCTTGGGACCTGGATCATGATCTGAGCCTAAGGTAGAAGCTTAACTGACAGAGCCACACAGGTGCCACTCTTTCTTTCTTTCTTTCTTTCTTTCTTTCTTTCTTTCTTTCTTTCTTTCTTTTTTCTTTCTTTCTTTCTTTTTTCTTCCTTTTTTCTTTCTTTCTTTCTTTCTTTCTTTCTTTCTTTCTTTCTTTCTTTCTTTCTTTCTTTCTTTCTTTCTTTCTTCCTTCCTTCCTTCCTTCCTTCCTTCCTTCCTTCCTTCCTTCCTTCCTTTTTTCTTTCTTTCTTTCTTTCTTTCTTTCTTTCTTTCTTTCTTTCTTTCTTTCTTTCTTTCTTTCTTTCTTTCTTTCTTTCTTTCTTTCTTCTTTCTTCTCAAGCCAGCAACTTCTTAGGAATTCCTCCCTCAGATGGGAGCTACATACTAACATCCAAACCAGAGTACCTAGCTGAAAGCTCTCTCTCTGGGGAAATTCTCTTTCAGAGATGAGCTGAAACGTGGTCCTGCCATGTTCCACACTGCCTGCAGATACAGTTACGAGCATCCTCAATAGACATGTTTGTCAGAAGCTCATGGGACGCAAGGGGCAAGCTGCAGGCTTCAACATTGTGTCTCCAGGTGTAGTAAAGCGGTATTCATGGAACATCCTGAATTACAATGCTGCCACATTCTCATGGCCATTAGAATGCAGTTAGTAGAAAGCTGGCTTCAGGCATGCCTCCTTTTGAAAGTTGAGCTCAGGGCAGAACCCTCCCGCATCCTGCCTGCCCATAGTCCTAGCTGCTAACATCCTTATGTTAGGTGTTGAGAGAGGTTGGAGAAAAGCAAGTGGAAGTGTCAGGACTGTCCTCACGTGTATCTGAGATCAATACAGCGATTGCCAACGTCCTTATTCAATTAGAGTGTAGCTCCGGTATACCTCGCCTCGATAAGTGTCTAGCAGACATCGGCCTGCAAAGCATACACACTTCTGAGAGTTCAGCTTATGTCCTCTAACTTCTCCATCCTGACTGGCTGTATGTTCCACTTCCACAGCATTTCATTGTATGCAGGACAGTAGCGGAGTGAAAACCAAGTGTCTGCCTTGTCAATTTCGCGCCTAACGTACAGCTGCCTGCAAGGCATGCACACTCCTTTGGATTGAGCTTATGGCTTATGCCTCCCACATGCTGACCATCCGCACACTTCAGTTCCAAAGGATTTCTTTCAATATGGGACGCAAGTTTTGCGAGAGGCAAATGTGTCTTAGTTCAATCCTGCGACTTCTGAGGAATTCCTCCCTCAGATGGGAGCTACATACTAACTTCCAATCCTGAGTACCTAGCTGAAACCTCTCTCTGGGAAATTTCCTTCTGCGAGATGAGCTGACACGCGGTCCTTCCCAGTTCCACACTGCCTGCAGATGCTGTTACGAACATCCTCACTAGACATGTTTGTCAGAAGCTCTTGGGATGCAAGGGCCAGCTGTAGGCTTCAATGGTTGTGCCTCCAGGTGCAGTAGAGCAGTATTCATGGAAGGTAGCGCTTTACAATTCTGCTACATTCTCACAGCCATCAGAACGAGCTAGTAGAAAGCTGGCTTCTAGGCATGCTTTCTTTTGAGAGCTGAGCTCAGTGCCGGACCCTCCCATATCCTTCCCGCCCGTAGACATAACTGCTAATATCCTTATGTTAGGTGCTGGGTGAGGGCGGCGAAATGCATGTGGAAGTGTCAGGCCTGTACTCACGATTATCTGAGTTGAATACAGCGATTTGAAACGGCCTTCTTCAAAGAGTGTAGCTAGTTTCTAACTCCCATGTATGAGTGGGTAGCAGACATCTGCCTTCCAGGCATACACACTTTTGAGAGTTGAGCTTATGGCCTGTGCTTCCGACATCCTGCCTGCAGGTACATTTTGCAGCTAACAGGCATAGGCTCGATGCGTGACTGAAGTGTTGTGAGGGGTAAGTGGAAAGTCCCGGCACACAAGACTAGTGCCTCCAAGCTCAATCCAGCGATTTCCTAGTAATTCCTGTCTTAGACACATGCTACATACTAAGTTCCATACGTGAGAATCTAGCTGAACCCCGAGTCCAAAAGCATCTCTCTTCTGAGATTTGAGCTCCCACCCAGTCCCTCACAGTTCCACACTGCCCGCAGAATGAGTTTTGAACATCTTCACCAGAGACGTTTTTCAGAAGCTTGTGAGATGCAAGTGGAATAATGCAGGCCTGGAAGGTGTCTCCAGGTGCAGTAGAGTGGTATTCTTCAAACCTCCTGAGGTAGAAGACTGCTATGGTCTCACGGCCATTAGAACGCAGCTATTTGAATGCTGGCTTCTAGGCATGCTCTCTTGTGAGAGCTGAGCTCAGGGCAGGACCCTCCCGCATCTTGCCTGCCCATTGTCATAGCTGCTAACATCCTTACGTGAAGTGCTGGAAGAGATTGGAGAAATGCGAGTGGAAGTGTCAGGACTGTACTCACGTGTACCTGAGTTCAATACAGCGATTGCCAACGTCCTTAATCAATTAGAGTGTTGCTCGTGTATACCTCACCTCGATGAGTGTCTAGCAGACATCGGCCTGCAAATCATACAGACTTCTGAGAGCTGAGCTTATGGCCTGTACCTCCGCATCATGACTGCCTGTACGTTCCTCTTCCACAGCATTTTGATGTATGCGGGAGAGTAGCCGAGTGAAAACCAAGTGTCTGCCTTGTCAATTTCGCACCTAGCAGACAGGTGCCTCCCAGGCATGCACACTCCTTTGGATTGAGCTTATGGCTTGTACCTCCCACATGATTACCGCCTGTATATTTCACTTTCAAAGGATTTCCTTCGATATGGGTTGCAAGTTTTGCGAGAGGCAAGTGTCGCTTAGTTCAATCCAGCGACTTCTGGGGAATTCCTCCCTCAGGTGGGAGCTACATACTAACTTCCAAACCTGAGTTACTAGCTGAAAGCTCTCTCTCTGGGGAACTTCCCTCTCGGAGATGAGCTGAATTGTGGTCCTTCCCAGTTCCACGCTGCCTGCAGGTGCAGTTACGAACATCCTCACTAGACATGTTTGTCAGAAGCTCATAGGACGCAAGGGCCAGCTGCAGGCTTCAATGGTTGTGTCTCCAGGTGCAGTAGAGCGGTATTCATGGAATGTCCCATCTTATAATGCTGTTACGTTCTCACGGCCATCAGAAAGAGCTAGTAGAATACTGGCTTCTAGGCATGCCTCCTTTTGAGAGCTGAGCTCAGGGCAGGACCGTCCCGCATCCTGGCTTCCTGTAGTCGTAGCTACTAACATCCTTATGTTAGGTGTTGGCAGAGGTTGGAGAAATGCAAGTGGAAGTGTCAGGACTCTACTCACGTGTATCTGAGTTCAATACAGGATTGCCAACGTCCTTGTTCAATTAGAGTGTAGCTCGGGTATACCTCTCCTCGATAAGTGTCTAGCAGACATCGGCCTTCAAAGCATACACACTTTTGAGAGTTGAGCTTCTGGTCTGTACCTCCCCCCTCCTGACTGCCTGTACGTTCCACTTCCACAGCATTTCATTGTATGCGGGATAGTAGCAGAGTGAAAACCATATCTGCCTTGTCAATTTCGTGCCTAGTGGACAGCTGCCTGCAAGGCATGCACACTCCTTTGGCTTGAGCTTATGGCTTGTACCTCCCATATGCTGACCCCCTGTACGCTTCACTTCCAAAGGATTTCGTTCGATATGGGATGCAAGTTTTGCGAGAGGCAAGTGTCTCTTAGTTCAATCCAGTGACTTCTGAGGAATTCCTCCCTCAGATGGGAGCTACATACTTACTTCCAAACCTGAGTGCCTAGCTGAATGCTCTCTCTCTGGGGAATTTCCTTCTGCGAGATGAGCTGACACGCAGTTCTTTCCTGTTCCACACTGCATGCAGATGCAGTTACGAACATCCTCACTAGACATGTTTGTCAGAAGCTTATGCGGTGCAAGGGCCAGCTGCAGGCTTCAATGGTTGTGTCTCCAGGTGCAGTAGAGTGGTATTCATTGTATTCGTACCGCCTACAATTCTGCTACATTCTCACGGCCATCAGAACGAGCTAGTATAAAGCTGGCTTCTAGGCATGCTCTGTTGTGAGAGCTGAGCTCAGGACAGGACCCTCCCACATCTTGCCTGCCCATAGTCATAGCTGCTAACATCTTTACGTGGAGTGCTAGGAGATGTTAGAGAAATGCGACTGGAAGTGTCAGGACTATACTCACGTGTATCTGAGTTCGATACATCGATTGCCAACATCCTTGTTCAATTAGAGTGTAGCTCGGGTATGCCTCACCTCGATAAGTGTCTAGCAGACATCGGCTTGCAAAGCATACACACTTCGGAGATTTGAGCTTATAGCCTGTACCTCCCCCATCCTGACTGCCTGTACATTCTGCTTCCACAGCATTTCGTTGTATGCGTGAGAGTAGCGGAGTGAGAACCAAGTGTCTGCCTTGTCAATTTCGCGCCTAGCAGACAGCTGCCTCCAAGGCATGCACACTCCTTTGGATTGATCTTAGGACTTGAACCTCCCACATGCTGACCGCCTGTACGCTTCGCTTCCAAATGATTTCATTTGATACGGGACACAAGTTTTGAGAAATAAATGTTTCTTAGTTCAATCCAGCAACTTCTGAGGAATTCCTCCCTTAGATGGGAGCTACATACTAACTTCCAAACCTGAGTTACTAGCTGAAAGCTCTCTCTCTGGGGAACTTCCCTCTCGGAGATGAGTTGAAACGTGGTCCTTCCCAGTTCCACACTGCCTGCAGATACAGTTACGAACATCCTCACTAGACATGTTTGTCAGAAGCTCATGGGATGCAAAGGGCAAGCTGCAGACTTCAAGGTTGTGTCTCCAGGTGCAGTAAAGCGGTATTCATGGAACATCCTGAATATCAATGCTGCCACGTTCTCATGGCCAACAGAACGCAGTTAGTAGAAAGCTGGCTTCGAGGCATGCCTCCTTTTGAAAGCTGAGCTCAGGGCAGGACCCTCCCGCATCCTGACCTCCCATAGTCATAGCTGCTAACATCCTTATTTTAGGTGTTGGGAGAGGTTGGAGAAATGCAAGTGGAAGTGTCAGGACTCTACTCACGTGTATCTCAGTTCAGTACAGTGATTACCAGCATCCTTGTTTAATTAGAGTGTAGCTTGGGTATACCTTGCCTCGATAAGTGTCTAGCAGACATCGGCCTGCAAAGCATACACACTTCTGAGAGTTGAATTTATGCCTTGTACCTCGCACATGCTGACTGCAGGTACACTTCACTCCTATAAGGCCTAGGCTCGATGCGTGACAGAAGTTTTGTCAGAGGTTAGTGGAAGGTGCTGGCCCACACAATTAGTCTCCAAGCCCAATCCAGAGATATGTGAGGAACTGCTCTCTAGGATTGGTGCTACACACTAAGTTCCATACATGAGAATCTAGTTGAACACAGTGTCCAAAGGGTACTTGCTTCTGAGACTTGAGCTCACCTCCAGTCCCTCACAGTTCCACACGGCCTTCAGATGAAATTTTGAACATCCTCACTAGACGTGTTGGTCAGAAGCTCATAGGACAAAAGGAGCTAGCTGCAGGCTTCAATGCTTGTGTCTCTAGGTGCAATAGAGCGGTATACATGGAAACTCCTGACTTACAAATTAGCTACATTCTCATGGCCATAAGAACGCAGCTAGTGGAAAGGTGCATTCGAGGCATGCTGCTGAGGATCAGAGTCACCAGTTCCAGGTGAGGGACAGGTGGGGCCAGAGTCACTGGTACAGAAGAGGCCAAAGTGAGGACCAGAGTTTTCAGGTCCAGGTGAGTCCCTGTGTGGAATAGAGGAACCATGTCCCGATGATGCCCAGGTAGGGACCAGAGTCACCAGGTCCAGATGAGGCCCAGGTGGGGAGCATATTCACTAGGTTCAGGTGAGGCCCAGTTGAGGACCACAGTCACCAGGTCTCGTTGAGGCCTAGAGGGATACCAGAATCACCTGGTCCAGGTGACATCCAGATGGGGACCAGAGTCACCAGGTCAGGGTGAGGCCCAGAGGGGTTCAAGAGTCATCATGTCAAGGCGAGGCTCAGGTGTGGAACAGAGTAACCAGGTCCCAATGATGCCAAGGTGAGGACCAGAGTCACCAGATCTGGGTGACGCCTAGATAGGATCAGAGTCACCAGTTCCAGGTGAGGTCAAGAAGGAGTCCACAGCAATCAGGTCCAGGTGCGGAACAAGGTCACCAGGACTGGGTGAGGCCCAGATGGGGACTAGATTCACCAGGTCCAGGTGAGGCCCAGGTGGTGACCAGAGTCACCGGGTCCGGGTGAGGACCAGGTAAGGACCAGATTCACCAGGTCCAAGAGGCCCACGTGGGGACCTGAATCACCAGGTATGGGTGAGGCCCAGGTGGCAACCCCACTCACCAGGTCCAGGTGAAGCCAACCTGCAGGCCATAGTCACCAGATCCAGGTGAGGCCCTGGTGGGGACCAGAGTCCCCAGATAAATGTGAGGCTAGAAGGACACCACAGTCACCAGGTCCAGGTGTGGTTCATGTGGGAACGAGAGTCACCAGGTCCAGGTGAAACCCAGGTGGGGACCACAGTCACCAGGTCCAGATTGAGGCCTAGGTGGGGGGCCCAGAGTCATCAGGGCCAGGTGAGGCCAAAGTGTGGAGCAAAGTTATCAGGTCCAGGTGAGTCCCAGGTGGGAACCAGTCACCTCGTCCAGGTGAGGCCCACAAGTGTAGTGCCTCCAAGCTCAATCCCTCGATTTCCTAGTAGTTCTTGTCTTAGACTGGTACTACATACTAAGTTCCATACTAGCTAATAGAACCCTGCATCCAACGGCAACTTACATTCGAGAGTTGGGCTCACACGCAGTCCTTCACAGTTCCACACTGCCTGCAGAATGTCTTTCCAACGTCTTCACCGGAGGTGCTTGTCAAAAGCTTGTGAGACGCAAGTGGAATAATGCAGGCCTGGAAGGTGTCTCCAGGTGGAGTAGAGTGGTATTCTTGGAACCTCCTGAGTTAGAATACTGCTGCGTTCTCAGGGCCAGAAGAATGCAGCTAGTTGAAAGCTGGCTTCTAGACATGCTTCCTTGTGAGAGTTGAGGTGAGGGCAGGACCCTCCCGCAACCTAACTGCCTGTAGACATAGGTCCTAACATCCTTATGTTAGGTGCTGGAAGAGGTTGTGAAAAGCATGTAGACGTTTCAGGCTTGTAGTCACGTGTAACTGAGTTCAATACAGCAATTTCCAACAGCCTTGTTCAATTAAAGTGTAGCTAGGTTCTAACTCCCATAAAAGAGTGGCTAGCAGACATCTGCCTGCAAAGCATACACGCTTCTGAGAGTTGAGCTTATGGGCTGTACCTCCCACAATCTGACGGCCTGTACGGATCGCTTCCACAGCATTCCCTTCTATGCGGGACAGTAGCGGAGTGAGAACCAAGTGTCTGCATTGTCAATTTCGCGACTACCGGACACCTGCCTCCAAGTGATGCACACTCCTTTGAATGAGCTTATGGCTTGTTCCTCCCACGTGCTGACCGCCTGTACCTTTCACTTCGAAAGGATGTCGTTCGATACGGGACACAAGTTTTGTGAGAGGCAAGTGTCTCCCAGCCCAATCCAACGACTTCTGAGTAATTCCTCCCTCAGAAGGTAGCTACATACTAATTCCAAACCTGAGTACCTAGTTGAAAGCTGTCTCTCTGGGGAACTTCCTTCTGCAAGATGAGCTGACACGCGGTCCTTCCCAGTTCCACACTGCCTACAGATGGAGTTACGAACATCCTCACTAGACATGTTTGTCAGAAGCTCATGGGACGCTAGGGGCAAGCTGCAGGCTTCAACGGTTGTGTCTCCAGGTGCAGTAGAGTTTTATTCATGGAACGACCTGACTTCCAATGCTGTAAAGTGTGGGTTAGGTTACGGGTTAGGGTTAGGGTTAGGGTCCTGTTTAAGCTTAGGGTTAGGGTTAGGGTTCAGGTTAGGTTAGGGGTAGGTTCAGGGTTAGGGGTAGGCTACGGGTTAGGGTTAGAGTTAGGTTATGGGTTAGGTTATGGGTTAGGGTACGGGTTAGGTTATGGATTAGGGTATGGGTTAGGGTTAGGGTTAGGGTACGGGTTAGGGTTAGGTTTAGGGTACGGCTTAGGGTTCGGTTTAGGTTTATGGTTAGGGTTAGGGTACGGGTTAGGGTTAAAGTTAGGGTACTGTTTAGGGTTAGGGTTAGGTTACGGGTTAGGGTTAGGGATAGGGTAAGGGTTAAGGTTAGGATTAGGTTAGGGTTAGGGTTAGGATTAGGGATTGGGTTTCATTAGGTTTAGGGTTGGGGTAAGGTTAGGGTTAGGGTACGGGTTAGAGTTTGGGTTAGGGTACGGGTGAGGGTTAGGGTAAGCGTTAGGGTAAGCGTTAGGGCACGGGTTAGGATTAGGGTACGGTTTAAGGTTAGGTTTAGGGTTAGGTTTAGGGTTAGGGTATGGGATAGGGTTAGGTTTAGGGTACTGTTTAGTGTTAGGGTTAGGGTTAGGGTTAGGTTACAGGTTAGGGTTACGGTTAGGGTTAGAGTACGGGTTAGGGTTAGAGTTAGAGTTCGGGTTATATTTAGGGTTAGGGTTAGGCTACGTGTTAGGGTTAGTGTTAGGTTTATGATTAGGGTTCGGTTTAGGCTTAGGTTTAGGGTGCAGATTAGGGTTAGAGTACGGGTTAGGGTTAGGGTTTGGGTACGGTTTAGAGATATGGTATGGATTATGGTATGGGTTAAGGTATGGGTTAGGGTACTGGTAACAGTTAGGGTTTGGGTTAGGTTTAGGGTACGGGTTAGGGTTAGGTTTAGGGTTAGGGTTAGGGTACAGGATAGGGTTAGGTTTAGGGTTAGTGTTAGGGTTTGGGTTAGGGTACGGGTTAGGGTTAGGTTTAGGGTACTGTTTAGGGTTAGGGTTAGGGTTAGGTTATGGTTTAGGGTTAGTGTAGGTTACGGGTTAGGGTTAGTGTTAGGGTTAGGTTTCGGTTAGGGTTAGGGGTAGGGTTAGGGTTTAGGGTTAGGGTTAGGGTACTGTTTAGGGTTAGGTATAGTGTTAGGTTTAGTTTATGGGTTAGGGTTAGGGTTAGGTTATGGGTTAGGGTTCGGGTTAGGATATGGGATACGTTTAGGGGTAGGGTTAGGGAATGGGTTAGGGTTAGGGTTGGGGTTAGGCTTAGGTTATGGGTTCAGGTTAGGGTTAGGGGTGGGGTATGGGTTTGTTTATGGGTTAGGGTACGGGTACGGTTATGGGTTAGTGTACAGGTTAGTGTTAGGGTTTGGGTTAGGGAACAGGATAGGTTTAGGGTTTGGGTATGGGTTAGGGTACAGGTTAGGTTACGGTTTAGGGTTAGGGTACGGGTTAGAGTTAGGGTTCAGGTTAGGGTTGGGGTTAGGGTTAGGTTTAGGGTAGGGTTAGGTTTAGGGTTACGGTACGGGTTAGCGTACGCATTAGGGTTAGGGTTAGGGTACGGGTTAGGATTAGGGTACGGGAGAGTTAGTGTTAGAGTTAGGGTACGGGTTTGGGTTAGAGTTAGGGTTAGGGTACGGCTTAGGGTTAGGTTTAGTGTTAGGGTTAGGTTAAGGTACACGTTAGGGTTAGGGTACTGTTTAGGGTTAGGTTTAGTTTACGGGTTAGGGTTAGGGTTAAGGTTAGTTTACGTGTTAGGGATAGGGTTTGGGTGAGGTTTAGGGTTAGGTTAGGGTTAGGGTTAGGTTTAGAGATAGGGTTAGGGTTATGATTAGTGCTAGGGTTAGGTTAGGGGTAGTTTTAGTGTGAGGGTACGGGTTATGGTTAGGGTTAGGGTAGGGTACGGTTTAGGGTTAGGGTACGGGTTAGAGTTAGTGTACAGGTTAGGGTTAGTGTTAGGGTTAGGGGTTAGGGTTAGGGTTATAGTTATGGTTAAGGATTAGGGTTTAGGATTAGGGTTAGGGGTTAGGGGTTCGGGTTCGGGTTAGGGTTAAGGGTTAGGGGTTAGGGTTAGGGGTTAGGGTTATGGTTAGGGTTAGGAGTTAGGGTTAGGTTTTGGGTTAGGGTTAGGGTTATGGTTAGGGTACGGCTTAGGGTTAGGTTTAGGGTTAGTGTTAGGGTTAAGGTACACGTTTGGGTTAGGGTTAGGGTACTTTTTAGGGTTAGGGTTAGGTTTAGTTTATGGGTTAGTGTTAGGATCAGGGTTAGGTTTAGTTTACGTGTCAGGGATACGGTTAGGGTGAGGGTTAGGTTTAGGTTAGGGTTAGGGTTAGGGTTTGGTTTAGAGATAGGGTTAGGGTTATGATTAGAGTTAGGGTTAGGTTTAGGGGTAGTTTTAGTGTTAGGGTACGGGTTATGGTTAGGGTTAGGGTAGGGTACGGTATAGGGTTAGGGTACGGGTTAGGGTTAGTTTTAGGGTTAGTATTAGGGTACGGGTTAGGGTTAGTGTTAGGGTACCATTTAGGGTTAGTGTACGGGTTAGCGTTAGGGTTGGGGTTAGCGTAAGGGTTAGGGCACGGGTTAGGATTAGGGTTAGGGTATTGTTTGGGTTAGGGTCAGGGTTAGATTTAGGTTATGTGTTAGGGTACGGGTTAGGGTTAGGATACGGGTTAGGGTTAATGTACGGGTTATGGTTGGGGTTAAGGTATGGTTTAGGGTTAGGGTATGGGTTAGGGTTAGAGTACGGGTTACGGTTAGGATTAGGTTACGGGTTAGGGTAAGGGTTAGGGTTAGGTTTAGGGTTAAGTGTTGAGGTTAAGGGTTACGGATAGCGTTAGGGGTCATGGTTAGGGGTTAGGGTTAGGGTACTGGTTAGGGTACGGGTTAGGGTTAGGGTTAGGTTACGGGTTAGTGTATGGGTTAGGTTTCAGGTTAGGTTTAGGGTTAAGGTTAGGGTTAGTGTTAGGGTTAGGTTTATGGTTAAGGTTAGGGTGAGGGGTTAGGGTTAGTGTTAGGGTTAGGGGTTAGGGTTAGGGTTAGGGTACGGGTTACGGTTAGAGTACGGGTTACGGTTAGGGTTAGGGTACGGGTTAGGGTTAGGGTATGGTTTAGGATTAGGGTACAGTTTAGGGTACGGGTTAGGGTTAGGGTACAGGTTATGGTTAGTGTAAGGGTTAGGGGTAGGATTACTGTACAGGATAGGGTTAGGGTACGGGTTAGGGTTAGGTTTAGGGTACGGGTTAGAGTTAGGGTATAGGTTAGGGTTAGGTTTAGGTTACGGGTGAGTGTTAGGGTTAGGGTACGGGTTAGTGTATGGGTTAGGTTTCAGGTTAGGTTTAGGGTTAGTTTTAGAGTTAGGGGTTAGGGTTAGTGTTAGGTTTAGGGTTAGGGTTAGGGTTAAGTGTTAGGTTTAAGGGTTAGGGATAGTGTTAGGGTTAGGGTTAGGGGTTAGGGGTACGGTTAGGGTTAAGGGTTAGTGTTAAGGGTTAGAGTTAGGGGTTAGGGTTAGTGTTAGTGTTAGGGTTAAGGTTAGGGCTTAATGTTAGGGTTAGGGTTAGGGTTTGGGTTAGTGTTAGGATTAGGGTTAGAGTTAGGGTTTAGGGTTAGGGTTAAGGCTTAGGGTTAGGTTTAGGGTTAGTGGTTAGGGGTTCAGTTTAGGGGTAGGGGTAGGGGTTAAGGTTTGGGTTAGGGGTTAGGGTTAGGTTTTGGTTTGGGGTTAGGGTTAGGTTTTGTTTTAGGGTTAGGTTTATGGGTTAGGGTTTAGGGTTAGGGTTAGGTGTTAGGGTTAGGGTTAGAGGTTAGAGGTTAGGGTTATGGTTATGGTTAGGTATGTGTTAGGGTTAGGGTTAGGATATGGCTTAGGGTACAGGTTAGGGTATGGGTTAGTGTTAGAGTACTGGTTAGGGTTAGGGTTAGGGGACAGGTTAGTGTACGGGTTAGGGTAAGTGTTAGGGTACGGGTTAGGGTTGGGGTACAGTTTAGTGTTAGGGTACCTGTTAGGGTTAGGGTACTGATTAGGGTTACGGTACAGCTTAAGTTAGGGTTAGTGTTCGGGTTAGGGTTAGGGTTTAGGGTTTAGGGTTAGGGTTAGTATTACGATTAGGGTTAAGGGTTTGGGTTAAGGGTTAGGGTTAGGATAGGTTTAGTGTTAGGGGTTAGGGGTTAGGGTTAGGGATTTGATTCGAATCAATTCTTTTTTTTTATTTTTTTAAAGATTTTTTTATTTATTTATGATAGACATAGAGAGAGGCAGAGACACAGGAGGAAGGAGAAGCAGGCTCCATGCAGAAGCCCGATGTGGGACTCGATCCCAGGTCTCCAGGATCATGCCCCGGGCTGCAGGCAGCGCTAAACCGCTGCGCCACCGGGGCTGCCCTCGATTGTTTTTGATTCGATTCGATTGGATTCATTTCTTTTCAATTCGATTCTTTTCGATTCGATTATTTTAGATTCGATTCGATTATTTTCGATTAAATTCGATTATATTCGATTCAAATCGATTAGATTATTTTCGATTCGATTGGATTATTTTAGATTTGATTAGATTATTTTTGATTCAATTCGATTGGATTATTTTTTATTCGATTTGATGCAAATCGATTCTTTTCGATTTAATTCGATTTGATGCAATTAATTTCAATTCGATTTGATTATTTTCGATTCGATTCGATTTGATTCGATTCAAATAATGTTTATTAATTTTTATTTATTATTTATGATAGTCACAGAGAGAGAGAGGCGCAGAGACACAGGCAGAGGGAGAGGCAGGCTCCATGCACCGGGAGCCCGATGTGGGATTTGATCCCGGGTCTCCAGGATCGCGCCCTGGGCCAAAGGCAGGCGCCAAACCGCTGTGCCACCCAGGGATCCCCGATTCGAATAATTTCAATTCGATTCAATAATTTTTGATTCATTTCAATTCAATTTGATTATTTTCGATTCAATTTGATTGGATTCGTTTTGATTATTTTCGATTCGATCCAATTATTTTTGATTCGATCGATTCTTTTCGATTCGATTCGATTATTTTCGATTCAATTCGATCGATTCGGTTTGATTATTTTCAACTCAATTCAATCAACTCGGCTCAATTATTTTCGATTTGATTCGATTATTTTCGATTCGATAAGATTACTTTTGATTCGATTATTTTCGATTCGATTTCATTATTTTCAATTCAATTCAATTAGATTATTTTCGATTCGATTCAATGCGAATCGATTATTTTCGATTAGATTCGATTCAATTATTTTCGATTTGATTTGATTCGATTATTTTCAATTCGATTCAATTTGATTATTTTCATTTTGATTCGGTTCAATTCAATTCTATTATTTTCGATTCGATTCGTTTCGTATTGATTCGAATCGTTTTGATTCAATTTGATTATTTTCGATTTGAATCGATTCTTTTCGATGCGATTCTTTTCGATTCGGTTTGATATTTTCGATTCGAATCAACTCGATTCTTTTTGATTCGAGTACGTAAGATTCGATTCGATTCTTTTCGATTCGATTCGATTCGATATGATTCTTTTCGGTTCTATTCGATTCGATTCTGTTCGATTCAATTCGATATGATTCGATTCTTTTCGATTCCATTCGATACGATTCGATTTTATTCTTTTCATTTTGATTCAATTCATTTCGATGCTATTCAATTCGATTCGTTTCGAATCGATTCGATTCTTTTCGATTCAATTCGATACTTTTCGATTCGATTTGATTCGTTTTGATTCGATTCGATTCTTTTCGATTCAATTCGATTAGATTCTTTTCGATTCGATTTGATTCGCTTTGATTCGATATGATTTGATTTGATTCTTTTCGATTTGATTCGATTCAATTCGATTCTTTTCAATTCGATACGATTCTTTTTGTTTCGATTCGATTCTTTTCGATTTGATTAGATTCTTTTCAATTTGATTCAATTTGATTCTTTTCGATTTGATTCTTTTCGCTTCGATTCGATTCTACTTGATTCATTTCGAATCGATTCGATTCTTTTTGATTCGATCTATTTGATTCTTTTCGATTCAGTTCGATTCGATTCGATTCTTTTCGATTTGAATCTTTTCCACTCTGATTCGATTCGTTTTGATTTTTTTCAATTCGTTTCAATTCGAATCTATTCGATTCTTTTCGATTCAATTCGATTCAATTCGATTCTTTTAGATTCAATTCGATTCGATTCAATTCCATTCAATTCAATTCTTTTTGATGCGAATCAATTCGATTCGATTCTATTTGATTCGATCTATTCGATTATTTTCGATTCGGTTAGATTCGATTCAATTCTTTTCGATTCGATTCGATTCTTTTCCATTCGATCTGATTAGATTCGTTTTGAATTTTTTCGATTCGATTTGATTCGAATCTATTCGATTCTTTTCGATTCAATTCAATTCTTTTCGATTCAATTCAATTTGATTCAATTGCATTCGATTCGATTCTTTTTGGTTCGATTCGATTCTTTTCAATTCAATTCTTTTCGATTCGATTCTTTTCGATGCTATTCGATTCTATTCTTTTCGATACGATTCGATTCTTTTCGATTCGATTCGATTCGATTTGATTTGATTCTTTTCAATTCAATTAGATATGATTTGATTCTTTTCAATTCAATTCAATACCATTCGATTCTTTTCGATTCAATTTGATTCTTTTCTATTCGATTCGATTTGATTGTTTACGATTTGATTCGATACAATTGGATTCTTTTCGTTTCGATTTGATTCTTTTGATTCGATTCTTTTTGATTTGATTCGATTCTTTGGATTCGATTCGATACTGTTCGATTCGATTCAATTCTTTTGGATTCTATTTGATTCATTTCGATTCTTGATGCGATTCGAATCTTTTCACTTTGCTTCAATTCGATTCTACTCTATTCATTTCAAATCGATTCGATTCTTTTTGATTTGATCTATTCAATTATTTTCTATTCGGTTCGATTCGATTCAATTCTTTTCAATTTGATTCGATTCTTTTCCATTCGATCTTATTAGATTCGTTTCGCAATTTTTCAATTCAATTCAATTCGAATCTATTTGATTCTTTTCGATTCAATTCGATTCAAATTCCTTTCTTTTCAAATTGATTTGATTCGATTCGATTCTTTTTGATTCCATTCGAATCGATTTTTTCGATTCAATTCTTTTAGATTCGACTCTTTTCGATTCAATTCATTTGGATTCGATTCTTTTCGATTCAATTAGATTCTTTTCGATTCGATTCAGTTCTTTTCGATTCAATTTGATTCGATTCGATTCTTTTCGATTCAATTTGAGTCGATTCTTTTTGATTCGAATCGATACTTTTCTACTCTTTTCGATTTGATACGATTCGATTATTTTCGATTCGATACCATTTGATTCGTTCTTTTTTTGAATCAATTCGATTCTTTTCGATTCGACTCTTCGATTCGATTCATTTGGATTCGATTCTTTTCGATTCGATTCAATTAGATTCTTTTCGATTCGATTCTTCTTGATTCGATTCGATTAGATTTTTTTCGTTTCGATTCGATAGTTTTCTATTCCTTTCTTTTCTATTCGATTCGATTAGATTCTTTTCGATTTGATTCAATTCGATTCGAATCTTTCTATTCGAGTCTTTTTGATTTGAATTCCTTTCTTTTCGAATCGATTCAATTCGATTCTTTTCGATTCGATTCAATTCTTTTTGATTTGATTCGATTTGATTCGATTATTTTCACTTCGATTCGATTCTTTTGATTCGGTGCGATTCGATTCGATTTTTTTCGATTCAATTCGATTAGATTCTTTTCGATTTGAGTCTTTTCGATTCGAATTTCTTTCTTTTCAAATCGATTTAATTCGATTCTTTTTGATTCGATTAGATTCTTTTTGATTCGATTCGATTCTTTTTGATTTGATTCTTTTCAGGTCGATTCGATTCGGTTTTTTTTGAATCAATTCGATTCTTTTCGATTCTACTCTTCGATTCAATTCTTTTGGATTCATACTTTTGGATTCGATTCGATTCTTTTCGATTCGATTCTTTCCGATTAGATTTGATTCTTTTCGATTCAATTCGATTCGATTCTTTACAATTCGATTCGATTCTTTTCAATTCGATTCTTTTCAATTCGATTCGATTCAATTCGATTCGTTTTTTTCTAAACGATTCGATTCTTTTTGATTCCATTCCTTTCAACTCGATTCATTTGGATTCGATTCTTTTCGATTCAATTCGATTCGATTCTTTTTGATTCGATTCGATTCGATTCTTTTTGATTCGTCTCTTTTCGATTCTATTCGAATCTTTTCGATTCGATTAGATTCTTTTCGATTCAATTTGATTCGATCCGAAACTCTTCAATTCTTTTCAATTCAATTCGATTGTTTTTGATTCGAATTGATTCAATTCTTTTCGATTCGATTTGATTGTTTTCGATTCGATTCGATTTTTTTCTATTCGATTCTTTTTTATTTGATTTGTTTCGATTATTTTCGATTCGATTTGATGCTTTTTGATTCGTTTTGGATCGATTCGATCCTTTTTGATTCGATTCGATTCGATACGATTCTTTTCGTTTTGATATGATAGTTTTCGATTCGTTTCTTTTTGATTCTATTCGATTCGATTCTTTTTGTTTTGATTCGATTTGATTCGAATCTTTTGATTCGAGTCTTTTCGATTCGAATTCCTTTCTTTTAGAATCGATTCGATTCAATTCTTTTCGATTCGATTGAATTCGATTCGATTCTTTTCACTTCCTTTCGATTTGATTCTTTTGATTCGGTGCAATTCGAGTCTATTCTTTTTGATTCGATTTGATTCGATTCTTTTTTATTCGATTCGATTCCTTTCAATTTGATTCGATTCTTTTTATTCTTTTCAATACAATTTGATTCGTTTTTTTCAAATTGATTGTTTTTGATCGACTCTTTTCGATTCGATTCATTTGGATTCGATTTGTTTCGTTTGGATTCGATTCGATTCCTTTCGATTCGATTCTTTTCGATTTGATTCGATTCTTTTAAAATCGATTCAATTCAATTCGATTCTTTTCGATTCGTCGATTCGATCCTTTTCGATTCGATTCTTTTCGATCCGATTCCATTCTTTTCGATTCAATTCGATTCTTTTCGATTTGATTCTTTTCGACTCAATTCGATTATTTTCTTTCGATTCGATTCAATTCGAATCTATTCGATTCAATTCTTTTCGATTCGATTATTTTCGATTCGATTAGATTATTTTTTATTCATTTTGAATTGATTCGATCCTTTTTGTTTCGATTCGATTTGATTTTTTTCATTCGATACGATTTTTTTCGTTTCGATATGATAGTTTTCAATTCGTTTCTTTTCGATTCTATTCGATTCGATTCTTTTAGTTTCGATTCAATTTGATTCGAATCTTTCGATTCGAGCCTTTTCGATTCAAATTCCTTTCTTTTAGAATCGATTCGATTCAATTCTTTTCAGTTCCATTCCATTCAATTCTTTTTTTTGAAACAATTTGATTCTTTTTGATGCCACTCTTTTCGATTAGATTCATTTGGATTCGATTCTTTTCGATTCGATTAGATTTGATTCTTTTCGATTCAAGTCGAGTCAATTCTTTTTGATTCCATTCGAATCTTTTCGGTTCGATTAGATTCTTTTTGATTTAATTCGATTCGATTCGAAACTCTTCGATTGAATTCTTCTCGATTCAATTCTTTTTGATTCGATTCTTTTCGATTCGATTCATTTCTTTTCAATTTCATTTTTTTCTATTCGATTCTTTTTTATTTGATTTAATTATTTTCGATTCGATTCGATTTTTTTGGTTTCAAAACGATAGTTTTCGAATCGTTCTTTTCGATTCTATTCAATGCGATTCTTTTTGTTTCGATTCGATTTGATTCAAATCTTTCAATTCGAGTCTTTTCGATTCAATTTCCTTTCTTTTAGTATCGATTCGATTCGATTCGATTCTTTTCGATTCAATTCGATTTGATTCGATTCGATTCTTTTCACTTCCATTCAATTCGATTCTTTGGATTCGGTGTGATTCGATTCGATTTTTTTGGATCTGATTCGATTCGATTCGATTCAATTCGATTCTTTTCGATTCGATTCGATTCAGTTCGATTCTTTTCGATTCGATTTGATTCTTTTCGATTCAATTCAATTCGTTTCTTTAGATTTGATTTGATTTGATTTTTTTCGATTCGATTCTTTTCGATTCTATTCTATTCTTTCGATTTGATTCTTTTTGATTCGAATAGATTCTTTTCAATTCGATTTGATTCGATTCGATTCAATTCTTTTTGATTCGATTCAGTTTGATTTGAATCTATTCTATTCGATTATTTTCAATTCGATTCTTTTCGATTTGGTTCGATTCAGTTCTTTTCGATTCATTTTGATTTGATTATTTTTGATTCGATTCTTTTCGATTCGATTTGAATCTATTCTATTCGATTCTTTTCAATTCGATTCTTTTCGATTTGATTCGATTCAGTTCTCTTCGATTTGATTCGATTTGACTCTTTTCGATTCAATTCTTTCTGATTCAATTCGATTCTTTTTGATTCAATTCGATTTGATTCTTTTCGATTCAATTCAAATCGATTCGATTCATTTGGATTCAATTATTTTTGATTCGATTTGATTTCTTTTCGATTCAATTCGATTCGATTCTTTTCAATTCGATTCATTTCTATTCAATTTGATTCGATTCGATCCTTTTCGATTCGATTCAATTCTTTTCGATTCGATTCTTTTCCATTCAATTCTTTCCGATTCGATTCTTTTCCATTCGATTCGATATTTTCGATTCGATTCAATTCTTTTTTATTAGATTTTTTACGATTCTTTTCGATTCGATTCAATTCTTTTCTATTTGATTTGATTCTTTCCATTCGATATGATTCGATTCGATCCTTTTCGATTTGATTCGATTCTTTTCGATTCAATTCGATTTGATCTTTTCCGATTCGATTCGATTCTCTTAGATTTGATTCGATTCGATTCAATTATTTTCGATTCAATTCAATTCCATTATTTTCGATTGTAGTCTATTCGAATCGATTATTTTCAATTAGATTCGATTATTTTCTATTCGATTCGTTTCGATTCGAATATTTTTGATTCGATTCGTTTCGATTCGATTCGATTCGATTATATTCGAGTTGATTCGATTCGATTATTTTTGGTTCTATTCGTTTCGATTCGAATCGTTTCAATTCGATTCGACTCGATTATTTTTTATTCGATTCGAGTCTATTATTTTCGATTCGACTCGTTTCGATTCGTTTATTTTCGACTTGATTCGTATCGATTCGATTCGATTCGAGTATTTTCGATTAAATTCGTTTCGATTTGAATCGATTCAATTATTTTTGATTCGATTCATTTCGATTCGTTTTGATTCGATTATTTTCTATTCGATTCGTTTCAATTCGATTCGATTCGATTATTTTCAATTCGAATCGATTATTTTCGATTTGATTCGATTCGATTATTTTTTTAAAGATATATGTTTTTTTAATTTATTTATGATAGTCACAGAGAGAGAGAGAGAGAGGCAGAGACATAGGCAGAGGGAGAAGCAGGCTCCATGCACCAGGAGCCCGATGTGGGACTCAATACGGGTCTCCAGGATCGCGCCCTGGGCCAAAGGCAGGCGTCAAACCGCTGCGCCACCCAGGGATCCCTGATTCGATTATTTTTGATTCGATCATTTCGATTCTATTCGTTTTGATTCAATTCAATTCGATTATTTTAGATTTGTTTTGATTCGATTCGATTTGATTTTTTATTCAATTCATTTCGATTCGATTATTTTCGATTCGAATCATTTCGATTCGATTTGATTATTTTTTATTCGTTTCGATTCCATTCGATTATTTTTTATTCAAATTGTTTCGATTCTATTCAATTCGATTATTTTCGATTCAATTCCTTTCGATTTGGTTATTTTCGATTCGATTCGATTCCATTCGATTACTTTTGATTCAATTCGTTTCGAGTCGATTCGATTCGATTATTTTCCGTTCTATTCATTTCGATTAGATTCGATTAGATTATTTTCGATTCAATTCGTTTCGATTCGATTATTTTTGATTCGATTCGTTTTGATTCGATTTGATTCGATTATTTTCGAGTTGATTCGATTCGATTATTTTCAGTTCTATTCGTTTCGATTAGATTTGATTCGATTATTTTCGATTCAATTCATTTCAATTCGTTTATTTTCGATTCGAATCGTTTCGATGTGATTCGATTCGAGTATTTTCGATTCAATTCGTGTCGATTCAATTTGATTCAATTATTTTTGATTCGATTCATTTCGATTCGATTCAATTTTTTTCGATTCGATTCTGTTCGATTTGATTAGATTCTTTTCGATCGACACGTTTTGATTCATTTCGATCAATTCATTTCGATTGATTCGATTCGATCCTTTTCGATTCGATCCTTTTCAATCCGATGCTTTTCGATTCGATTCGATTCTTTTCGATTCGATTCTTTTCCATTCAATTCGATTCTTTTCAATTCGATTGGATTTGATTCTTTTCAATATGATTCGATTTTTTCGATTCGATTCTTCTTTATTTGATTTGTATCGATTCTTTTCGAATAGATTTGATTCGATTCTTTTCGATTCGATTCGATTCTTTTCAATTCGATTCAATTCGATTCGATCTTTTCTGATTCAATTCGATTCTTTTCGATTCGATTCGATTCTTTTTTTATTCGATTCGATTCGATTCTTTTCGAGTCGATTCGAATCAATTCGGTTTTTTTTCGAATCGATTCGATTCTTTCGATTCGACTCTTCGATTCGATTATTTTGGATTCAATTCTTTTTGATTCGATCCTTTTTGATTCGATTCGATTCTTTTTGATTCGATTCGATTTCATTTTTTTGTTTCAATTCGTCTTTTTTGATTCGTTTCTTTTTGATTCGATTCAATTCGATTTTTTTCAAATCGGTACGATTTTTTCGTTTTGATATGATAGTTTTCAATTCGTTTCTTTTCGATTCTATTCAATTCGATTCTTTTTGTTTCAATTCGATTTGATTTGAATCTTTCAATTCGAGTCTTTTCGATTCGAGTTCCTTTCTTTTAGAATCGATACTTTTCTATTCTTTTCAATTCGATTCGATTATGTTTGATTCGATTCCATTTGATTCGTTCGTTTTTCGAATCTATTCTTTTTGATTCGACTCTTTTTGATTCGATTCATTTGGATTCAATTCTTTTCAATTCGATTCGATTCTTTTTTTTCGAATCGATTCGATTTTTTCGATTTGACAATTTTCTTTTTTTAATTTTTTTTTAATTTTTATTTATTTATGATAGTCACAGAGAGAGAGAGAGGCGCAGAGACACAGGCAGAGGGAGAAGCAGGCTCCATGCACCGGGAGCCCAATGTGGGATTCGATCCCGGGTCTCCAGGATCGCGCCCTGGGCCAAAGGCAGGCGCCAAACCGCTGCGCCACCCAGGGATCCCCTGACTCTTTTCGATTCGATTCATTTGGATTGGATTATTTTCGATTCGATCCTTTTCGATTTGATTCGATTCTTTTTTTTAAATTTTTTTAAATTTTATTTATTTATGATATGCACACAGTGAGAGAGAGAGAGAGGCAGAGACATAGGCAGAGGGAGAAGCAGGCTCCATGCACCTGGAGCCCGACGTGGGATTTGATCCCTGGTCTCCAGAATCGCGCCCTGAGCCAAAGGCAGGCACTAAACCGCTGCGCCACCCAGGGATCCCAATTCGATTTGATTCTTTTCGATTCAATTCGATTCAATTCTTTTCGATTCGATCCGATTCTTTTCTATTCGATTTGATTCGATTCGATCCTTTTCGATTCGATTCGATTCTTTTCGATTTGATTTGATTTTTTCCTATTCAATACAATTCGATTCGATCCTTTTCGATTTGATTCGATTCTTTTCAATTCGATTCGATTCGATTCTTTTTTTTAATTTTTTTATTCGATTCTTACATTCAATTTGATTAGATCTTTTTGATTCGATTTGATTCTCTTTGATTCGATTCGATTTGATTTTTTTCGTTTCCATTCGATAGTTTTCTATTCATTTCTTTTCTATTCGATTCGATTTGATTTGATTCTTTTCGATTCAATTCGATTCGATTCGAATCTTTCCATTCGAGTGTTTTTTATTTGAATTCCTTTCTTTTCGAATCGATTCAATTCGATTCTTTTGATTCGATTCAATTATTTTCACTTCCATTCGATTAGATTCTTTTGATTCGGTGCGATTCGATTCGATTTTTTTCGATTCAATTCGATTCTTTTCGATTCAAGTCTCTTCGATTCGAATTTCTTTCTTTTTGAATCAATTTGATTCTATTCTTTTCGATTTGATTTGATTCGATTCTTTTTGATTCGATTCGATTCTTTTCGATTTGATCTGATTCTTTTCAATTCAATTCGATTTGATTCTTTTCAATTCCAGTCTCTTCGATTCGAATTTCTTTCTTTTCGAATCGATTTGATTCCATTCTTTTCAATTTGATTCGATTCAATTTGATTCTTTTCGATTCGATTCGATTCTTTTTGAGTCGATTCGATTCGAATCAATTCGGTTTTTTTCAAATCGATTCGATTTTTTCGATTTGACTCTTCGATTCGATTCTTTTTGATTTGATTCAATTCTTTTGATTCGATCCTTTTCGATTCAGTTCGATACTTTTTGGTTCGATTCGATTCTTTTCTATTCTTTTCAATTCAATTCGATTCGATTATTTTCGATTCGATTCAGTTCGATTCGTTTTTTTGAATCGATTCATTCTTTTTGATTCCACTCCTTTCGACTCGATTTGATTCGATTCTTTTTGATTCGATTAGATTCTATTCTTTTCGATTCAATTCAATTCTTTTTGATTCGTTTCTTTTCGATTCTATTCGAATCTTTTCGATTCGATTAGATTCTTTTCGATTCAATTCGATTCGATTCAAAACTCTTCGATTCAATTTTTTTGATTCGATTCGATTCGATTGTTTTCAATTCGATTCAATTCAATTCTTTTCAATTCGATTCAATTCTTTTCGATTCCTTTTGTTTTTTTCAATTCGATTTTTTATTTGATTTGTTTCGATTCTTTTCTATTCGATTCGATTCTTTTCAATTCGATTCGATTCTATTTGATTCATTTCGAATCGATTCGATCCTTTTCGATTCTATTCGATTCGATTTTTTTCGATTCGATTCGATTTTTTTCATTTCGATATGATAGTTTTTGATTCGTTTCTTTTCGATTCTATTCGATCTGATTCTTTTTGTTTCGGTTCGATTTGATTCGAATCTTTTGATTCGAGTCTTTTCAATTCGAATTCCTTTCTTTTAGAATTGATTCGATTCGATTCTTTTCGATTTGATTTGATTCGATTCTTTTCACGTCCATTTGATTTAATTCTTTAGATACGGTGCGTTTTGATTCTATTTTTTTGATTCGATTCGATTCTTTTCGATTAGATTCGATTCAGTTTTTTCGATTCGATTTGATTCTTTTCGATTCGATTCGATTCTTTCCGATTCGATTCGATTCTTTTCAATTCAATTTGATTCGATTCTTTTCAATTTGATTTGATACGATTCTTTTCGAATCGATTCTTTTCAATTCTTTTCTCTTCCATTCAATTCGATTCTTTGGATTCGGTGCGATTCGATTCAATTTTTTTCTTTTTTTAAAAAATATTTATTTATTTATTTATTTATTTATTTATTTATTATGATAGTCACAGAGAGAGAGAGAGAGGCAGAGACACAGGCAGAAGGAGAAGCAGGCCCCACGCACCGGGAGCCCGATGTGGGATTCGATCCCGAGTCTCCAGGATCACGCCCTGGGCCAAAGGCAGGCGCCAAACCACTGTGCCACCCCGATTCAATTTTTTTCGATTAGATTCGATTCTTTTCGATTCGAGTCTTTTCGATTCGAATTGCTTTCTTTTCGAATCGATTTGATTCGATTCTTTTTGATTCCATTCGAGTCAATTTTTTTCAATTCAATTCTTTTAGATTCTTTTTAATTCGATTTTTTCGATTTGATTTGATTCTTTTTGATTTGATTCGATTCTTTTTATTCATTTCGAATCAATTCGATCCTTTTCCTTTTTTTTTTAATACACTTTTTTTTAAATTTTTATTTATTTATGATAGTCATACAGAGAGAGAGAGAGAGAGGCAGAGACACAGGCAGAGGGAGAAGCAGGCTCCATGCACCGGGAGCCCGATGTGGGATTCGATCCCGGGTCTCCAGGATCGCGCCCTGGGCCAAAGGCAGGCGCTAAACCGCTGCGCCACCCAGGGATCCCGATTCGATCCTTTTCGATTCGATTCGATACGATCGTTTTCGTTTCGATGATAGTTTTCGATTCCTTTCTTTTCGATTCTATTCGATTCGATTCTTTTTGTATCGATTCAATTCTTTACACTTCCTGTTGATTCGATTCTTTTGATTTGGTGCGATTCGATTTTTTCGATTAGAGTCGATTCGATTCTTTTTGATTCAAGGTTCTTCGATTCGAATTTCTTTCTTTTCGAATCGATTTGTTTCAATTCGATTCTTTTCGATTCGATTCGATTCTTTTCGATTTGATTTGATTCTTTTCGATTCAATTCGATTCGATTCTTTTCGATTCGATTCAATTCTTTTCGATTTTATTTGATTCTTTTCTATTCGATACAATTCGATTAGATCCTTTTTGATTGGATTCGATTCTTTTCGATTCGATTCGATTCTTATATTCGATTTGATTCGATCTTTTTCAATTCGATTCGATTCTCTTCGATTTTATTCGATTCAATTTTTTTCATTTCCATTCGATAGTTTTCTATTCGTTTCTTCTCTATTCGATTCTATTCTTTTTGATTCGATTCAATTCGATTCGAATCTTTCTATTCGAATGTTTTTGATTTGAATTCCTTTCTTTTCGAATCAATTCGATTCGATTCTTTTTGATTCGATTCGATTCGATTCTTTTTGATTCGATTCGATTTGATTTGATTATTTTCACTTCCATTCGATTAGATTCTTTTGATTCGGTGCAATTCGATTCGATTTTTATCGATTCGATTCGATTCGAGTCTTTTCTATTCGAATGTCTTTTCAAATCGATTCGATTCGATTCTTTTCGATTCTTTTTTTTTTTTTAAAGATTTTATTTATTTATTCATGATAGTCACAGAGAGAGAGAGAGAGGCAGAGACACAGGCAGAGGGAGAAGCAGGCTCCATGCACCGGGAGCCCGACGTGGGATTCGATCCCGGGTCTCCAGGATCGCGCCCTGGGCCAAAGGCAGGCGCCAAACCGCTGCGCCACCCAGGGATCCCCTTTTTCGATTCTTTTTGATTCAATTCGATTATTTTCGAGTCTCTTCGATTCGGTTTTTTCGAATCGATTCGATTCTTTTTGATTAGACTCTTCGATTCGGTTATTTTGGATTCGATTCTTTTCGATTCGATTCGATTCTATTCGCTTTAATTCGATCCGATTCTTTTCGATTCGATTTGATTCTTTACGATTCGATTCGATTCGGTTCTTTTCTATTTTTTTCTATTATTTTCTATTCGATTCGATTATTTTCTATTCGATTCGATTCAATTCGATTCGTTTTTTTTCTAAATGATTTGGTTCTTTTCGATTCCACTCCTTTCGACTTGATTCATTTGGATTCGATTCTTTTCGATTTGATTAGATTCGATTCTTTTTTATTTGATTCGATTTGATTCTTTTTAATTCGTTAATTTTTTATTCCATTCAAATCTTTTCGGTTCGATCAGATTCTTTTCGTTTCAATTTGATTCGATTCGAAACTCTTCGATTCAATTCTTTTTGATTCGATTCGATTGGATTCGATTTGATTGTTTTAGATTTGATTCGATTCAATTCTTTTCGATTCGATTCGATTCTTTTCAATTCGATTTTTTTTCTATTCGATATGTTTCAATTATTTTCAATTTGATTCGATTCGATTCTTTTCGATTCGATTCGATTCTTTTTGATTCATTTCGAATTGATTCGATCCATTTCGATTCGATTCGTTCGATTTTTTTGATTCGATACGATTTTTTTCTTTTCGATATATTTTTCGATTACTTTCTTTTCGATTCTATTTGATTCGATTCTTTTTTTTCAATACGATTTGATTCGAATCTTTCGATTCGAGTCATTTCGATTTGAATTCCTTTCTTTTAGAATCGATTCAATTCTTTTTGATTCGATTCAATTCGATTCGTTTTTTTGAAAAAATTCGATTCTTTTCGATTCCACTCTTTTCGATTAGATTCATTTGGATCCGATTCTTTTCGATTCGATTAGATTCGACTCTTTTCGATTCAATTAGATTCAATTCTTTTTGATTTGTTTCTTTTTGATTCCATTCGAATCTTTTCGGTTCAATTATATTCTTTTCGATTCAATTCGATTCGATTCGAAACCCTTCGATTGAATTCTTTTCGATTCGATTCTTTTTGATTCAATTCGATTCGATTAGATTCTTTTCGATTTGATTCAATTCAGTTCTTTTCGATTCGATTGTTTTCTATTGGATTCCTTTTTGTTTGATTTGATTCAATTATTTTCGATTCGATTCTATTCGATTCTTTTCAATTCGATGTTATTCGATACATTTCGATTCGATTTGATTTGATTTTTTTCTTTTCGATACAATAGTTTCGGTTTTGTTCCTTTCGATTCTATTCGATGCGATTATTTTGTTTCGATTCGATTTGCATGTGGAAGTGTCAGGCCTGTACTCACGATTATCTGAGTTGAATACAGCGATTTCAAATGGCCTTCTTCAAAGAGTGTAGCTAGTTTCTAACTCCCATGTACGAGTGGGTAGCAGACATCTGCCTCCCATGCATACACACTTTTGAGACTTGAGCTTATGGCCTGTACTTCCCACATCCTGCCTGCAGGTACACTTCGCTGCTAACAGGCCTAGGCTCGATGCATGACGGAAGTGTTGTGAGAGGTAAGTGGAAAGTCCCGGCACGCAAGACTAGTGCCTCCAAGCTCAATCCAGCGATTTCCTAGTAATTTCTGTCTTAGGTGCTACATACTAAGTTCCATACGTGAGAAGCTAGCTGAAACCCATGTCCAAAAGCATCTCTCTTCCGAGAGTTGAGCTCACACCCAGTCCCTCACAGTTCTACACTGCCTGCAGAATGAGTTTTGAACATCTTCACCAGAGACGTTTGTCAGAAGCTTGTGAGACGCAAGTGGAATAATGCAGGCCTGGAAGGTGTCTCCAGGTGCAGTAGAGTGGTATTCTTCGAACCTCCTGAGTTAGAAAACTGCTATGTTCTGATGGCCATTAGAACGCAGCTAGTTGAAAGCTGGCTTCTAGGCATGCTCTCTTGTGAGAGCTGAGCTCAAGGCAGGACCCTCCCGCATCCTGCCTGCCCATCGGCATAGCTGCTAACATCCTTACGTGAAGTGCTGGAAGAGATTGGATAAATGCGAGTGGAAGTGTCACGACTGTACTCACGTGTATCTGAGTTCAATACAGCGATTGCCAACGTCCTTGTTCAATTAGAGTGTAGCTCGTGTATATCTCGCCTCGATAAGTGTCTAGCAGACATCGGCTTGCAAAGCATACACACTTCTGAGAGTTGGGCTTATGGCCTGTACCTCCCCCATCCTGACTGCGTGTACGAACAGCTTCCACAGCATTTCGTTGTATGGGGGAGAGTAGCGAAGTGAGAAACAAGTGTCTGCCTTGTCAATTCCGTGACTAGCAGACAGCTGCCTCCAAGGCATGGACTCTCCTTTGGATTGATCTTAGGACTTGAACCTCCCACATGCTGACCACCTGTACGCTTCACTTCCAAAGGATATCGTTCGATGCGGGACGGAAGTTTTGCAAGAGGCAAATGTGTCTTAGTTCAATCCAGCAACTTCTGAGGAATTCCTCCCTCAGATGGGAGCTACATACTAACTTCCAAACCTGAGTACCTAGCTGAAAGCTCTCTCTCTGGGGAACTTCCCTCTCGGAGATGAGTTGAAACGTGGTCCTTCCCAGTTCCACACTGCCTACAGATACAGTTACAAACATCTTCACTAGACATGTTTGTCAGAAGCTAATGGGATACAAAGGGAAGCTGCAGATTTCAAGGTTGTGTCTCCAGGTGCAGTAAAGCGGTATTCATGGAACATCCTGAATTCAATGCTGCCACGTTCTCATGGCCATCAGAACGCAGTTAGTAGAAAGCTGGCTTCGAGGCATGCCTCCTTTTGAAAGCTGAGCTCAAGGCAGGACCCTCCCGCATTCTGACTGCCTGTAGTTGAAGCTGCTAACATTCTTATTTTATGTTGGGAGAGGTTGGAGAAATGCAAGTGGAAGTGTCAGGACTGTACTCACGTGTATCTGAGTTCAATACAGTGATTGCCAACGTCCTTGTATAATTAGAGTGTAGCTCGTGTATATCTCGCCTCGATAAGTGTCTAGCAGACATCGGCCTGCAAAGCATACACACTTCTGAGAGTTGAATTTATGCCTTGTACCTCGCACATGCTGACTGCAGGTACACTTTGCTCCTATCAGGCTCCTGTCAGATTCATGACAGAAGTTTGTCAGAGGTTAGTGGAAGGTGCCGGCCCACACAACTAGTGTCTCCAAGCCCAATCCAGAGATATGTGAGGAACTGCTCTCTTAGATTGGTGCTACTTACTAAGTTCCATACATGAGAAGCTAGTTGAACACAGTGTCCAAAGGGTACTCTCTTCTGAGACTTGAGCTCACCTCCAATCCCTCACAGTTCCACTCGGCCTTCAGATGGAATTTCGAACATCCTCACTAGACATGTTTGTCAGAAGCTCATAGAACACAAGGAGCTATCTGCAGGCTTCAATGCTTGTCTCTCAAGGTGAAGTAGAGCGGTATACATGGAACATCCTGACTTACAGTGGTGCTACGTTCTCAAGGCCATAACAATGCAGCTAGTAGAAAGCTGGCTTCGAGGCATGCTTCCTTTTGAGAGCTGAGCTCAGGGAAGGACCCTCCCTCATCCTGCCTGACTGTAGACGTAGCTGCTAACATCCTTGTGTTAGGTGCTGGGAGAGGTTGTGACAAAAGCATGTGGAAGCGTCAGGCCTGAACTCACGTGTATCTGAGTTGAATATAGCAATATCCAACGGTCTTCTTCGATCAGAGTATAGCTATGTTCTAAATCCCATGTATGAGGGGTTAGCAGAAATCTGCCTCCCAGGCATACACACTACTGAGAGTTGAGCTTATGATCTGTACCTCGACATCCTGCCTTCAGGTACACTTCACTTCTAAAAGGCCTAGTCTCGATGCGTTATGGAAGTGTTGTGAGAGGTAAGTGGAATGTCCCAGCACACTAGACTAGTGACACCAAGGTCAATCCAGGGATTTCGTAGTAATTCCTGTGTTAGACTGGTGCTACATGTTAAGTTCCATAGGTGAGAAGGTAGCTGAACGCCTTGTCCAAAAGCAAATTAGTTTTGAGAGTTGAGCTCACCCTCCTTCCTTCACGGTCTGATACTGCCTGCAGAATGAGTATCAAACATCTTCACCATAGAGTTTTGTCAGAAGGTTGTGAGACGCAAGTGGAACAATGCAGACCTGGAAGTTTTCTCCAGGTGCAGTAGAGTGGTAATCTTGGAACCTCCTGAATTAGAATACTGCTACATTCTCACTGCCATAAGAATGCAGCTAGTTGAAAGCTGACTTCTAGGCATGCTTCCTTGTAAGAGCTGAGGTCAGGGCAGGACCGTCCCGCATCCTGACTGCATGTAGACATAGGTCCTAGCATCTTTATGTTAGGTGCTGGAAGAGGTTGTGTGACAAGCATGTGGAAGTGACAGGCCTGTACTCACGTGTATCTGAGTTCAATACAGCGATTTCCAACGTCCTTGTTCAAGTAGAGTATACCTCGGTTCAAGCTCCCATCAATAAGTGTCTAACAGACATCTGCCTGTAAAGCATACACACTTCTGAGAGTTGAACTTATGCCCTGTACCTCCCACATGCTGACTGCAGGTACACTTCGCTCCTATCAGGCCTAGGCTTGAATCGTGACTGAAGGATTGTGAGAGGTTAGTGGAAGGCGCCAGCCCACACGACTAGTGTCTCCAAGCCCCATCCAGAGATATGTGAGGAACTGCTCTCTAGGGTTGGTGCTACACACTAATTCCATACATGAGAAGCTAGTGGAATGCAGTGTCCAAAGGGTACTTTCTTCTGAGACTTGAGCTCACCCCCAATCCCTCACAGTTCCACACGGCCTTCAGATGAAATTTCGAACATCCTCACTAGATGTGTTGTTCAGAAGCTCATAGGACAAAAGGAGCTAGCTGCAGGCTTCAATGCTTGTGTCTCTAGGTGCAGTAGAGCGGTATACATGGAACGTCCTGACTTACAATGTAGCTACATTCTCACAGCCATAAGAACGCAGCTAGTGGAAAGGTGCATTCGAGGCATGCTGCTGAGGATCAGAGCCACCTGTTCCAATTGAGGCCCAGTGGGGAATAGAGGAGCCATGTCCCGATGATGTCCAGGTAGGGACCAGAGTCACCAGGTCCAGATGAGGCCCAGGTGGGGGGAGCATATTCACTAGGTCCATGTGAGGCCCAGTTGAGGACCAGAGTCACCAGGTCTCGTTGAGGCCTAGAGGGGTACCAGAATCACCTGGTCCAGGTGACATCCAGATGGGGACCAGAGTCACCAGGTCAAGGTGAGGCCCAGAGGGATTCCAGAGTCATCATGTCCAGGTGAGGCTCAGGTGTGGAACAGAGTAACCGGGTACCAATGATGCCGAGGTGAGGACCAGAGTCACCAGATCTCGGAGAGGCCCAGATAGGATCAGAGTCACCAGTTCCATGTGAGGCCAAGAAGGAGTCCACAGCAATCAGGTCCAGGTGGGGAACAAAGTCACCAGGATAGGGTGAGGCCCAGTTGGGGACCACATTCACCAGGTCCAGGTGAGGCTCAGGTGATGACCAGAGTCACCGGGTCCGGGTGAGGACCAGGTAAGGACCAGATTCACCAGGTCCAAGAAGCCCACGTGGGGACCTGACTCACCAGGTATGGGTGAGGCCCAGGTGGCAACTCCACTCACCAGGACCAGGTGAGGCCAACCTGCAGGCCATAGTCACCAGATCCAGGTGAGGCCCTGGTGGGAACTGGAGTCACCAGGTAAATATGAGGCTAGAAGGACACCACAGTCACCAGGTCCAGGTGTGGTTCATGTGGGAACGAGAGTCACCAGGTCCAGGTGAGACCCAGGTGGGGACCACAGTCACCAGGTCCAGATTGAGACCTAGGTGGGGGGCCCAAAGTCATCAGTGCCAGGTGAGGCCAAAGTGTGGAGCAAAGTTATCAGGTCCAGGTGAGTCCCTGGTGGGGAACAGAGTAACCATGTCCCATTGATGCCCAGGTGGGACCAGAGTCACAAGCTCCAGACGAGGCCTAAGTGAGGAGTAGATCACCAGGTCCTGTTGGGGCCCACTTGAGGACCAGAGTACCCAGCTCCAGGTGAGGCCCAGCGGAGGACCAGAGGAGGACCAGAGTCACCCGGTCCCGGTGATATCCAGGTGGGGACCAGAGTCACCACGTCAGGGTGAGGCCAAGAGGGGGACGAGAGTCACTAGGTCCAGATGAGGCCCCGATGTGGAACTGAGTAACCAGGTCCTATGATGTCCATGTGAGGAGCAGATTCACCAGGTCCAGGTGAGTTCCCTGTGGGAACCAGTCACCTCTTCCAGGTGAGGCCCCTGTGGGACCACAGTCACCAGGTCAGGGTGAGGTCCAGATGGTGACCAGAGTCACCAGGTCCACGGGAGGCCCAGGGATAGAAGAGAGTAACCAGGTCCCAATGATGCCCAGGTAAGGACCAGAGTCACCAGGTACAGGCGAGGCCCAAATATGGATCAGGGTCGTGTTGTTCCAGGTGAGGCCAAAGGAGACCACAGGAACGAGGTCCTGGAGAGCCCCATATGTGAACCAGAACCACCAGATCCAGGTGAGGCCCAGGTGGCAACAAGATTCACCAAGTCCAGGTGAGACCCAGGTCGTGACCTGAGTCACCAGGTCCAGGTGAGGTCCAGGTAAGGACCAGATTCACCAGGTACAAGTGAAGCCCAGGGGGAGACCAGAGTCACCAAGAAAGGGTGATGTCCAGAGGGGGAACCCGAGTAACCAGTTAAGTTTGAGGCCCAGAGTTGGACCAGAGTTCCCCGGTCAAAGTGAGGCCCAGGTGTGGAATAGAGTATCCAGGTCCCAATAATGCCTAGGTGAGGACCAGAGTCACTAGGCCCATGCAGGGCCCAGATGTGGATCAGAATCACCAGGTCCTGGTGAAGCATAGAAGGAGACCACAGTCACCAGTATCAGGTGGGTCCCATGTGGGAACCAGAGCCACTCTATCCAGCTGAGTCCCAGGTCCATGTGAGGCCCACGTGAGGACCAGATTCATGAGGTCGAATTGAGGCATAACTGGGGACAAGGGTCACCAGGTCTGGGTGAGGCCTAGGTGGGGAAAGATTCACCAGGTGTGAGTTAGGTCACAGTGGGGACGAGAGTCACCAGGTCCAGGTGAGGCCAAACTGAGGACCCGAGTTACCAGATCCAGGTGAGGTCCATGTTGGAAAGAGAGTCACCAGGTCCAGGAGAGGTCCAGGTGGGGACCAGAGTCACCAGATAGAGATGAGGGCCTGGTGAGGACCAGATCTACCAGGTATATGTGAGGCCCAGGTGGGGATCAGAGGCAACAGGTCCATGTGAGACCGGCTGGGGATCATGGTCAACAGGTGTACGTGAGGCCCAGGTGTGGAACACAGTAACCAGGTCCAGGTGAGTCCCAGGTGGTGACAACAGTCGCCAGGTCCAGGTGAGGCCCAGGTGGGGACCAGGATCACCAGGTACAGGGGAGGCCCTTGAAAGAACCAGAGTCAACAGTTCGAGGTGAGGCGCAGGTGGCAACCAGAGTCAGCAGGTCCAAGTCAGGCCAAAGTGGGGTTCACAGTCACCAGGTCAGGGTGAGACCCAGAGGGGGACCAGAGTCACCCGGTCCAGGTGAGGTCCAGTTGTGGAACACAGTAACCGGGTCCCAATTATGCCCAGTGGAGGATCATGGTCAACAGGGCCAGGTGAGGCCCAGATGGGGACCAGAGTCACCAGGTCCAAGTGAGGCCCAGGTGGGGACCACAGTCACCAGATCCAGGGTAGTCTCAGGTGCAGAGCAGAATCACCAGGTCCAGATGAGGTGCAGGTGGCAACCACACTCACCATGTCCCTGTGAGGCCCTGGTGGGGACCAGAGTCACCAGGGACATTAGAAGCTAGAAACACTGCAGCCACCTGGTCCACATGAGGTCCATGTGGTAATGAGAGTCACCAGTTACAGGTGAGGCCGAGGTGGGGATCAGACTCACCCGGTCCAGGTGAGACCCAGGTGGGAACCAGAGTCACCATCCAGGTGTGGCCCAGGTGAAGACCAGAGTTAACAGGTCCAGGTGGGTCCCTGTAGGGAACAGTGTAACCATGTCCTGATGCTACCCAGGTGGGTACCAGAGACACCAGGTCCAGATGAGGCCCAGCTGGGGACCAGTGACATGAGGTCCAGGTGAGGTCCCGGTGGGAACCACAGTCACCAGGTCAGGTGAAGCCATGCTGAGGATCAGAATCACCAGTTCCAGGTGAGGCCTAGGTGGGGCCAGAGTCACCTGGTACAGAAGAGGCCAAAGTGAGGACCAGAGTTACCAGGTCCAGGTGAGTCCCAGTGGGGAATAGAGTAACCTTGTCCTGATGATTCCCAGGTAGTGACCAGATTCACCAGGTCCAGATGAGGCCCACGTGGGGAGCATATTCACTAGGTCCAGGTGAGCCCCAGTTGAAGGCCAGTCATCAGGTCTGGTTTAGGCCTAGAGGGGTACCAGAATCACCTGGTCCAGGTGACATCCAGATGGGGACCAGAGTCATCAGGTCAGGGTGAGGCCCATAGGGGTTCCAGTCATCATGTCCAGGTGAGGCTCAGGTGTGGAACAGAGTAACCAGGTCCCAATGATGCCCAGGTGAGGACCAGAGTCACCAGATCTGGGTGAGGCGCAGATAGGATCAGAGTCACCAGTTTCAGGTGAGGCCAAGAAGGAGTCCACAGCAATCAGGTCCAGGTGGGGAACAAAGTCACTAGGACTGGGTGAGGCCCAGATGGGGACCAGATTCACCAGGTCCAGGTGAGACCCATGTGGGGACCTGAGTCACCAGGTATGGGTGAGGCACAGGTGTCAACCCCACTCACCAGGTCCAGGTGAGGCCAACCTGCAGGCCAGAGACACCAGATCCAGGTGAGGCCCTGGTGGGGACCTGAGTCACCAGGTAAATATGAGGCTAGAAGGACACCACAGTCACCAGGTCCAGGTGTGGTTCATGTGGGAACGAGAGTCACCAGGTCCAGTTGAGATCCAGGTGGGGACCACAGTCACCAGGTCCTGATTGAGGCCTATGTGGGGGGCACAGTGTCATCAGGGCCAGGTGAGGCCAATGTGTGGATCAAAGTTATCGGGTCCAGGTGAGTCCCTGGTGGGGAACAGAGTAACCATGTCCCATTGATGCCCAGGTGGGAATAGAGTCACAAAGTCTAGATGAGGCCTAAGTGAGGAGTAGATTCACCAGGTCCTGTTGAGGCCCAGTTGAGGACCAGAGTCCCCAGCTCCTGGTGAGTTCCAGAGGGGGACCAGAGTCACCCGGTCCAGGTGATATCCAGGTGGGGACCAGAGTCACCACGTCAGGGTGAGGCCCAGAGGGGGACAAGAGTCACTAGATCCAGGTGAGGCCCTGATGTGGAACTGAGTAACCAGGTCCCATGATGCCCATGTGAGGACCAGATTCACCAGGTCCAGGTGAAGTCCCTGTGGGAACCTGTCATCTCATCGAGGTGAGGCCCAGGTGGGACCGCAGTCACCGGGTCAGGGTGAGTTCCAGAGAGTAACCAGAGTCACCAGGTCCAGGTGAGGCCCCGGTATAGAAGAGAGTAACCAGATCCCAATGATGCCCAGGTTAGGACCAGAGTCACCAGGTCCAGGTAAGGCCCAGGTATAGAAGAGAGTAACCAGGTCCCAGTGATGCCCAGGTAAGGACCAGAGTCACTAGGTCCAGGTGAGGCCCAAATATGGATCAAAGTCGTTTTGTTCCAGGTGAGGCCAGAAGGCGACCACAGGAACCAGGTCCAGGAGAACCCCATATGGGAACCAGAGTCTCCAGATCCACGTGAGGTCCAGGTGGGGACCACAGTCACAAGGTCCATGTGAGGCCCAGGTAGCAACAATATTCACCAAGTCTGAGGAGGGGCAAGATGGCTGAATAGTAGGGTCCCCAAATCACCTGTCTCCACCAAATTACCTAGAAAACCTTCAAATCATCATGAAAATCTACGAATTCGGCCTGAGATTTAAAGAGAGACCAGCTGGAACGCTACAGTGAGAAGAGTTCATGCTTCTATCAAGGTAGGAAGACGGGGGAAAAGAAATAAAGAAACAAAAGGCCTCTGAGGGGGAGGGGCCGCGAGGAGCCGGGCTGAGGCCGGGCGAGTGTCCCCAGGACAGGAGAGCCCCGTCCCGGAGGAGCAGGAGCTGCACCAACCTTCCTGGTTAGAAAGGCGCCCGCAGGGAATTAGAGCAGGACCCCAGGAGGTCGGGGATGCCCTCGGGCTCCCTGGGACATTAACAGACACCTGCCCCCACAGGAGAGTGTGCCAAGCTCCCTAAGGGCTGCAGCGCACACAACGGGACCCGGAGCAGCTCAGAGGGGCTCAGGCAGCGGACACAGCCCAGGATCCAGCCTCCCCAGGACAGGCAGAGTCCGGGAGGGCCCTGGACAGGAAGGACGCTCCTGCCCCGAGCTGAGCAGCTCTCCAGGCCCTGCAGGCGGAGTGCTTCAGAGTTCCTGTGGGGGCTGAATCCAGGTTTCCAGAACTGGCCTCGCCACTAGGGTTGTTCCTCCAGGGGCCTCACGGGGTAAACAACCCCCACTGAGCCCTGCACCAGGCAGGGGGCAGAGCAGCTCCCCCAAGTGCTAACACCAGAAAATCACAACAGGCCCCTTCCCCAGAAGTACTGCTAGAAGGACAAGTTCCAGGGGAAGTCAAGGGACTTAAAGTATACAGAATCAGAAGATACTCCTCCATGTTTTTTTTATTTCTGATTGCTTCGCCCTCCCCTATTCCCCCCTTTCTTTTTCTTTCTCTTTTTTTTAAAAATTTTTTATTTATCTATGATAGTCACACACACACACAGAGAGAGAGAGGCAGAGACACAGGCAGAGGGAGAAGCAGGCTCCATGCACCAGAAGCCCGACGTGGGATTCGATCCAGGGTCTCCAGAATCGCGTCCTGGGCCAAAGGCAGGCGCTAAACCACTGCGCCACCCAGGGATCCCTCTTTCTTTCTCTTTTTATTCTCTATTTCCTTCTTTCTTCCTCTATTCTTTTTCATTTTTCTCTTTTCTTTCCTTCTTTCTCTCCTCTCTTTTTCTCCTTTTCCCAATACAATTTCTTTTTGGCCACTCTGCACTCAGGAAAATGACTAGAAGGAAAACCTCACCTCAAAAGAAAGAATCAGAAACAGTCGTCTCTCCCACAGAGTTACAAAATCTGGATAACAATTTAATGTCAGAAAGCAAATTCAGAAGCACTATTATACAGCTACTGGTGGCTCTAGAAAAAAGCATAAAGGACTCAAGAGACGTCATGACTGCAGAATTTTGATCCAATCAGGCCGAAATTAAAAATCAATTGAATGAGATTAAATCCAAACTAGAAGTCCTAATGATGAGGGTTAACGAGGTAGAAGAACGAGTGAGTGACATAGAAGACAAGTTGATGGTAAAGAGGGAAACTGAGGAAAAAGGAGACACACAATTAAAAGACCAGGAAGACAGATTAAGGGAAATAAACGACAGCCTGAGGAAGAAAAACCTACGTGTAATTGGGGTTCTCGAGGGCGCCAAAATGGACAGAGGGCCAGAATATGTATTTGAACAAATCATAGCTGAAAACTTTCCTAATCTGGAAAGGGAAACAGGCATTCAGATCCAGAAAATAGAGAGATACCCCCCTAAAATCAATAAAAACCGTTCAACACCTCGACATGTAATAGTGAAGCTTGCGAATGCCAAAGATAAAGAGAAGATCCTTAAAGCAGCAAGAGACAAGAAATCCCTGACTTTTATGGGGAGGAGTATTAGGGTAACAGCAGACCTCTCCACAGAGACCTGGCAGGCCAGAAAGGGCTGGCAGGATATATTTAGGGTCCTCAATGAGAAGAACATGTAACCAAGAATACTTTATCCAGCAAGGCTCTCATTCAAAATAGAAGGAGAGATAAAGAGCTTCCAAGACAGGCAGGAACTGAAAGAATATGTGACCTCCAAACCAGCTCTGCAAGAAATTTTAAGGGGGACTCTTAAAATTCCCCTTTAAGAAGAAATTCAGTAGAACAATCCACAAAAACAAGGGCTGAATAGATATCATGATGACACTAAACTCATATCTGTGGATAGTAACTCTGAACGTGAATGGGCTTAATGACCCCATCAAAAGGCGCAGGTTCAGACTGGATAAAAAATCAGGACCCATCTATTTGCTGTCTACAAGAGACTCATTTTAGACAGAAGGACACCTACAGCCTGAAAATAAAAGGTTGGAGAACCATTTACCATTCAAATGGTCCTCAAAAGAAAGAAGGGGTAGCCATCCTTATATCAGATAAACTAAAATTTACCCCGAAGACTGTAGTGAGAGATGAAAAGGGACACTATCTCATACTTAAAGTATCTATCCAACAAGAGGACTTAACAATCCTGAATATATATGCCCCTAATGTGGGAGCTGCCAAATATTTAAACCAATTAATAACCAAAGTGAAGAAATACTTAGATAATAATACACTCATACTTGGTGACTTCAATCTAGCTCTATCTACCCTCGATAGGTCTTCTAAGCACAACATCTCCAAAGAAACAAGAGCTTTAAATGATACACTGGACCAGATGGATTTCACAGATATCTACAGAACTTTACATCCAAACTCAACTGAATACACATTCTTCTCAAGTGCACATGGAACTTTCTCCAAAATAGACCACATACTGGGTCACAAATCGGGTCTGAATCGATACCAAAAGATTGGGATCGTCCCTTGCATATTCTCAGAACATAATGCCTTGAAATTAGAACTAAATCACAAGAAGTATGGAAAGACCTCAAACATGTGGAGGTTAAGGACCATCCTGCTAAAAGATGAAAGGGTCAACCAGAAAATTAAGGAAGAATTAAAAAGATTCATGGAAACTAATGAGAATGAAGATACAACCATCCAAAATCTTTGGGATGCAGCAAAAGCAGTCCTAAGGGGGAAATACATCGCAATACAAGCATCCATTCAAAAACAGGAAAGAACTCAAGTACAAAAGCTAACCTTACACATAAAGGAGCTAGAGAAAAAACAGCAAATATATCCTACACCCAAGAGAAGAAGGGAGTTAATAAAGATTTGAGCAGAACTCAAGCAAATCGAGACCAGAAGAACTGTGGAATAGATCAACAGAAGTAGGAGTTGGTTCTTTGAAAGAATTAATAAGATAAATAAACCATTAGCCAACCTTATTAAATAGAAGAGAGAGAAGACTCAATAAAATCATAAGTGAGAAAGGAGAGATCACTACCAAGGAAATACAAACGATTTTAAAAACATATTATGAACAGCTATATGCCAATAAATTAGGCAATCTAGAAGAAATGGACGCATTCCTGGAAAGCCACAAACTACCAAAACTGGAACAGGAAGCAATAGAACCTGAACAGGCCAATAACCACGGAGGAAATTGAAGCAGTCATCAAAAACCTCCCAAGACACAGGAGTCCAGGGCCAGATGGCTTCCCAGGGGAATTCTATCAAACATTTAAAGAAGAAATCATACCTATTCTACTAAAGATGTTTGGAAAGATAGAAAGAGATGGAGTACTTCCAAATTCGTTTTATGATGCCAGCATCACCTAAATTCCAAAACCAGACAAAGACCCCACCAAAAAGGAGAATTACAGACCAATATCCCTGATGAACATGGATGCAAAAATTCTCAACAAGATACTAGCCAATAGTATCCAACAGCACATTAAGAAAATTATTCACCACGACCAAGTAAGATTTATCCCCGGGACACAAGGCTGGTTCAACACTCATAAAACAATCAAAGTGATTCATCATATCAGCAAGAGAAAAACCAAGAACCATATGATCCTTTCATTAGATGCAGAGAAAGCATTTGACAAAATAGAGCATCCATTCCTGATCAAAACTCTTCAGAGTGTAGGGATAGAGGGAACTTTCCTTGACATCTTAAAAGCCATCTACGAAAAGCCCACAGCAAATATCATTCTCAATGGGGAAGCACTGGGAGCCTTTCCCCTAAGATCAGGAACAAGACAGGGATATCCACTCTCACCACTGTTATTCAACATAGTATTGTAAGTCCTAGCCTCAGCAATCAGACAACAAAAAGACATTAAAGGCATTCAAATTGGCAAAGAAGAAGTCAAACTCTCCCTCTTCACCGATGACATGATACTCTACATAGAACCCCCCCCCAAAAAAAGAAAACCCAAAAGCCTCCACCCCAAGATTGCTAGAACTCATACAGCAATTTGGTAGCATGACAGGATACAAAATCAATGCCCAGAAATCAATGGCATTTCTATACACTAACAATGAGGCTGAAGAAAGAGAAATTAAGGAGTCAATCCCATTTACAATTGCACCCAAAAGCATAAGATACCTAGGAATAAATCTCACCAAAGAGGTAAAAGATCTATACCCTAAAAACTATAGAACACTTCTGAAAGAAATTGAGGAACACACAAAGAGATGGAAAAATATTCTATGCTCATGGATTGGCAGAATTAATATTGTGAAAATGTCAATGTTACCCAGGGCAATATACACGTTTAATGCAATCTCTATCAAAATACCATGGACTTTCTTCAGAGAGTTACAACAAATTATTTTAAGATTGGTGTGGAATCAGAAAAGACCCCGAATAGCCAGGGGAATTTTAAAAAAGAAAACCATATCTGGGGGCATCACAATGCCAGATTTCAGCTTGTACTACAAAGCTGTGGTCATCAAGACAGTGTGGTACTGGCACAAAAACACACATAGATCAATGGAACAGAATAGAGAACCCAGAAGTGGACCCTGAACTTTATGGTCAACTAATATTCGATAAAGGAGGAAAGACTATCCTTTGGAAGAAAGACAGTCTCTTCAATAAATGGTGCTGGGAAAATTGGACATCCATATGCAGAAGATTGAATCTAGACCACTCTCTTTCACCATACACAAAGATAAACTCAAAATGGATGAAAGATCTAAATGTGAGACAAGAGTCCATCAAAATCCTAGAGGAGAACACAGGCAACACCCTTTATGAACTTGGCCACAGTAACTTCTTGCAAGATACATCCACGAAGGCAAAAGAAACAAAAGGAAAAATGAACTATTGGGACTTCATCAAGATAAGAAGCTATTGCACAGCAAAGGATACAGTCAAAAAACTAAAAGACAACCTACAGAATGGGAGAAGATATTTGCAAATGACGTATTAGATAAAGGGCTAGTTTCCAAGATATATAAAGAACTTCTTAAACTCAACACCAAAGAAACAAACAATCCAATCATGAAATGGGCAAAAGACATGAACAGAAATCTCACAGAGGAAGACATAGACATGGCCAACATGCACATGAGAAAATGTTCTGCATCACTTGCCGTCAGCGAAATACAAATCAAAACCACAATGAGATACCACCTCACACCAGTGAGAATGGGGAAAATTAACAAGGAAGGAAACCACAAGTGTTGGAGAGGCTGCGGAGAAAAGGGAACCCTCTTACACTGTTGGTGGGAATGTGAACTGGTGCAGCCACTCTGGAAAACTGTGTGGAGGTTCCTCAAAGAGTTAAAAATAGTCCTGTCCTACGACCCAGTAATTGCACTTTTGGAGATTTACCCCAACGATTCAGATGCAATGAACATGGGACACCTGCACCCCGCTGTTTATAGCAGCAATGTCCACAATAGCCAAACTGTGGAAGGAGCCTCGGTGTCCATTGAAAGATGAATGGATAAAGAAGATGTGGTTTATATATACAATGGAATATTACTCAGCCATTAGAAACGACAAATACCCACTATTTGCTTCAACGTGGATGGAACTGGAGGGTATTATGCTGAGTGAAGTAAGTCAATCGGAGAAGGACAAACAGTGTATGTTCTCACTCATTTGGGGAATATAAATAAAAGTGAAAGGGAATATAAGGGAAGGGAGAAGAAATGTGTGGGAAATATCAGAAAGGGAGACAGAACATAAAGACTCTTAATCCGGGGAAACAAACTAGGGGTGGTGGAAGGGGAGGAGGGCGGGGGGTGTGGGTGAGTGGGTGACGGGCACTGAGGGGGATACTTGACGGGATGAGAACTGGGTGTTATTCTATATGTTGGTAAATTGAACACCAATAAAAATTATTTTATTAAAAAAAAAAGATTCAACATGTCCAAGTGAGACCCAGGTGGTGACCAGAGTCACCAGGTCCAGGTGAGGTCCAGGTAATGACCAGATTCACCAGGTCCAAGTGAAACATAGGGAGGGACCAGAGTCACCAGGTAAGGGTGAGGCCCGGAAGGGGACGAGAGTCACTAGGTCCAGGTGAGGCCCCAAAGTGGAAGTGAGTAACCAGGTCCCATGATGCCCATGTGTGGACCAGATTCACCAGGTCCAGGTGAGGTCCCTGTGGGAACCAGTCACCTTGCTGAGGTGAGGCCCAGGTGGGAGCACAGTCACCAGGTCAGGGTGAGGTCCAGAGGGTGACCAGAGTCACCAGGTCCAGGTGAGGCCCAGGTATAGAAGACAGTAACCAGGTCCCAATGACACCCAGGTAAGTATCAGAGTCACCAGGTCCAGGTGAGGCCCAAATATGGATCAGAGTCGTTTTGTTCCAGGTGAGGCCAGAAGGAGACCACAGGAACCAGGTCCTAGAGAGCCCATATCGGAACCAGAGCCACCAGATCCATGTGAGGTCCCGGGGGGGGACCACAGTCACAAGGTTCAGGTGAGGCCCAGGTGGCAACAAGATTCACCAAATCCAGTTGAGACCCAGGTGGTGACCAGAGTCACCAGGTCCAGGTGAGGACCAGGTAAGGACCAGATTCACCAGGTCCAAGTGAAGCCCTCGGGGGGACCAGAGTCACCAGGTAAGGGTGAGGCCCAGAGGGGGAACCAGAGTAACCAGTTTAGTTTGAGGCCCAGAGTGGGACCAGAGGTCCCCGGTCAAAGTGAGGCCCAGGTGTGGAATAGAGTATCCAGGTCCCAATGATGCCTAGGTGGGGACCAGAGTCACTAGGGCCATGCAAGGCCCAGATGGGGATCAGAATCACCACGTCCTGGTAAGGCCTAGAAGGAGACCACAGTCACCAGTATCAGCTTAGCCCCATGTGGGAACCAGAGCAAGTGTATCCAGCTGAGTCCCAGGTCCATGTGAGGCCCACGTGACGACCAGATTCATCAGGTCGAATTGAGGCATAGCTGGGGACAAGAGTCACCAGGTCTGGGTGAAGCCTAGGTGGGGACAAGATTCACCAGGTCTGAGTTAGGTCAAAGTGGGGATGAGAGTCACCAGGTCCAGGTGAGGTCCATGTTGGAAAGAGAGTCACCAGGTCCAGGAGAGGTCCAGGTGGGGACCAGAGTCACCATATCCAGGTGAAGCCCAGGTGGGGACCAGAGTCACCAGGTCCAGATGAGGCCCAGGTGAGGACCAGAGTTACCAGGTACACATAAGGCCCAGGTGGGGACCAGAGGCAACAGGTCCATGTGAGGCCAGCTGGGGACCATGGTCAACAGGTGTACATGAGGCGCAGGTGTGGAACACAGTAACCAGGTCCAGGTGAATCCCAGGTGGTGACAACAGTCACCACATCCAGGTGAGGCCCAGGTGGGGACCAGGATCACCAGGTACAGGGGAGGCCCTTGAAAGAACCAGAGTCAACAGTTCGAGGTGAGGCGCAGGTGGCAACCAGAGTCAGGAGGACCACGTCAGGCCAAAGTGGGGTTCACAGTCACCAGGCCAGGGTGAGACCCAGAGGGGGACCAGAGTCACCTGGTCCAGGTGAGGTCCAGTTGTGGAACACAGTAACTGGGTCCCAATTATGCCCAGTGGAGGACCATGGTCAACAGGGCCAGGTGAGGCCCAGATGGGGATCAGAGTCACCAGGTCCAAGTGAGGCCCAGGTGGGGACCACAGTCACCAGATCCAGGGTAGACTCAGGTGCAGACCAGAATCACCAGGTCCAGGTGAGTCCCAGTGGGGAATAGAGTAACCATGTCCTGATGATGCCCAGGTAGGGACCAGAGTCACTAGGTCCAGATAAGGCCCAGTTGGGGAGAATATTCACTAGTTCCAGCGGAGGCCCAGTTGAGGACCAGAGTCACCAGGTCTGGTTGAGGCCTAGAGGGGTACCAGAATCACCTGGTCCAGGTGACAACCAGATGGGGACCAGATTCACCAGGTCAGGGTGAGGCCCAGGTTCAAGAGTCATCATGTCCAGGTGAGGCTTAGGTGTGGACAGAGTAACCAGGTCCCAATGATGCCCAGGTGAGGACCAGAGTCACCAGATCTGGGTGAGGCCCAGGTAGGATCAGAGTCACCAGTTGCAGGTGAGGCCAAGAAGGAGTCCACAGCAATTAGGTCCAGGTGGGGAACAAAGTCACCAGGACTGGGTGAGGCCAAGATGGGGACCAGATTCACCAGGTCCGAGAGGCCTATGTGGTGACTAGAGTACCAGGTCTGGGTGAGGACCAGGTAAGGACCAGATTCACCAGGTCCAAGTGAGTCCCACGTGGGGACCTGAGTCACCAGGTATGGGTGAGGCGCAGGTGGCAACCCCACTCACCAGGTCCAGGTGAGGCCAACCTGCAGGCCAGGGCACTAGATCCAGGTGAGGCCCTGGTGGGGACCGGAGTCACCAGGTAAATATGAGGCTAGAAGGACACCACAGACACCAGGTCCAGGTGTGGTTCATGTGGGAACGAGAGTCACCAGGTCCAGGTGAGACCCAGGTGGGGACCACAGTCACCAGGTCCAGATTGAGGCCTAAGTGGGGGGCCCAGAGTCATCAGGGCCAGGTGAGGCCAAAGTGTGGAGCAAAGTTATTGGGTCCAGGTGAGTCCCAGGTGGGGAACAGAGTAACCATGTCCCATTGATGCCTAGGTGGGACCAGAGTCACAAGGTCCAGACGAGGCCTAAGTGAGGAGTAGATTCACCAGGTCCTGTTGAGGCCCAGTTGAGGACCAGAGTCCCCAGCTCCGGGTGAGGCCCAGATGGGGACCAGACTCTCTCCGTCCAGGTGATATACAGGTGGGAACCAGGGTCACCACGTCAGGATGAGGCCCAGAGCGGTACGAGAGTCACCAGGTCCAGGTGAGGCCCAGGTATAGAAGAGAGAAACCAGGTCCCAGTGATGCCCAGGTAAGGACGAGTGTCACCAGGTCCAGGTGAGGCCCAAATATGGACCATAGTCATATTATTAAAGGTGAGGCCAGAAGGAGACCACAGGAACCAGGTCCAGGAGAGCCCCATATGGGAACCAAGGCCACCAAATCCAGGTGAGGTCCAGGTGGGGACCACAGTCACAAGGTCCAGGTGAGGCCCAGGTGGCAACAAGATTCACCAAGTCCAGGTGAGACCCAGGTGGTGACCAGAGTCACCAGGTCCAGGTGAGGACCAGGTAAGGACCAGATTCACCAGGTCCAAATGAAGCCCATGGGGGGACCAGAGTCACCAGGTAAGGGTGAGGCCCAGAGGGGGAACCAGAGTAACCAGTTTAGATTGAGGCCCAGAGTGGGACCAGAGGTCCCCGGTCAAAGTGAGGCCCAGGTGTGGAATAGAGTATCCATGTCGCAATGATGCCTAGGTGGGGACCAGAGTCACTAGGGCCAAGCAAGGCCCAGAGGGGATCAGAATCACCAGGTCCTGGTGAGGCATAGAAGGAGACCACAGTCACCAGAATCAGGTGAGCCCCATGTGGGAACCAGAGCCACTCTATCCAGCTGAGTCCCAGGTCCATGTGAGGCTCACGTGAGGACCAGATTCATCAGGTCGAATTGAGGCATAGCGGGGGACAAGAGTCACCAGGTCTGGGTGAGGCCTAGGTGGGGACAAGATTCACCAGGTCTGAGTTAGGTCAAAGTGGGGACGATAGTCACCAAGTCCAGTGAGGCCAATCTGAGGACCAGTTACCAGATCCAGGTGAGGTCCATGTTGGAAAGAGAGTCACCAGGTCCAGGAGAGGTCCAGGTGGGTGCCAGAGTCACCAGATCCAGGTGGAGCCCAGGTGGGGACCAGAGTCACCAGGTCCAGATGAGGCCCAGGTGAGGACCAGAGTTACCAGGTACACGTGAGGTCCAGGTGGGGAACAGAGGCAACAGGTCCATGTGAGGCCTGCTGGGGACCATGATCAACAGTTCTATGTAAGGCCCAGTTGTGGAACACAGTAACCAGGTCCAGGTGAGTCCCAGGTGGTGACAACAGTCACCAGCTCCAGGTGAGACCCAGATGGGACCCAGGATCACCAGGTACAGGGGAGGCCCTTGAAAGAACCAGAGTCAACAGTTCGAGGTGAGGCACAATGGCAACCAGAGTCAGCAGGTCCAAGTCAGGCCAAAGTGGGGTTCACAGTCACTAGGGAAGGGTGAGACCCAGAGGGGGACCAGAGTCACCTGGTCCAGGTGAGGTCCAGTTGTGGAACACAGTAACCGGGTCCCAATTATGCCCAGTGGAGGACCATGGTCAACAGGGCCAGGTGAGGCCCAGATGGGGATCAGAATAACCAGATCCAAGTGAAGCCCATGTGGGGACCACACTCACCGGATCCAGAGTAGACTCAGGTGTAGACCAGAATCACCAGGTCCATATGAGTCCCAGGTGGGGAGCATGATCACTACATCCAGGTGAGGCCCAGTTGAGTACCAGAGTTTCCAGGACTGGTTGAGGCCTAGGGGGGTACCAGAATCACCTGGTTAGGTGACATCCACATGGGGACCAGAGTCATCAGGTCAGGGTGAGGCCCAGAGAGGTTCCAGATCATCATGTCCAGGTGAGGCTCAGGTGTGGAACAGAGTAACCAGGTCCCAATGATGCCCAGGTGAGGACCAGAGTCACCAGATCTGGGTGAGGCCCAGATACGATCAGAGTCACCAGTTGCAGGTGAGGCCAAGAAGGAGTCCACAGCAATCATGTACAGGTGGAGAACAAAGTCACCAGGACTGGGTGAGGCCAAGATGGGGACCAGATCACCAGGTTCAGGTGAGGCCCAGGTGGTGACCAAAATCACCAGGTCCGGGCGAGGACCAGGTAAGGACCAGATTCACCAGGTGCATGTGAGGCCCACGTGGGGACTTGAGTCACCAGGCATGGGTGAGGGGCAGGTGGCAACCCCACTCACCAGGTCCAGGTGAGGCCAACCTTCAGGCCAGAGTCACCAGATCCAGGGGAGGCCCTGGTGGGGACCGGAGTCCCCAGCTAAATGTGAGGCTAGAAGGACACCACAGTCACCAGGTCCAGGTGTGGTTCATGTGGGAACGAGAGTCACCAGGTCCAGGTGAGATCCAGGTGGGGACCACAGTCACCAGGTCCAGATTGAGGCCTAGGTGGGGGGCCCAGAGTCATCAGGGCCAGGTGAGGCCAAAGTGTGGAGCAAAGTTATCAGGTCCAGGTGAGTCCCAGGTGGGAACCAGTCACCTCGTCCAGGTGAGGCCCACAAGTGTAGTGCCTCCAAGCTCAATCCCTCGATTTCCTAGTAGTTCCTGTCTTAGACTGGTGCTACTTAATAAGTTCCATACTAGCTAATAGAACCCTGCATCCAACAGCAACTTACATTAGAGAGTTGGGCTCACACCCAGTCCTTCACAGTTCCACACTGCCTGCAGAATGTCCTTCCAACGTCTTCACCAGAGATGCTTGTCAGAAGCTTGTGAGACGCAAGTGGAATAATGCAGGCCTGGAAGGTGTCTTCAGGTGGAATAGAGTGGTATTCTTGGAACCTCCTGAGTTAGAATACTGCTGCGTTCTCAGGGCCAGAAGAATGCAGCTAGTTGAACGCTGGCTTCTAGACATGCTTCCTTGTGAGAGTTGAGGTGAGGGCAGGACCCTCCCGCAACCTGACTGCCTGTAGACATAAGTCCTAACATCTTTATGTTAGGTGCTGGAAGAGGTTGTGAAAAGCATGTAGACGTTTCAGGCTTGTAGTCACGTGTAACTGAGTTTAATCCAGCGATTTCCAACAGCTTTGTTCAATTAAAGTGTAGCTAGGTTCTAACTCCCATAAAAGAGTGGCTAGCAGACAGCTGCCTGCAAAGCATACACGCTTCTCAGAGTTGAGCTTATGGCCTGTACCTCCCACATGCTGACCGGCTGTATGCTTCACTTCCAAAGGATTTCATTCGATACGGGATGCAAGTTTTGCGAGAGGCAAGTGTCTCTTAGTTCAATCCAGTGACTTCCTAGGAATTCCTCCCTCAGATGGGAGCTACATACTAACTTCCAAACCTGAGTACCTAGCTGATATCTCTCTCTCTGGGGAATTTCCTTCTGTGAGATGAGCTGACACGTGGTCCTTCCCAGTTCAACACTGCCTGCAGATGCAGTTACGAACGTACTCACTAGACATGTTTTCGGAAGCTCATGGGTCGCAAGGGCCAGCTGCAGGCTTCAATGGTTGTGTCTCCAGGTGCATTAGAGCGGTATTCATTGTAAGTGTACAGCCTTACAATGCTGCTACGTTCACAAGGCCATAAGAACGAGCTAGTAGATAGGTGGCTTCTAGGCATGCTTCCTTTTGAGAGCTAAGCTCAGGGCAGGACCCTCCCTCATCCTGCCTGCCCGTAGACGTAACTGCTAATATGCTTATGTTAGGTGCTGGGAGAGGGTGGCCAAATGCATGTGGAAGTCTCAGGCCTGTACTCACGATCATCTGAGTTGAATACAGCGATTTCAAACGGCCTTCTTCAAAGAGTGTAGCTAGTTTCTAACATGTATGAGTGGGTAGCAGACATCTGCCTCCCAGGCGTACACACTTTTGAGAGTTGAACTTATGGCCTGTACTTCTCACATCCTACATTTCGCTGCTAACAGGCCTAGGCTCAAGGCGTGACTGAAGGGATGTGAGAAGTAAGTGGAAAGTCCCGGCACACAAGACTAGTGCCTCCAAGCTCAATCCATAGATTTCCTAGTAATTCCTGTCTTAGAAAGGTGCTACCTACTTAGTTACATACATGAGAAGCTAGCTGAACACCGAGTCCAAAAGCATCTCTCTTCCGAGAGTTGAGCTCACACCCAGTCCCTCACAGTTCCACACTGCCCGCAGAATGAGTTTTGAACATCTTCACCAGAGACGTTTGTCAGAAGCTTGTCAGACAAAAGTGGAATAATGCAGGCCCAGGAGGTGTCTCTAGGTGCAGTAGAGTGTTCTTCGAACCTCCTGAGTTAGAAGACTGCTTTGGTCTCACGGCCATTAGAACGCAGCTAGTTGAAAGCTGGCTTCTAGGCATGCTCTCTAGTGAGAGCTGAGCTCAGGGCAGGACCCTCCCGCATCCTGCCTGCCCATAGTCATAGCTACTAACATCCTTAAGTGAGGTGCTGGGAGAGGTTGGAGAAATGAAAATGAAAGTGTCAGGACTGTACTCACGTGTTCTGAGTTCAATACAGGGATTGCCAACGTCCTTGTTCAATTAGAGTGCAACTCGGGTATACCTCGCCTCCATAAGTGTCTGGCAGACATCGACCTGCAAAGCATACACTTCTGAGAGTTGAGCTTATGGCCTGTACCTCCTCCATCCTGACTGCCTGTACGTTTCGCTTCTACAGCATTTCGTTGTATGCGGTAGAGTAGTGGAGTGAGAACCAAGTGTCTGCCTTGTCAATTTCGTGCCTAGCGGACAGCTGCCTCCAAGGCATGAACACTCCCATGGATTGAGCTTAGGACTTGAACCTCCAAATGCTGACCGCCTGTACGCTTTGCTTCCAAACGATTTCTTTCAATACGGGACGCAAGTTTTGTGAGAGTCAAATGTGTCTTAGTTCAATCCACAACTTCTGAGGAATTCCTCCCTCAGATGAGAGCTACATACTAATTTCCAAACCCGATTACCCAGCTGAAAGTTCTCTCTCTGGGGAACTTCCTTCTCGGAGGTGAGCTGAAACGAGGTCCTTCCAGTTCCTCAATGCCTGTAGATACAGTTACGAACATCCTCACTAAACATGTTTGTCAGAAGCTCATGGGACACAAGGGGCAAGCTGCAGGCTTCAAGGTTGTGTCTCCAGGTGCAGTAAAGTGGTATTCATGGAATATCCAGAATTACAATGATGCCACTTTCCCATGGCATCAGAACGCAGTTAGTAGAAAGCTGGCTTCGAGGCATGCCTCGTTTTGAAAGCTGAGCTCAGAGCAGGACCCTCCCGCATCCTGCCTGCTCGTAGTCGTAGCTGCTAACATCCTTATGTTAGGTGCTGGGAGAGGTTGGAGAAATGCAAGTGGAAGTGTCAGGACTATACTCACGTGCATCTGACTTCAATACAGCGATTGCCACGTCCTTGTTCAATTAGAGTGTAGCTCAGGTATACCTCGCCTCGATAAGTGTCTAGCAGACATCGGCCTGCAAAGCATACACACTTCTGAGAGTTGAGCTTATGGCCTGTACCTCCCCCATCCTGACTGCCTGTATGTTCCGCTTCCACAGCATTTCGTTGTATGCGGGAGAGTAGCAGAGTGAGAACCAAGTGTCTGCCTTGTCAATTTTGCACCTAGTGGACAGCTGCCTCCAAGGCATGCACACTCCTTTGGATTGAGCTTAGGACTTGAAACCTCCACATGCTGACCGCCTGTATGCTTCGCTTCCAAATGATCTCGTTCGATACGGGACGCAAGTTTTGAGAGGCAAATGTGTCTTAGTTCAATCCAGCAACCTCTGAGGAAGTCCTCCCTCAGATGGGAGCTCCATACTAACTTCCAAACCTGAGTACCTAGCTGAAAGCTCTCTCTGGGGAACTTTCCTCTCGGAGATGAGCTGAAACGTGGTCCTTCCCAGTTCCACACTGCCTGCAGATACAGTTACGAACATCCTCACTAGACATGTTTTTCAAAGCTCGTGGGATGCAAGAGGCAACCTGCAGGCTTCAAGGTTGTGTCTCCAGGTGCAGTAAAGCGGTATTCATGGAACATCCTGAATTACAATGCTGCTACGTTCTCATGGCCATCAGAATGCAGTTAGTAGAAAGCTGGCTTCGAATCATGCCTCCTTTGAAAAGCTGAGCTCAGGGCAGGAACCTCCCACATCCTGCTTGCCCGTAGTCATAGCTGCTAATATCCTTATGTTAGGTGCTGGGAGACAGCGGCGAAATGCATGAGGAAGTGTCAGGCCTGTACTCACGATTATCTGAGTTGAATACAGCGACTTCAAATGGCATTCTTCAAAGAGTGTAGCTAGTTTCTAACTCCCATGTACGAGTGGGTAGCAGACATTTGCCTCCCAGGCGTACACACTTTTGAGACTTGAGCTTATGGCCTGTACTTCCCACATCCTGCCTGCAGGTACACTTCGCTGCTAACAGGCAGGCTCGAGGCGAGACTGAAGGGAAGTGAGAAGTAACTGGAAAGTCCCGGCACATAAGACTAGTGTCTCCAAGCTCAATCCAGCGATTTCCTAGTAATTCCTGTCTTAGAAAGGTGCTACCTACTTAGTTCCATACGTGAGAAGCTAGCTGTACCCTGGGTGCAAAAGCATCTCTCTTCCGAGAGTTGAGCTCACACCCAGTCCCTCACAGTTCCACACTGCCTGCAGAATGAGTTTTGAACAACTTCACCAGAGACGTTTGTCAGAAGCTTGTGAGACGCAAGTGGAATAATGCAGGCCTGGAAGGTGTCTCCAGGTGCAGTAGAGTGGTATTCTTCGAACCTCCTGAGTTAGAAGACTGCTATTGTCTCACAGCCATTAGGACGTAGCTAGTTGAAAGCTGGCTTCTAGGCATGCTCTCTTGTGAGAGCTGAGCTCAGGGCAGGACCCTCCCACATCCTGCCTGCCCATAGTCATAGCTGCTAACATCCTTAAGTGAAGTGCTGGGAGAGGTTGGAGAAATGCAAATGGAAGTGTCAGGACTGTACTCACGTGTATTAAGTTCAATACAGGGATTGCTAACGTCCTTGTTCAATTAGAGTGTAGCTCGGGTATACCTCGCCTCGATAAGTGTCTAGCAGACATCGGACTGCAAAGTATACACACTTCTGAGAGTTGAGCTTATGGCCTGTACCTCCCCCATCCTGACTGCCTGTACGTTTCGCTTCCACAGCATTTCGTTGTATGCCGAAGAGTAGGGGCGAGAAAAGCAAGTATCTGCCTTGTCAATTTCGGGCCTAGCGGACAGCTGCCTCCAAGTCATGCACACTCCTTTTGATTGAGCTTAGGACTTGAACATCCCACATGCAGACCGCCTGTACGCTTCGCTTGAAAAGGATTTCGTTCGATACGGGACGCGTTTTGCGAGAGGCAAATGTGTCTCCGGGCCTCGTCTCCGGGCCTCTGTGGTCTGACAACTTGGTGGCAGCGAGTGGTCTTTGTAAGGTCTGGGAATGGGATGTGGCACTGATTGTCAGGTGCACATCTGCCTGGTAGGTGCACCTGCGCGGATCAGAGACGGGGTGGGCATCAGCACCTCTGGCCTCCAGCGGGCAGTGCTGTGCTGCTCCCTAAGACTGGGGCTGATGGGGGGAGCCCGGTGGGGACGCTGGGTCCTATGGCTCTGGTGCTGAGGATTCCACCCCGTAGTCTGCACGCTCATCACAGAAGAGCCACCAAGCCCCCGGGTCTCTGCCGCTTCTCTCAGAACCCTGCTTTCACTCTGCCCGTGTCCAAGTTTCTTTTGGTTTTGTTTTTATCTCAGACTGTTGTGCCCATGATTGCGAATATGAGAAACCACCAAGAAGCCGATTCCAATGCAAACACACGAGGGATTATTTACAAGCTTGATCTTGTGTCCAAGTATACCCAATACAGCAGAGCAGGGACTTGGACCCCGAGGTGGGTTTTAGCTTAGTTTTAAGGGCTGGTCTGGGGACCTCCAGAAGGGCTGGAGCAATTCCTCTATTCTGTTTACATTTTGATATGGGGCCTTCATGGGCATTGATCCCTGTTCTCATTCTAATAGGGGCTTCCTGCCCTTGGCCTGGGCTCAGTTTTGATTCAATTGTGGAGCTTTCTAGGACATTAAGCTGTTAACAGCAAAGGTTCCACACCTGGAAGGGGGACGTCACACTGTCCCTATTTGCTGAAGACGCAGTACTAGAAACAGGGAACTGGGGAACTTCCCTCTGAGATGAGCTCAAACGTGGTCCTCCCCAGTTCCACACTGCCTGCAGATATGGTTATAACATCCTCACTAGACATGTTGTCAGAAGCTCATGGGACGCAAGGGGCCAGCTGCAGGCTGCAAGGTTGTGTCTCCAGGTTCAGTAAAGCGGTGTTCATGGAACATCCTGAATTACAATGCTACCACGTTCTCATAGCCATCAGAACGCAGTTAGTAGAAAGCTGGCTTCGAAGCATGCCTCCTTTTGAAAGCTGAGCTCAGGGCAGGACCCTCCCGCATCCTGCATGCCCGTAGTCGTTGCTGCTAACTTCCTTATGTTAGGTGCTGGCAGAGGTTTGAGAAATGCAAGTGGAAGTGTCAGGACTGTACTGACGTGTATCTGAGTTCAATTCAGCGATTGCCAACATACTGAACAATACGTTCCACCAAAACCTGTTAGAACTAAGGAGTGAGTTCAGTAAAGTCACGGGACAAAAACTGACCCTACAGATCAGAATAGCCTTGGTGTGTCCTGACAATGAGCACTCAGGAAGGAAAAGAAGGACATGACGCCATTCTCAGGAGCATCAAGGACAATAAATAATGAGACTGAACCAAAGGAGCACAAGACTTGTGCACTGAGCCATACCAGGCTCTGGGAGGCCGGCCTGGGCTCGTGGGGTGGGAGCCTCATCTTGTGAAAATGTGCGCAGTTCCTGTAGCCACCCTCAGTTTCAATGTCATTCCTATCAAAATCATGGTGGCAGATCTTAGAAATAGGAAAAAAAAATTGCATAACATCCAACCCCCACAACAAATGACCCCGGACAGCAAATCAGTATTGGAGAAGCATGACAGAGTGGGACCCAGCACTTTCCTATTTCAAAAGATGTCACAGAGACACAGGATAAAGCAGTGTGGTTCTTGGGCCCCCGGCTGGCTCCGTCGGTTAAGCATCTGACTTCTGACCTCACCTCCGGTCCTGATCTCAGGGGTCGTGAGTTCTAGCCCTGTGCTGGGCCATGGACGAGGCGTGGAGCCTACTTAGACAAGCCAGACCCATGGGGGGGGGGTCCCGGCATAAGCTGAATGAGCAAAACAGAGAGTCCAGAAGGAAATGTGCTCTGATACAACTGATTTTTTTAACTTAATTTAAACCCAATTAATTAACGTATAGTGTATTATACTTTCAGAGGAAGAATTCAGGGATTCACCAGTTGGAGATAACAGTTGTGCTCGTGACATCACATGACCTCCTTCATGCCGGTCCCCTGTTATCCGCCCCCTCCAGCTACCCTCAGTTTGTTTCCTATCATTAAGAGTCTGTATTTCCTGTATCTGTTTTCATCTTTTTTGTTTTTACTTCCCTTCACAGTTGTTCATCTGTTTACTTCTTTAATTCCACCTATGAATGAAACCACACGGTCATTCTCTTTCCCGAGTGACTTACTTCACTTAACATGATCCCTTTAGTTCTATCCACATCATTGCAAATGGCAAGATTTCCTTCTCTTTGATAGCTGAGTTCCATTCCTCTCTCTATGACCATTATCTATCTCCCATCCTCTTTATCCATCATCTGGCAGAGGGCAACGAGGCTCCTCCCACAGTGTGGCTACTGTGGACCCGGCTGCTGTGGACATTGGGGTGCAGGTGTCCCAAGTCTCACTGCATCTGTATCTTCGGAGTGAGCTCCAGGCCGTTCACCTGCTGGTCGCAAGGTGGCTCTATTTGTAACTTCCTGAGGGGCCTCCACACTGTTTCCAGGGCGGCTGCACCAACCCACGGTCCCGCCCACAGTGGAAGAGGGTTGAGTGAGTTTTGCAGGATGTGGTAAAAGTCTGGTCCACATTTCCTTTCACGTCCTGTGGGCTCCAATCCCTTGTCCTTAAGTATTTCTGGGGAAGCCAGGTGTTGGGCTCCTTCTCAGTGAGATGTTTCCAAAGCTAACAGGCCCCAGCTGGAGCCTGAAAGGAGGCAGGTGCGGCCCCTAGAACACCTGCTGCCTCCTGCACAGTCTCCTGTAGCGCCTGAGCATCCCGCAGGGGGCGCCCGAGCCCAGGCCCCGCCCATCGCACGCGCATGTGCAGTAGGCCTCCTCTGCCTGCACTAACAGGAGCCAGCCTGTACTGGGGAGGCCTGTGGAAGACATGGGAACGCGTCTATGCTGATGAGCTGCAGGCTCCTCAGGACCCGCGGGGAGGCTTCAGGAAGAAGTGGGCCCACATTCATGCTGACAGGAACCCTGAGCACCTCAGGACCCGCGGGGAGGTTTCAGGAAATTGTGGGCCCGCATCCATGCTGACAGGCGCCCCTGAGCAGCCTCACGACCCGCGGGGAAACTTCAGGAAGATATGGGCCCCCACCCACGCTGACAGGAGCCTCTGAGCTGCCTCAGGACCTGTGGGGAGGCTTCAGGAAGATGTGGCGATGCGTTCACTCTGGCAGGAGCTCCCGGGCCCCTCAGGACATAAGTTGAGGCTTCTGGAAGCTGGGGGCCGCATTCATGGTTACAGGAACCCTGGCCTCCTAAGAACCCTCGGCGACGCTTTGGGAGGACTTGGGGCCACATGGACACAACAGGACGCTGACTTCCTCAGGACCCCTGGTGTAGACTTGGGGAAATATGTGGATGCGTCCATGTGGACAGAAGACCCCAGCCTTGTTAGAGCCTGTGGTGAGGTTAAGAAAAATATGGGTGCCGCATCCACAGTGACAGGAGTCTCCAGCCTCCTCAGGACCCACTGTGAAGTTTTGGGAAGATTTGGGGCCACATCCATGCTGACAGGAGCCCCCAGCCTCCTCAGGTCTTATGGTGAGGCTTGAGGAAAATGTGGGGCCACGTCAATGCTGACAGGAACCCTGTCTTCCTCAGGACCTGCACTTTGGCTTCGGGACATAAGGGGCTGCGTGTATGCTGACAGGAGCCCACAGCCTCCTCAGGACCCGCGGTGAGTTTTCTGGGGGACGTGGGGTCATGTCCAGGGTGACAGGAGCCCCCGGCCTCCTGAGGACCTGCTGTGAGGCTTCCAGAGGATGTGAGGCATAGTCAACAGTGACAGGAGACCCAGTGTCCTCAGGACCCGCTGACTATGCCTCAGGAACACGTGGGGCCACGTCCGCACTCACAGGAGCCTGGCTTCCTCAGGACCCCTTGGAGGAATCTGGAGGAGCCTTTGGGGGCCACATCCACATCAGAAAGGACTCCTCAGAACCACAGGGTAAGTGAAAGGGCAGAATGAATGGTAGGGTTAGGGGAGGGGAGGAAGTTGGTGGTTAGCCTTAGGTTAGATGTTAGGGGTTAGTGATTATGCTATGGTTTCAAATTGAGGTTAGGTGAGGCATAAGGGTATTGGTCAGTGTTAAGAGTTAGGATGGGGGTTAGGGTAAGGGACAGGATTTAGTGTTAGGGTTAGGGTTTAGGCTCTAGGGATTAGGGCAGGAGGTTAGGAGTTGGGGTTAGGGTTATGGTTAGAGTTAGGGTTGGGCTTAGGTTTGCAGTTAGGGTTAGGGGTTAGGGTGTGAGTTATGGTTAGGGGTTAGAGTTAGGGGTTAGAGTTAAGGGTTAGAGTTAAAGTTAGGGCTAGGTTTAGGGTTAGAGTGAGGGTTAGGATTAGGATGGGGTTAGGGCTAGGGTTAGGGTAGTGTTTGGTTAGGGGTTAGGGTTAGGGTCAGGTCAGGGTCAGGGTATGGTTTTGGAAAAGGGTAAGATATAGGGTTAGGGAGTGGGTTAGGGATTGGTTTTAGGGTACGGGTTAGGGTACAGTTTGTGGTATGAGATAGGATTAGTATTAGAGGGTTATGGTTAGGGTACAGGTTAAGGTTAGGAATAGGATTTGAATAACTTATTTTAAGGTTAGGGTTAGAGGTTAGGGTTTGGGTTAGATTGAAGGTAGGGGTCAGGGTTAAGGAAACCTAAGTTTAGGTGAACCTACGTTTAGGAGTTAGGGTGAGGGTTGGCAGAAAGATTCAATGAATGTGTTTTGGCCTTGGGGTTTGTGTTTGGTTTTCGATTAGTGATGGGTCTCGTTTAATGGTTAGGTTAACATTAGGATTAAGTGTAGGTTTAGGGTTATGTCTGTGTATGGTTAGAGTTTGGGTCTTGGCATGTGCCTGCACTGGGACTCCTAGCATCTTGGGCCATTTAGTTTTATGCACTCTGTTTAGGTTTTGGATTCAAAGATAGCCTGACTCCAGCAAGTCAGTGGCCTCCCCAGAGAATCAAAATCCAGGCTTCTGCTGGGGTGAGAATAGACATGGCAGGCTTCTCCCGAGCTGAGCTAAGGAAGGGATTTATGGCTCTAAAGACTCTTTATTTGGATTTTCAGTTGCCTTTCTGATTTTTTCTCTAGTGCGTACCTGTTTCATCAATACTACCTATTATTATTTTAAAGTTTTACTTGAATTCCTCTTTGTATACACAGAATGATATAGTTTCAGGTTTACCACATAGTGATTCAACTCTTGGATACAACGCCTGGTACTGGTCACAGATGCCCTCCACTATCCCCATCGCCTGATTCCCCATCCCCCTCACCTTCCTCTGGTATTTATTAGTTGATTCTCTGTGGTTGAGTGTGTTATTTTGTTTGCTTCTCTCATCCCCCCCTCTGCCCCTTTGCCAATCTGTCTGGTTTCTTAAAATTCACATGTGAATGCAATTGTATGGTATTTGGTATCTTCTTTCTCTGACTGACTGAGTTCATTGAGCATAAGTCCTTTCCACTTCTCCCACGTCATTGTAAATGGCTTCATTTCATCGCTTCTGATGACCGAGTGATGTCGCAGTGGGTATATTTACCACATCGTCTCTGCCCATTCATCAGTCGATGGACATCTGGGCTGTATCCACAGTTTGGCTGTTGTTGATAACGCTGCTAGAAACACTGGGCTGCGTGTCCCACTTGGAATATACTAAACGACTTTTGTATCTTCAGGGTAAATACCTAGCTCTAGAATTTTGGAATCGTAGGTTAGCTCTATTTTTAACTTATTTTTTTTTAATTTTTTTATGATAGTCACAGAGAGAGAGGCAGAGACACAGGCAGAGGGAGAAGCAGGCTCCGTGTACTGTGAGTCCGACGTGGGTTTCGATCCCGGGTCACCAGGATTGCGACATGGGCCAAAGGCAGGTGCCAAACCGCTGCACCACCCAGGGATCCCCTATTTTTAACGTCTCGAGGACCCCCCACAGTGTTTTCCACAGTGGCTGCACCTGTTCGCATGCCCACCAGGAGTGTAAGGGGGCTCCCTCTTCTCTATAGCCTCAACAACACCTGTTGTTTCTTCTGTTGTTAATTTTAGCCATTCTGACGGCTGTCAGGTGACGTCTTATTCTGGTTTTCATTTGCATTTCCCTGATGATGGGTGACGCTGAGTGTCTTTCGGTGTCTGGTTGCCATCTGGATGTCTTGACAGAGACAAAGTCCATTCATCTCTTCTGCCCATCTGCAGTTGGATAATTTGTGTTTAGGATGCTGAGATTTATATTTGCTTTACGTATTTTGCATACTGTTTATTGGATGTGTTGTTTACAAATATCTCCTCTCATTTTGTATGTTGCCTTTTAGCGTTGGTTGTTTCTTTCACTTTGCAGAAGCTTTTGAATTTGATGAAGTCCCAATAATATTTTTGCTTTTGTTTCCCTCAACTCAGAGGCATATCTAGAAAGAAGATCCAATGGCCAACGTCAAAGACGTTGCTGCCTATCTGTTCTTCTTTGTATATGGTTTCAGGTCTCACATTTAGGTCTTTCATCCATTTTGAATTTATTTTTTATATATATGGTGTAAGACAGTGGTCCAGTTTCATTCTTCTGCATGTGGCTGCCTGGTTTTCCCAACACCATTTGTTCTTATCCTGGGGTCAGGGTTAGGGTTTTCTGTCTATGTGCCATTGGATATTCCTTGCTGCCTTGTTGTCGATTAATGGATCATAGAGTTACAGGTTTGTATCTTGTTTCGGCATTCCATTCCATTCTATTCTATTGATCGAAGCATCTCCTGTTGGGAGATTCTTGATTGCTGATTCAATTTCGTTGCTGGTTTTCTGTCTGTTCAAGTTTCTTATTTCTTCCTTTTTCATTTTTGCTATGTTATATATTTCTAGGAATTGATCTATTTCTTCCAGGTTCTAGGTTGCTGGCATATAATTTTTCATAATGTTCTCTTATAAACGTTTCTATTTCTCTAGTGTTGGTTGTTATTTCTCTTTTCTCATTTGTGATTTTATTTGGGGACTTTCTCATCTTTTTATCTTTTTTCTTTTTTAAAGATTTTATTTATGTATTCATGCGAGACACAGAGAGGCAGGGGTATAGGCAAGGGGAAAATGAGGCTCCATGCAGGGAGCCTGATGTGGGACATGATTCCCCAGGACCTCAGGATCATGACGTGAGCCAAAGCAGATGTTCAACCACTGAGGCACCCAGATTCCTTGCTGATTCAATTCCTTTGCTAGTTATGGGTCTATTCACATTTTCTATTTCTTCCTCTTTCAGTTTTGCTCGTTTGCACATTTCTAGGGATCTCTCCAATTCTTCCTGGTCTCCCAGTTTGTTAGCGTATAATCTTTCATAGTATTCCCTTATAATTGTCTTATTTTCTGGTGTTGATTGTGATCTCTCTTCTCTCTTTTGTGATTTTATTTATTTAGTTCTTTTCTGTTTTCTTGTTGATAAGGCTGGCTAGGGCTTGATCCATTTATTTAGTTATTTTGAAGCACCAGTACTTAGTTTCATTATTCCATTCTATTGTTTTGTTGTTTCTGTATTGTTTATTTCTGCTCTCATCTTTATTTTTCCCTTCTTCTGTAGGCTTTAGGCTTTGTTTCCTATTCCTTTTCCAGCTCCTTTAGGTGTAGTGTTGGGTTGTGTATTGGAGACTTCTTGTTTCTTGAGGTAGGCCTGCATTGCTATCTACTTCCCTCTAAGGACTGTCTCTGCTACATCCTAGAGGTTTGAGAAACATGTTTTCATTTTAATTTTTTTAAATTTCCTAATTTCCTGGTTGCTCCATTCCTTCTCTAGTAGGATGATCATAATCTCCCCGAATTTTTGGTCTGTACAAATTTTTTCTTACTGTCGTCTTTGAGTTTCATAGCGTTGTGGTCCGAAAATGTACATGGTGTGATACCATCCTTCTTGTACCTGTTGTACCTTTTGAGGGCTGATTTGTGCCCCATGATATGATCTGTTCTGGAGAATGTCCCATGTGCACTTGAAAGGAATGTGTATTCTGCTTTAGGAAGAAATGTTCAGACTATATCTATTGAGTCCCTTTGATCCAGTGTGTCAAGGCTATTGTTCCCCTGTTCATTTCTTCATAGACGATCGGTCCATTGTCATAATTAGGTGTTAAAATCCCCTGTCATTGTTTTATTATCAGTGTGTTCCTGTACGTTTGTTGTTAATTGGTTTCTATATTTCGGTACTCCCATGTTGGCAGCATAAATATGTAGTTATTTGATCTTTTTTTTAAATCAAATTTATTTTTTATTGGTGTTCAATTGACCAACATACAGAATAACACGCAGTGCTCATCCTGTCAAGTGTCCCACTCAGTGCCGTCACCCATTCAGCCCCATCCCCCATTCTCCTCCCCTTCCAGCTCCCTTATTTCTTTTCCCAGATTTAGGAGTCTTTATGGTCCCTCTCCCTTTCTGATATTTCCCAAACGTTTCTTCTCCATTCCCTTATATTCCCTTTCACTGTTATTTATATTCCCCTAAGGAATGAGAACATACACTGTTTGTCCTTCTCCGATTGACTTACTTCACTCAGCATAATACCCTCCAGTTCCATCCACATTGAAGCAAATGATGGGTATTTGTCGTTTCTAATGGCTGAGTAATATTCCATTGTATACATAAACCACATCTTTATCCATTCATCTTTCAATGGACACCGATGCTCCTTCCACAGTTTGGCTATTGTGGACATTCTGCTATAAACATTGGGGTGCAGGTGTCCCGGCGTTTCATTGCATCTGAATCTTTGGGGGAAAACCCCAATAGTGCAATTGCTGAGTCGTTGGGCAGGTTTATTTTTAACTCTGAGGAACCTCCACACAGTTTTCCAGAGTGACTGCACCAGTTCACATTCCCACCAGCAGTGTAAGAGGGTTCCCTTTTCTCCGCATCCTCTCCAACATTTGTGGTTTCCTGCCTTGTTAATTTTCCCCATTCTCACTGGTGTGAGGTGGTAACTCATTGTGGTTTGGATTTGTATATCCCTAAGGGCAAGTGATGCAGAGCATTTTTTCATGTTCATGTTGGCCATGTCAATGTCTTCCTCTGTGAGATTTCTCTTCATGTCTTTTGCCCATTTCATGATTGGATTGTTTGTCTCTTTGGTGTTGATTTTAAGAAGTTCTTTATAGATCTTGGAAACTAGCCCTTATTCTGAAACGTCTTTTGCATATATCTTCTCCCACGCTGTAGTTGTCTTTTAGTTTTGTTGACTGTATCCTTTGCTGTGCAAAAGCTTCTTATCTTGATGAAGTCACAATAGTTCATTTTTGCTTTTGTTTCTTTTGCCTTCATGCATGTACCTTGCAAGAAGTTGCTGTGGCCAAGTTTAAAACGGGTGTTGCCTGTGTTCTCCTCTAGGATTTTGATGGACTCTTGTCTCACATTTAGATCTTTCATCCATTTTGAGTTTATCTTTGTTCATGGTGAAAGAGAGTGGTCTAGTTTCATTCTTTTGAAGGTGGATATCCAATTTTCCCAGCACCATCTATTGAAGAGACTGTCTTTCTTCCAATGGATAGTCTTTCCTCCTTTATCGAGTATTAGTTGACCGTAAATTTCAAGGTCCACTTCTGGGTTCTCTATTCTGTTCCATTGATCTATATGTGTGTTTTTGTGCCAGTACCACACTGTCTTGATGACCACAGTTTTGTAGTACAAGCTGAAATCTGGCATTGTGATGCCCCCAGATATGGTTTTCTTTTTTAAAATTCCCCTGGCTATTCGGGGTCTTTTCTGATTCCACACCAATCTTAAAATAATTTGTTCTAACTCTCTGAAGAAAGTCCATGGTATTTTGATAGGGATTGCATTAAACGTGTACATTGCCTGGGTACCATTGACATTTTCACAATATTAATTCTGCCAATCCATGAGCATGGAATATTTTTCCATCTCTTTGTGTGTTCCTCAATTTCTTTCAGAAGTTTTCTATAGTTTTTAGGGTATAGATCATTTACCTCCTTGGTTAGGTTTATTCCTAGGTATCTTATGATTTGGGTGCAAATGTAAATGAATTGACTCCTTAATTTCTCTTTCTTCAGCCTCACTGTTAGTGTATAGAAATGCCATTGATTTCTGGGCATTGATTTTGTATCCTGCCATGCTACCAAATTGCTGTATGAGTTCTAGCAATCTTGTGGGGGAGGGTTTTGGGTTTTCTAGGTAGAGTATCATGTCATCAGCGAAGTGGGAGAGTTTGACTTCTTCTTTTCCAATTTGAATGCCTTTAGTGTCTTTTTGTTGTCTGATTGCTGAGGCTAGGATTTCCTCTACTATGTTGAATAGCAGTGGTGAGAGTGGACATCCCTGTCTTGTTCCTGATCTTAGGGGAAAGGCTCCCAGTGCTTCTCCATTGAGAATGATATTTGCTGTGGGCTTTTCGTAGATGGCTTTTAAGATGTCGAGGAATGTTCCCTCTATCCCTATGCTCTGAAGTGTTTTGATCAGGAATGGATGCTGTATTTTGTCAAATGCTTTCTCTGCATCTAATGAGAGGATCATATGTTTCTTGGTTTTTCTCTTGCTGATATGATGAATCACATTGATTGTTTTACGAGAGTTGAACCATCCCTGTGTCCAGGGGATAAATCCTACTTGGTCATGGTGACTAATATTCTTAATGTATTGTTGGATCCTATTGGCTAGTATCTTGTTGAGAATTTTTGCATCCCTGTTCATCAGGGATATTGGTCTGTATCCTCTTTTTGGTGGGGTCTTTGTCTGGTTTTGGAGTTAATGTGATGCTGGCTTCATGGAACGAATTTGGAAGTACTCCATCTCTTTCTTTCTTTCCAAACAGCTTTAGTAGGATAGGTATGGTTTCTTCTTTAAACGTTTGATAGAATTCCCCTGGGAAGCCATCTGGCCCAGGACTTTTGTGACTTGGGAGGTTTTTGATGACTGCTTCAATTTCCTGACTGGTTATTGTCCTGTTTAGGTTTTCTATTTCTTCCTGTTCCAGTTTTGGTTGTTTGTGTCTTTCCAGGAATGCGTCCATTTCTTCTAGATTGCCTAATTTATTTCTGTATAGCTGTTCATAATATGTTTTTAAAATCGTTTGTATTTCCTTGTGTTGGTAGTGATCTCTTCTTTCTCATTCATGATTTTATTAATTTGAGGCTTTTCTCTCTTCTTTTTAATAAGACTGGCTAAAGGTTTATGTATGTTATTAATTCTTTCAAAGAACCAACTCCTGGTTTTGTTGATCTGTTCCGCATTTCTTGTGGTCTCAATTTCCTTGAGGTCTGCTCAAATTTTAATTAAATCTCTTATTCTGTTGGGTGTAGGATCTAGCTGCTGTTTTTTTCTCTAGCTCCTTTATGAGTAAGGTTAGCTTTTGTATTTGAGTTCTTTCCAGTTTTTGAATGGATGCTTGTATTGTGATGTATTTCCCCCTTAGGACTGCTTTTGCTGCATGCCAAAGATTTTGAACTTTTGTATCTTCATTCTCATTAGTTTCCATGAATCTTTTGAATTCTTCCTCAATTTCCTGGTTGACCCTTTCATCTTTTAGCAGGATGGTCCTTAACCTTCCCGTGTTTGAAGTCCTTCCAAACTTCTTGTGATTTAGTTCTAATTTCAAGGCATTATGGTCTGAGAATATGCAAGGGATGATCTGAATCTTTTGGTATCGGTTCAGACGTGATTTGTGATCCAGTATGTGGTCTATTCTGGAGAAAGTTCCATGTGCACTTGAGAAGAATGTTTATTCAGTTCAGTTTGGATGTAAAGTTCTGTAGATATCTGTGAAATCTATCTGCTCCAGTGTATCATTTAAAGCTCTCATTTCCTTGGAGATGTTGTGCTTAGAAGACCTATCGGGGGTAGAAAGACCTAGTTTGAAGTCACCAAGTATAAGATAATTATTATCTATGTATTTCTTCACTTTCATTTTTAATTGGTTTAAATATTTGGCAGCTCCGATATTAGGGGAATATATATTGAGGATTGTTATGTCCTTTGTTGGATAGATCCTTTAAGTATGATTTAGTGTCCATCTTCATCTCTCTCTATAGTCTTCGGGGTAAATTTTAGTTTATCTGATATAAGGATGGCTACCCCTGCTTTCTTTTGAGGACCATTTGAATGGTAAATGGTTCTCCAACATTTTATTTTCAGATTGTAGGTGTCCTTCTGTCTAATATGAGTCTCTTGTAGACAGCAAATAGTTGGGTCCTGCTTTTTTATCCAGTCTGAAACCCTGCGCCTTTGAAGGGGTCATTAAGCCCATTCACGTTCAGAGTTACTATCCACAGATATGAGTTTAGTGTCATCATGATATCTACTCAGTCCTTGTTTTTGTGGATTGTTCCACTGAATTTCTTCTTAAAGGGGAATTTTAAGAGTCCCCCTTAAAATTTCTTGCAGAGCTGGTTTGGAGGTCACATATTCTTTCAGTTCCTGCCTGTCTTGGAAGCTCTTTATCTCTCCTTCCATTTTGAATGAGAGCCTTGCTGGATAAAGTATTCTTGGTTGCATGTTCTTCTCATGGAGGACCCTGAATATATCCTGCCAGCCCTTTCTGGGCTGCCAGGTCGCTGTGGAGAGGTCTGCTCTTCCCCATAAAGGTCAGGATTCCTTGTCTCTTGCTGCTTTAAGGATCTTCTCTTTATCTTTGGAATTTGCAGGCTTCACTATTAAATGTCGAGGTGTTGGACGGTTTTTATTGATTTTAGGGGGGGATCTGAATGCCTGTTTCCCTTCCCAGATAAGGAAAGTTTTCAGCTATGATTTGTTCAAATACATATTCTGGCCCTCTGTCCCTTTCGGCGCCCTCTGGACCCCCAATTACACATAGGTTTTTCTTCCTCAGACTGTCGTTTATTTCCCTTAATCTGTCTTCCTGGTCTTTTAATTGTCTCTTTTTGCTGAGTTTCCCTCTTTGCCATCAACTTGTCTTCTATGTCACTCACTTGTTCTTCCACCTCGTTAACCCTCGTCGTTAGGACTTCTAGTTTGGATTGCATCTCATTCAATTGATTTTTACTTTCTGCCTGATTGTATCTAAATTCTGCAGTAATGAAGTCTCTTGAGTCCTTTATGCTTTTTTCTAGGGCCACCAGTAGCTGTATAATAGTGCTTCTGAATTGGTTTTTTGACATTGAATTGTAATCCAGATTTGTAACTCTGTGGGAGAGAGGACTGTTTCTTTCTTTTGAGGTGAGATTTTCCTTCTAGTCATTTTGCTCAGTGCAGAGTGGCCAAAAACAAGTATTGGGAAAAGGAGAAAAAGAGAGGAGAGAAAGAAGGAAAGAGAATAGAAAAAGAAAAAAGGAAAAAGGAAGAAAAAAGCAAAAAAGAGAATAAAAGGAGAAAGAAAAAGAAAGAAAGGGGGGGAAGGGTGGGGGAAGCAATCAGAATTTTAAAAAAATGGGGGAGTATCTTCTGATTCTGTATACTTTAAGTCCCTTGACTTCCCCTGGAACTTGTCCTTCTAGCTGGTCTTCTGGGTGGGAGGGGCCTGTTTTCACGTGTTAGCCCTTGGGGGAGCTCATCTCCCCCTGCCTGGTGAAGCGCTCAGTTAGGGTTATATACCCCTTGACGCCCAAGGAGGAACAACCTCAATGGCAGCGGCCAGGTCTGAACACCTGTATTCAGCCCCCACAGTAACTCTGGAGCAGTCCATCTGCAGGGCCTGGAGGCTCTGGTGCAGGGGTGCTGATCTGCTCAGCTCTGGGCAGGAGCATCCTTGCTGTCCTGGGCTCGCCGGGCCTCTGCCTGTCCCGGGGGAGGCCGAATCCTGGGCTGTGTCCCGGCCCCCTGTGCTCCGGGACCTGCGCTGTTGAATTCTCACTCCCAGTCGGGTAGGCACCTCTCCACGGAGCCGCCGACGCCCCTCTGAGCTGCTCCTGGAGCCCACAGCCCCCTCCACACAGAGCCTCTTCCTCTGCCCTAGGCACCGCCACCTAGCTGCTCCCAGGGACCCGCAGCCCCCTCCGCACAGAGCCGCTACCCAAGCCCCTCAGAGCTGCTCCTGCTTCAATACATGTGCCCTGCAGCCTGTAGGGAGCTCGGTGCACTCTCCTGGGAGTGCAGGTGCCTGTTTGTGTCCCATGGAGCCCAAGGGTGTCCCCGCCCTCCTGGGGTCTTGTTCTGAATCCCTGCAGGCGCCATTCCCCCCTGGAAGAATGGTGCAGCTCCTGCTTCTCTGGGACAGAGCTCTCCTGACCGGGGGGCACTCGCCCTGGCCTTAGCCCAGCTCCTCGTGGGGCCCCTCCCGCTTGGATGCCTTTTGTTTCATTATTTCCTTTTCCCCGTCTTCCTACCTTGATAGAAGCGTCAACTTTTCTCACTGTAGCATTCTATCTGGTCTCTGTTTAAATCTCAGGCTGAATTCCTAGATTTTCAGGATGATTTGAAGTTTATCTAGGTAATTTGGTCAGGACAGGTGACTTGGGGACCCTACTCTTTCGCCATCTTGCCCCTCCTCCTGTATGTTGCTTTTTAGCTTTGGTTGTTTCCTTCACTTTGCAGAAGCTTTTCAATTTGATGAAATCCCAATAGTATTTTTGCTTCTGTTTCCCTCACCTCAGAGGCATATCCTGAAAGAAGATCCAATGGCCAATGTCAAAGACTTTGCTGCCTATCTTTTCTTCTTTGTATGGTTTCAGGTCTCACATTTAGGTCTTTCATCCATTTTGAATTTATTTTTTATATATATGGTGTAAGAAAGTGGTCCAGTTTCATTCTTCTGCATGTGGCTGCCTGTTTTTCCCAACACCATTTGTTCTTATCCTGGGGTCAGGTTTAGGGTTTCTTGAAGAGACTGTCTTTGTGCCATTGGATATTCCTTCCTGCCTTGTTGTCCATTAATGGATCATAGAGTTACAGGTTTGTATCTTGTTTTGGCTTTCCATTCTGTTCTATTGATCTAAGCATCTCCTTTTGGGAGATCCCTGATTGCTGATTCAATTTCTCTGCTGGTTATCGGTCTGTTCAAGTTTCTTATTTCTTCATTTTTCATTTTTGCTATGTTATATATTTCTAGGAATTGATCTATTTCTTCCAGGTTCTAGGTTGCTGGCATATACTTTTTCATCATATTATCTTATTATCGTTTGTATTTCTGTAGTGTTGGTTGTTATTTCTCTTTTCTCATTCGTGATTTTATTTGGGTCTTCTCATCTTTTTATGTTTTTCTTTTTTTAAAGATTTTATTTATGTATTCATGAGGGACACAGAGAGGCAGAGGTATAGGCAGAGGGAAAATGAGGCTCCATGCGGGGAGCCTGATGTGGGACTTGATCCACCAGGATTCTGGGATCATGACCTGAGCCAAAGTACATGCTCAACCACTGAGGCACCCACTGCCTTGCTGATTCAATTCCTTTGCTAGTTATGGGTCTGTTCACATTTTCTATTTCTTCCTATTTCAGTTTTGCTCGTGCACATTTCTAGGGATTTGTCCATTTCTTCCCGGTCTCCCAGTTTGTTAGCATATAATCTTTCATAGTATTCCCTTATAATTGTCTTATTTTTCTGGTGTTGATTGTGATCACTCTTCTCTCTTTTGTGATTTTATTTATTTAGGTGTTTTCACTTTTCTCATTCCTAAGGCTGGATAGGTTTTGATCCATTTTATTAATTATTTTGAAGAAATAGCTCTTAGTTTCATTATTCCATTCTAATGTTTTTTTATTTCTGTATTGTTTATTTCTGCTCTCATCTTTATTTTTTCCCTTCTTCTGTAGGCTGTAGGCTTTGTTTGCTATTCTTTTTCCAGCTCCTTTAGGTGTAGGGTTAGGTTGTGTATTGGAGACTTCTTGTTTCTTGAGGTAGGCCTGTATTGCTATGTACTTTCCTCTTTGGACTGCCTTTTCTACATCCCAGAGGTTTGGAGAAACATGTTTTCATTTCCATTTGTTTTAAATTTCCTCTTTAATTTCCTGGTTGCTCCATTCATTCTCTAGTAGGATGTTCATAATCTCCACGTATTTTTGGTCTGTCCAAATTTTTTCTTACTGTTGACTTCGAGTTTCATAGCGTCGTGGTCTGAAAAGGTACAGGGTGTGATATCAACCTTCTTGTACCTGTTGTACCTGTTGAGGGCTGATTTGTGGCCCATGATATGATCTGTTCTGGAGAATGTCCCATGTGCACTTGAAAGGAATGTGTATTCTGCTTTAGGAAGAAATGTTCAGACTATATCTGTTGAGTCCCTGTGGTCCAGTGTGTCTAGGCTATTGTTCCCCTGTATATTTTCTGCATAGACGATCAGTCCATTGTCATTACTGGGTAGGTGTTAAAATCCCCTGTCATTGTATCATTATCAGTGAGTTTCTGTACGTTTATTGGTAATTGGTTTCCATATTTAGGTACTGACATGTTGGCAGCATAAATATTTAGTTGTTTGATCCTGATTGAGAGTCTTTTTATTTATGAAATAATGCCCTCCTTCATCTCTTCTTACAGTATTTTTTCTTTCTTTTTGAGATTTAAATATTTTATTTATTTATTCATGAGAGATACACAGAGGAGCAGAGGCAGAAACATAGGCAGAGGGAGAGACAGGCTCCCCAAAGGGAGGCTGATGTGGGACTCGATCCTGGGATCCCAGGATCACTCCCTGAGCTGAAGGCAGATGCTCAACTACTGAGTCACCAGGTGTCCCCCAGTGTTTGGTTTCAAATCTAGTTTGTCTAATATAAGTATTGGTCCTCCAGCTTTCTTTTCATAACCATTAGCGTGATAGATGATTTTCCATCCCCTGACTTTCAAACTGCTGGTGTCTATAGGTCTAATGTGAGCATCTAGTAGGCAGCATACTGATGGATCTTGTTTTTTTAATAACAATTTTATTTTTGAGAACATGAGAGAGTAGAGAGAGAGAGAGAGAGAGGCAGAAAATTAGGCAGAGAGAGAAGCATGCTCCCCACCAGGAGCACAATATGGGACTCGATCCCAGACTCCAGGATCACACCCTGAGTCAAAGGCAGAGGCTCAACCCCTGAGCCACCCAGGCATCCTGGATACTGTTTTTAAGCCACTCTGATACCCTATATCTTTTGATTGGAGCATTTAGTATCAGTATTCAGAGTGCTTATTCAAAGATATGAACTTGTGCCTTGTTGTTAGTGGTAGAGTTGGTGTTTCTGGTGACGTTCTCTGGTCCTTTCTAGTCTTTGTTGCTTTTGGTATCTTTTTTTCCCCCACTAGAAGAGTCCCTCTTAAAATTCCTTACTGGACTGGTTTAGTGGTCATGAACTCCTTTATACTTTGCCTGTCAGGGAAAATCTTTCTCTCCTTCCCTCCTGAATGACACACTTCCTGAAGAAAGAATTCATATAAATTGGACTCCAATAAAAAGAAATTTAAAAACATAAAATAAATTATTGCTCGTATGACTGACGAAAATGGCATTTAGGAGGAAAACCAGAAGCTGAAAGGAAGGAGGACAGATTTCATCATCCTTAGCCTTCACAGGGACCTGGTGTCCTTTCCTAAGGCCCCCCCCCTCCGTAGGATGCTTCCTGCCCCTCTGTGCTCCTTTTTGGAACCCAGCAGGCACATCTCCGTGCCTCCAGCACCTCTGCAGTCGTGGTTTATAGCGTCTTCCATGTATCCTATTGGGGACCACGGCGTCATGTATGTAACCATCCATATGCTGTTAGCATTGGGGTGATTCTGACTTTTGTTCGTTGGGGGTGCGTGTGTGTCTATCATATGAATCTATCACATGTAGCTATCGGATCCTCTGGCTGGGTAGCCCAAACACCAAAATGGTTGGTAGAACATCATTTCTTGTGCTGGCGCTGGGTGGCTAGCTGGGCTTTCCTGGCTGATCCGGGGCTCGCTCCTGCTGTGAATTTCAGCTGGATGTTCAGCTGAGGTGGAAGGTTGGCTCGGCCAAATTACCATGTCCGACAGTGGGTCTCGCCGAGCGCCGGCTGCTTCCATTCTCGCCGATGCCTCTCCAGCAGGGAGTCAGACCTCAGGGCAACCCTGGGGAGAGCTCCTGAGGAGTCGGGTACCAGTGGCGGGGAGCCCTGGGGCTGCCTGTGTGTGGAGGTCAAGGTAGGGAAGGGCTGGGGTTCCTCAGTTCCCTGTGCTGCCTGGCTTTCAGGCCGAACCCCATGCTCACCCAGCCCCTACTCACTAGGGCAAGAAGGGTGCCCTCCACACGCTCGTGTGAGAGATCCAGCACCACAAGGTGTGCATGCTGAGTCCACCTGGTGAGCATTGCCCAGGTGGGTGAGCTGCAAGTTGGGACACAGGAAATTTAATAAAAATCCCCTACCCCTGGACAAGCAGCGCAGGACTGATTCCATTTTGTGCTACACCCGCCACCTCCCCTATGACCCCCACATGACCTGCTTATGGCTTAAGGCGCTGCCCCACCCGAGTCAAACCGCTGGGCACACCCTAATCGGAAATCGGCTCATAACAATGTAACCCTGCTTTGTGCCCCCCAAAACTGTGAGCCAATTCTGACCAAAGTAATAGGCCAGCTCAAGTGGATACTATAGGGTAAGGTGTAATTCAATCAGCCACTTGCGTGTGGATGAACATGACTGTGCAAATTTCTGCATATCCCACGGTCCACTGCCCCTATAAAGCTGCTATGCCTCTTAGTCTCAGGGTCCAAGTCTCTGCTCCCCTGTGTCGGGTGCACTTGGACCCAAGCTACAGCTTGTAGAGAAACCCTCGGGAGTTTGCATCGGTGTCAGCTCATTGGTGGTTTCTCAGATTCGCAGTCTTGGGCACAACACAAGGGCCTGCTGTCCTGATATCCCTTCCACGGCCACTCTGAGCACCTCACAGGCCTTCAGTGCCCCAGGCACACTGGCATGGGGATGCAGGGAGGGGAGTACCTGCCCCGGAATTGGGCCAGCCTTGGCCCCCTGGACAGAGGGAGCACAGACCTCCCAGGTCGCTTTTCACAGACCCTGGTGACCTGAGGCTCCCTGGCTGTCACTCTTGTCCCAGGCCCTCCTGGCCCATGGGGCACAGGCTGAGTCCCAGTATAGTGTGTGGGGTCCTGACGCTGGCATCTGGCCGCCCCTGGAAGGCACATGGGGACGTCAGCTGTGCCTAGCAGTGCCCATGCAGGGGCTGTTGGGGCCTGGGTGGTGCCCCCTCGTCCTCTCTGTGGGTCTCTCCACGCCCCGTACACAGAGTTCTGGGAGACACAGAAACGGGCTGGCTGTGCATTTTCACACCACAATACTTTATTGACATTCTACAGCAAACGGGCTCAGAGCCAAGGGTGCATGCCTTCCCCTGGAAAGGGAGACCATTCTGTCCTTTAGGGGAAGGCAAGAATCACATGGGTGGGAGGGCAAGTGCTGGAGTCCCCCACTGGGGAGCATGTGTGGACTCCGGGTGGGGGCGGGTGTCCTGAGGTTTCAGAATGAGAGACGGTTGTGAGGACAGCAGAGCTGACCTTGACTTGCAGCTCATGGGTTCCTGCGCTGGGTCCCCGCAGGGCAGTTGGAGCCCAGTCGTGGGGCCCCTGTGGCCCCAGCACCTGGAGGAGCCTGCCTCCTGGTGTGGGTGCGGTAGGGTCCACTGGCCTACCTCTGCTCTCCCCAACCTTGGGTGTCCTGGGATTCCCAGGGCTGCCCTAAGTCAGCGACCTGGATCTGTGGGGTACCCCCAGGGCTCAGGAGGCCACATCCAGCTGTGAGAAGGCTCACTCAGTGTAGGGCCAGAATCCAGGGCTGGACAGGGCCATGGGGGTCTGGATCCCATTAGTCTTTTTGTTGGGCCTGGGGCGGGGTCGCAAATCACCCCCACCTTCACAGACCCTGGGGCCAGGTCAGCCCAGACCCCCCTGGGTTATGGGCTGGTGTCCTGTGAAGGGTGTGCCTCCCTCCAGGAGGGACAGTGCATCCTATGCATCACTCACCTGCACACACCCTGTCGGGGGCTCCTTGTCTTCACTCCTCCCTGCAACCCCTAGGTACTCTATGGGACCCCCAGGCTTCTGATGGGAGCAGGATATTGAGAGATCCCCGGGGAGGCTGAGCATGTCCCACAGGGTGCACCTGCACCGGGTCCTTGCTGGGGGCTGATGGTGTGTGGGTGGATGGTGTGGGGGCAGGGGTATGATAGTGGTGGAGTGTGGGGGATGGTGTAGGGGGGGATGGTGTTGTGGTATAGAGTGGGTGGGGATTATGTGGGGCTGTGTGGGTTTGAGGGGGACGGTGTAGGTGGGATCCCATTGAGGTAGATGATGTAGGTGGATGGAGTGGCAGTGGGGGATGAGGGAGATGTCGTGGGGGGCCTGCGGACACAGGGCATCCCCTTCCTCTAAGATGCACAAGGAGACGTCTACACTTAAAGGCAACTCCAGTCTGGGGTTTGCTGTGACACCTGTCCCTGGGGCGGGGTGTGGTCAGTGCAGGACCCTGGCTGGACCAGGGGCATTATCTGGGGTTCATCATACTATGTGTGTTTTCAAATTGCAAAATGTCTCAAATTAAATGCATAGAACTTAGAAATATATAAATCACCGAGAGTGGGTGTCACTCTGACCCGTCCGACCCTCATGGGATCGATGTGTGTCCTGCTCCAGCCGTGGCCATGCCGCCTGGCACCCAGGTCCAGTTCCTGCCCCCAACGTCCCCCACCCCATCCCCTGCTACTCAGAGGACTGTCCCTCTCCCCTTTGGGGTTCAGCTCCCATGGCAAGCCCTGGAGACCCCATCCTAGTGGCCTCCTCATGTCCGAGGCCCTGGGGGTGGGGGCACAGAGGTCATCCCCAACACCCTACCATGGAGCGGTGTGTTGTTGGCTGCTGTTCTGCCCCCTGACTCAGAAGCCCCGTTTTCCCTACCCAGAATCCCCTGGTCCTCCACTGGGTCCTGATCCCCCCTGGCCCCTCAACCTCACCCTACCCCGTAGTAGTCCCAAAATATGATGTGACTGCTGAACGTCCTGTTGACGTCCAGGTCCACCTGCATGATGTCCCTGGAGGAGACCAGGTCCTCCTCTTTCATTTCCTGCGAGAAAACCTGGGAGGAGGAGCTGGCATCAGGGACACAGACCCCGACCTGTCACCAGGTGCTCTCCTGGGCAGGGAGCCCTGGGGCCACCATGGGAGTGTGTCCTGCCGAAACCTCCTTCCATCCCCTGGGAGGCCAGGGACGGGGGGAGTGTCCACCTTGCCCATGGAACTGTGTGAGGGCCTGTGCCCAGCTGTGGTGGGTGGGGAGGTGACTGAGGGTCAGCCTGGGTGGGAGGGGACAGGAGGTCAGTCCAGGTGGGGAGGGTTCATGCGGGTGTTGTGTCCAAGATTGCGAATCCGAGAAACCACTAAGGAGCCGACACTTATGCAAACACACGTGGGTTGTTTTACAAACTCAAGCAAGGGTCCAGGTATACCCCACACAGTGGAACAGGGACTTGGACCCGGAGGAGGGTTTTAGCTTAGTTTTAAGGGCTGGTCTTGGGGACCTCCAGAAGGGCTGGAGCAATTCCTCAAGTTCTGTTTACATTTTGATATGGGTCCTTCAAGGGCATTGAGCTCTCTTCTCATTCTAATTGGGGCTTCCAGCCCTTGGCTTAGGCTCAGTTTTTATTCTATTGTGGGGCTTTCTAAGACATTAAGCTGTCAACTTTTGTTTTATTCCAGTAACTGAAGTAATGTAAATTTCAGCTCTTCTTCACAGGAGCCTGGGATTGCTGGGCCTGTGCTAATACTGAACTTAAAGTAGAATGGCCGTAATGTTCTCGGCCTCCAGGCATCCCGTCCTGTCCTATCTAGCTCAAGCCCCCCTCCCTGGAGCTCCTAGGAGAGAAATTGCAAATGACCTCAGCCTTGCAGCCTGTGTTCGGCGACAGGCCCAGGGATTTCGGATCAGGAAGACCTGGGGCGCGGGCATCCCGGCAGTGCAGCAGGATTCCATGCTGCAGACTCTTATTCCCTAAGGCTATCTTGACAACTGACTTTGTACACAGAAAAGTTCTCCTTTGTCTTTAAAAGTGCAGGAGCCAGTTAAAGCATTTTTTCTCTGCCCATCTGATTGCTCAGATTCTAATCTGAGACGTATTTCCTGTTAATAAGGATAATTTACTATCCGTAGTACTATGTTTAAAATATTCTGACACAAGTAATTCAGAGGGATGAGGCTTTCTCATCTATTTCTTCACAGCTCAGTCATTCATCAGGAAATGAATCTTTATGGATTTGGAAATAATTGAGACATTAGTACCAATGGTCCTATTATTAAGTGACGGATTCTTCCCTGAGATTCTTCCCCTGTTTCAACTGACACTGAAACACTGTGAACTCTTTGGAAGACAAATGTCAAGGAAATAAATGTTATACATTGCTAATTTTAAATGCACTTGCAATATGGTGTCTATTATAATAGAAGTATTTTTATCTGATTTTTGCTATTTATTATCCTTTCCTGCTTTTCAGGTTGAAGAGGCATTATACGTGTTCATAAGTGTTTTTCTTTCCTTCTGATATAAAATTCTTACTATGTTCCCATGGAAGGAACTCCTTAAGAATAAGGCAAAAGTTAATTCAACGATTCTTAAAATGTCTTCACACTGGAGCCTGATTCATTTAAGTCAATTTTCAAATTAAATCTTATTTCTTAGAAAGAAAACAAAGTTTTATAGGGAAATTGAGAAGATAGTACAGAGAATTCTCATGCACTTGCACTCAATTTCTCCAATTATTGATATCTTATATCAGTACGGTACAAATATTAGCTAGTGAATCAATATTAAAATATTCACAATAACCAAAGACCATACTTTATTCAGATTTCCTTAGTTTTTGCTAAGTCACCATCCCTTATATCACACTCCATTTGTCCTCATGTGCTTTTAGTCTCCTCTGGATTGTGACAGTCTTTCAGCCTTTCCTTTTGTTGGTGAACTGGAACACTTTGAGAAGTGGAGTATTTTGTAAAATTTCCCTCAGTTGAGACATGTCTGTTGTTTATCTCATGATTGAACTGTTTTTGTGGATTATATACAGGGATATACTGCCATTTTTATTATATCATATGAAGGATAGATACTATCAACATGATTTATCATTCTTGGTATCGATCTGATCATCTTGCTGAGGTAGTGTTAGTCAGGTTTCTCTGTAGTAAAGTGATTCTTTATTGTTATTAATATTATTATTATTATATTATCATTATTAAGTTTTTCATAATATATTTTGTAGAAGGAAGTTACTATGTGTATTCCACACATAAGAGTGGGAAGCTATGCTCATGAACTTGAGTGTGGAATGTCTGCACAAATTGTTTGAAAATCTTCTACATGGGAGATTTCTCATCCCTCTGGGTTTGTTTGTTTGTTTCTTTTTCAAAGATTCTATTTATTTATTTGAGAGAGAGAGGAGTGAAAAACATGTGCTAGAGGGGCAGAGGGAGAGGGAGAAGCAGGTTCCCTGCTGAACAGGGAGCCTTCCTTGGGACCTGGATCATGATCTGACCCTAAGGCAGAAGCTTAACAGACTAGGACACCCAGGTGCCACTCTTTCTTTCTTTCTTTCTTTCTTTCTTTCTTTCTTTCTTTCTTTCTTTCTTTCTTTTTCTTTTTCTTAATAATAAATTTACTTTTTTATTGGTGTTCAATTTGCCAATATACAGAATAACACCCAGTGCTCATCGCGTCAAGTGCCCCCCTCAGTGCCCGTCACACATTCACCCCCACCCCCGCCCTCCTCACCTTACATCACCCCTAGTTCATTTCCCAGAGTTAGGAGTCTTTATGTTCTGTCTCCCTTTCTGATATTTCCCACACATTTCTTCTCCCTTCCCTTATATTCCCTTTCACTATTATCTATATTCCCCAAGTGAATGAGAACATACAATATTTGTCCTTCTCTGATTGACTTACTTCACTCAAGATAATACCCTCCAGTTCCATCCACATTGAAGGAAATGGTAGGTATTTGTTATTTCTAATGGCTGAGCAAGGCCCACCTTTTCTCTCTCTTCATCTTCTGAGTCTCCCATGATATGAATGTTATTGTTTTAATAAGTGGCTGAGTTCCGAAGTCTTCCTTTGTGGTCCATAACCTTCCTTGTTTTTAAGGCTTCTTCTTGGGACGGCATCTCAGTTATAGCATTTTGAGTACTACCTCATGTTTTTCTATGGAGGTGAATTTCTCCATCTCATTATTTTTTCCAGAAATAGAAAGAAGGAAGAAGGAAGAAAAAGAAAAACCAAGAAAAACAATAACAACTGCCCTCCCCAAAGAAAACCCACCAGATTATTTTGGCCTGGTTGTTAAAAGATTCTAAATCCCAAAATCAGAAACACAATTAAAGTACCATGAAACTAAAAATAAGAAATATATAAGGTACATACATAAAAATTAAAATAAGGCAATTTATAAAATAGAATCAAAGAAACTAAATGAAAATAAAGCACAAAGTACAAAGGAAGCTAGACCCTACTTTCCAAGCAGAGCTGAATCTCTGCAGACTCTGTGGTCCGACACCTTGGTGGCAGGGAGTGGTCTGTGCGGGGTCTGAGGATTGGCCATGGCGGTGATGTCAGGTGCACATCTGACTGCTGGGTCAGAGGCGGGTTGGGTGTCAGCCCTTCTGGCCTCCAGCGGGCAGTGCTGTGCTGCTCCCTGAGACTTGTCGCTAATGGGCGGGATGCGGGTGGGGAGGCTGTGTCCTCTGGCTCTGGGGCTGAGCATTCCACCCCCCAGTCTGCATGTCCTCCACAGAAGATTCCCCAAGCCCCCGGGTCTCCGCCGCTTCTCTCAGAACCCTGCTTTCACTCTGCCCGCATCCGAGCTCCTTTTGGTTTTGTTTTTTTATCTCAGACTGTTGTGCCCAAGATTGCGAATCTGAGAAACCACCGAGAAGCCGATTCCGATGCAAACACACGTGGGATTATTTACAAGCTGGATCTTGTGTCGAAGTATACCCAACACTTCGGAGCAGGGACCTGGTCCCCGAGGAGGGTTTTAGCTTAGTTTTAAGGGCTGGACTCGGGGACCTCCAGAAGGGCTGGAGCAATTCCTCAAGGTCTGTTTACATTTTGATATGGGGCCTTCAAGGGCATTTAGCTCTGTTCTCATTCTAATAATGGCTTCCTGCCCTTGGCCTGGGCTCAGTTTTGATTCAATTGTCTGGCTTTCTAGGACATTAAGCTGTAAACAGCAAAGGTTCCACACCTGTAAGGGGGACATCACACTGTCCCTATATGCTGAAGACATGTACTAGAAACAGGAAACCCGAGAGCCTCCACCAAAACGTGTTAGAACTAAGGAGTGAGTTCAGTAAAGTCATGGGACACAAACTGACCCTACAGAGCAGAGTAGCCTTGCTGTGTCCCGACAATGAGCACTCAGGAAGGAAATGAAGGACGTGACTCCCTTCTCAGGAGCATCAAGGAGAATAAATAATGAGACTGAACCAAAGGAGCACAAGACTTGTGCCCTGATCCAAACCATGCTCTGGGAGGCCGTCCTGGTCTTGTAGGGTAGGACTCTCATCTTGTGAAAATGTCCACAGTTCCTGAAGCCACCCTCAGTTTCAATGTCATTCCTATCAAAATCATGGTGGCAGAACTTGAAATAGGAAAAAAAACCCCATAACCTCCATTCCCCTCAACAAATGCCCCGAACAGCAAATCAGTATTGGAGAAGCATGACAGAGTGGGACCCAGCACTTTCCTATTTCAAATGATAACACAGAGACACAGGATAAAGCAGTGTGGTTCTCGGGCCCCCGGCTGGCTCCATCGGTTAAGCATCCGACTCCTGACCTCACCTATGGTCCTGATCTCAGGGGTCTTGAGTTCTAGCCCTGGGCTGGAACATGGACGAGGCGTGGAGCCTACTTAGAGAAACCAGACCCACAGGGGGATGGTCCCGGCATAAGCTGAATGAGCAAACAAGGATTCCAGAAGGAAATGTGCTATGATACAACTGATTTTTTTTAACTTAATTTAATTTAAACCCAATTAATTAACGTATAGTGTATTATACTTTCAGAGGAAGAATTCAGGGATTCACCAGTTGGAGATAACAGCAGTGCCCGTGACATCACGTGCCCTCCTTCATGCCGGTCCCCTGTTATCCCCCCCCCTCCAGGGACCCTCAGTTCCTTTCCTATCGTTAATAGACTGTATTTCCTGCATCTGTTTTCATCTTATTTTTTTTCTTTCCCTTCACAGTAGTTCATCTGCTTTGCTTCTATAATTCCATCTATGAATGACACCACACGGTCATTCTCTTTCCCAACTGACTTACTTCACTTAACATGATCCCTTTAGTTCTATCCACATCATTGCAAATGGCAAGATTTCCTTCTCTTTGATAGCTGAGTACCATTCCTCTCTCTATGACCATCATCTATCTCCCATCCTCTTTATCCATCATCTGCCCGAGGGCACTGAGGCTCCTCCCACAGTCTGGCTACTGTGGACCCGGCTGCTGTGGACATTGTGGTGCAGGTGTCCCGAATCTCACTGCATCTGTATCTTCGGAGTGAGCTCCAGGCCGTTCACCTGCTGGTCGCAGGGCGGCTCTATTTGTAACTTCCTGAGGGGCCTCCACACTGTTTCCAGAGCGGTTGCACCAACCTGCGGTCCCGCCCACAGTGGAAGAGGGGTGAGTGAGATTTGCAGGAAGTGGTAAAAGTCTGGTCCACATTTCATTTCGCGTCCTCTGGACTCCAATTCCTGTCCTTAAGTATTTCTGGGGAACCCGGGTGTTGGGCTCCTTTTCAGTGAGATGTTTCTGAAGCTAACAGCCCCAGCTGGAGCCTGAAAGGAGGCAGGTGGGGCCCATGGAGCACCCGCTGCCTCCTGCACAGCCTCCTGCAGCGCCTGAGCGTCCCACAGGGGGCGCCCGAGACCAGGACCCTCCCAAGGGGCGCAGATGTGCAATAGGCCTCCTCTGCTTGCACTAACAGGAGCCAGCCTGTGCTGGGGAGGCCTGAGGATGACGTGGGGACGTGTCTAGGCTGATGAGCTGCAGCCTCCTCAGGACCCGCGGGGAGTCTTCAGGGGGAAATTGGGCCGCGTTCCTGCTGACAGGAGCCCCGGTCTCCTCAGGACACGTGGTGAGTCTTTTGGAAAATGTGGGCCCGCATCTACCCTGACATGAGCCCCTGGGCCGCCTCAGGACCTGCGGGGAGGCTTCAGGAAATGTGGGCTCTCATCCACGCTGACAGGAGCCCTGAGCCACCTCAGGACCTGCGTCGAGGCTTCAGGAAATTGTGGGCCCGCATCCACGCTGACAGGAGCCCCTGAGCAGCCTCAGGACCTGCAGGGAGGCTTCAGGAAGATATGGGCCCTCATCCACACTGACAGGAGCCCCTGAGCCGTCTCAGGTCCTGCGAGGAGGCTTCAGGAAGATGTGGCGCTGCGTCCACTCTGGCAGGAGCTCCCGGGCCCCTCAGGACATAAGTTGAGGCTTCTGGAAGCTGGGGGCCGCATTCATGGTTACAGGAGCCCCGGCCTCCTCAGAACCCTCGGTGACGCTTCAGGAGGACTTGGGGCCACATAGACACAACAGGACGCTGACTTCCTCAGGACCCCTAGTGTAGACTTTGGTAAATATGGAGATGCATCTATGCGGACAGAAGACCCCAGCCTTGTCAGAGCCTGTGATGAGGCCTAAGAAAGATGGGGATGCCGAATCCACACTGACAGGATTCTCCGGCCTCCTCAGGATGCACTGTGAAGGGTTGGGATGATTTGCGGCCACGTCCATGCTGACAGGAGCCCCCAGCCTCCTCAGATCTTATGGTGAGGCTGAGAAAAATGTGGGGCCACATCAAGACTGAGAGGACCCCCGTCCTCCTCAGGACCTGCACTTTGGCTTCAGGACACATGGGGCTGCGTCTAGGCTGACAGGAACCCACAGCCTCCTCAGGACCCGCAGTGAGTTTTCAGGAGACGTGGGGCCATGTCCAGGCTGACAGGAGCCCCTGGCCTCCTGAGAACCTGCTGTGAGGCTTCCAGAGGATGTGAGGCATACTCCATGGTGACAGGAGACCAGGCATACTCAGGACCCGCTGACTATGACTCTGGAACACGTGGGGCCACGTCCGCACTCACAGGATCCCGGCTTCCTCAGGAATCCCTGGAGGACTCTGGAGGCGCCAATGGGGGCCACATCCATGTCAGAAGGGACTCCTTAGAATCATAGAGTAAGTGAATAGGTAGAATGAATGGTAGGGTCAGGGGAGGGGAGGCAGTAGGTGGTTAGGCTTAGGTTAGATGTTAGGGGTTAGTGAATATGCTTATGGTTATGGATTAGAGGTTAGGGTATGGGATAAGTGTAAGGGTCAGTGGTTAGGAGTTAGGATGGGGGTTTGGGTTAGGGACAGGAGTTAGAGTTAGGGTTAGGGTTTAGACTTTAGGATTTAGGGCAGGAGGTTAGGAGTTGGGGTTTGGATTAGAGTTAGAGTTAGGGTTGGGCTAGGTTTGCAGTTAGGGTTAGGGGTTAGGATGTGGGTTAGAGTTAACGTTAGGGGTTAGAGTTAAAGTTAGGGCTAGGTTTAGGGTTAGGGCGAGGGTTCGGTTTAGTGTTTGTTTAGGGGTTAGGGTTAGGGTCAGGTCAGGGTCAGGGTACAGTTTTGGGAAAGGGTAAGAGAGGGATAGGCAGTGGGTTAGGGATTAGTTTTAGGGTACGGGTTAGGGTACACTTTGGGGTATGAGATAGGATTAGTATTAGAGGGTTAGGGTTAGGGTAGAGGTTAGGGTTAGGAATAGGATTTGAGTACATTAAGTTAAGGTTATTGTTAGAGGTTAGCATTAGGGTTAGATTTAAGGTAAGGGTCAGGGTTAAGGGTTTAGAATAGGTTTAAGAGTTAGGGTGAGGGTTGGCAGGAATGTTCAGTGAATGTGTTTTGGTCTTGGGGTTTGTGTTTGGTTTTTGATTAGTGATAGTTCTTGTTTTAGGGTTAGGTTAACATTAGGCTTAAGTGTAGGGTTAGGTATGTTTGTGTATGGTTAGAATTTTTGTCTTGTCATGTGCCTGCACTGGGACTCCTAGCATCTTGGGCAGTTTAGTTTTATGCACTCTATTTAGGTTTTGGGTTCAAAGATAGCCTGACTCCACCAAGTCAGTGGCCTCCTCAGAGAATCAGTATCCAGGCTTCTGCTGGGGTCAGAATAGGCATGGCAGGCTTCTCCTGAGCTGAGCTAAGGAGGGGATTTGTGGCTCTAAAGACTCTCTGTTTGGATTATCAGTTGCATTTCTGATTTTATCTCTTCTGTGCACATGTTTCCTGTATACTAACAACTATTATTTTATTTTTTTATTTTTATTTTTTAAAGATTTTTATTTATTTATGATAGTCACACAGAGAGAGAGAGAGAGGCAGAGACATAGGCAGAGGGAGAAGCAGGCTCCATGCACCGGGAGCCCGACGTGGGATTCAATCCCGGGTCTCCAGGATCACGCCCTGGGCCAAAGGCAGGCGCTAAACCGCTGCGCCACCCAGGGATCCCTACAACTATTATTTTAAAGTTTTACTTGAATTCCTCTTTGTAAACACAGTATGATATAGTTTCAGATTTACCCCATAGTGATTCAACCCTTGAATACAACGCCTGGTACTGGTCAGAGTTGACCTCCACTATCCCCATCCCCTGATTCCCCATCCCCCCCCTTCCCCTGGTATTTATTAGTTTATTCTCTGTGGTTAAGAGTGTGTTTCTTGGTTTGCATCTCTCATCCCCTCCTTCGCCCCTTTGCCAGTTTGTTTGGTTTCTTAAAAATTCACATGTGAATGCAATTGTATGGTATTTGGTATCTTTCTCTGACTGACTGAGTTCCTTGAGCATAAGTCCTTTCCACTTCACCCACGTCATTGTAAATGGCTTCATTTCATCCCTTCTGATGGCCAAGTGATGTCGCAGTGTGTATATTTACCACATTGTCTCTGCCCATTCATCTGTCTATGGATATCTGGGCTGTATACACAGTTTTGCTGTTGTTGATAATGCTGCTACCAACACTGGGCTGCGTGTTCCTCTTCCAATCTACTAAACTACTTTTGTATCCTCGGGGTAAATACCTAACTGTGCAATTTTGGAATCATAGGGTAGCTCTATTTTTAACTTTTAATTTTTTTTTGTGATAGTCACAGAGAGAGAGGCAGAGACACAGGCAGAGGGAGAAGCAGGCTACATGCACTGGGAGCCCGATGTGGGATTCGATCCCGGGTCTCCAGGATCACGCCCTGGGCTAAAGCTAGGCGCCAAACCGTTGTGCCACCCAGGGATCCCCTATTTTTAACTTCTTGAGGACCCTCCAGACTGTTTTACACAGTGGCTGCACCTTTTTTTATGTATTAATGAGAGACACAAAGAGGCAGAGGTATAGGCAGAGGGAAAATGAGGCTCCATGCGGGGAGCCTGATGTGGGACGTTATCCCCCATGACCCCGGGATCATGACCTGAGCCAAAGAAGATGCTCAACCACTGAGGCACCCAGGTGCCTTGCTGATTCAATTTCTTTGCTCGTTATGGGTCTGTTCATATTTTCTATTTCTTCCTATTTCAGTTTTGCTCATTTGCATATTTCTATGGATTTGTCCATTTATTCCAGGTCTCCAAGTTTGTTAGCGTATAATCTTGCATAGTATTCCCTTATAATTGTCTACTTTTTCTGGTGTTGATTGTGATCTCTCTTCTCTCATTTGTGATTTTATTTATTTAGGTTTTGTCTTTTCTCGTTGATAAGCCTAGCTAGGGTTTGATCCATTTTATTAATTATTATGAAGAACCAGCTCTTAGTTTGGTTATTCCATTCTACTGTTTTGTTTTTTCTGCATTCTTTATTTCTGCTCTCATCTTTATTTTTTCCCTTCTTCTTAGGCTTTAGGCTTTGATTGCTATTCCTTTTCCAGCTCCTTTAGGGGTAGGGTTCGGTTGTTTATTGGAGACTTCTTGTTTCTTGACGTAGGCCTGTACTGCTATGTACTTCCCTCTTAGGATTGCCTTTCTACATCCCAGACGTTTGGAGAAACATGTTTTCATTTTCATTTGTTTTAAATTTCCTCTTTAATTTCCTGGTTGCTCCATTCATTCTCTAGTAGGATGTTCATAATCTCCATGTAATTTTCATCTGTCCAATTTTCTTTCTTACTGTCGACTTCGAGTTTCATAGCGTCATGGTCCCAAAATGTACAGGGTGTGATATCAACCTTCTTGTGCCTGTTTTACCTGTTGAGAGCTGATTTGTGGCCCATGATATGATCTGTTCTGCAGAATGTCCCATGTGTACTTGAAAGGAATGTGTATTCTGCTTTAGGTTGAAATGTTCAGACTATATCTGTTGAGTTCCTGTGGTCCAGTGTGTTAAGGCTATTGTTCCCCTGTTGATCTTCTGCATAGACGATCGGTCCATTGCCATAAGTGTGTGGGTGTTAAAATCCCCTGTCATTGTATTATTATAGTGAGTTCCTGTACGTTTGTTGTTAATTGGTTTCTATATTTAGGTACTCCCATGTTGGCAGCATAAATATTTAGTTATTTGAACTTTTTTTTAAAATAAATTTATTTTATTGGTATTCAATTTACCAACAAACAATAACACCCAGTGCTCATCCCGGCAAGTGCCCCCCTCAGTGCCTGTCACTCATTCACCCGCACCCCCTGCCCTCCTCCCCTTCCAGCTCCCTAGTTCCTTTCTCAGAGTTAGGAGTCTTTATATTCTGTCTTCCTTTCTGATATTTCCCACACATTTCTTCTCTATTCCCTTATATTCCCTTTCACTATTATTTATATTAACCAATTGAATGAGCACATATGTTTGTTCTTCTCTGATTGACTTACTTCACTCAGCATAATAACCTCCAGTTCCATCCACGTTGAAGCAAATGGTGGGTATTTGTCGTTTCTAATGGCTGAGTAATATTACATTGTATACATAAACCACATCTTCTTTATCCATTCATCTTTCAATGGACACCATGGCTCCATCCACAGTTTCCCTATTGTGGACATTCCTGCTAAAAACATCAGGGTGCAGGTGTCCCGACCTTTCATTGCATCTGAATATTTGGGGTAAATCCCCAACAGTGCAATTGCTGGGTCGTAGGGCAGGTCTATTTTTAACTCTTTGAGGAACCTCCACACAGTTTTCCAGAGTGGCTGCACCAGTTCACATTCCCACCAACAGTGTAACAGGGTTCCATTTTCTCCACATCCTCTCCAACATTTGTTGTTTCCTGCCTTGTTAATTTTCCCCATCCTCAACGATATGAGGTGGTATCTCATTGTAGTTTTGATTTGTATATCCCTGAGGCACGTGATGCAGAGCATTTTCTCATGTGCATGTTGGCCATGTCTGTGTCTTCGTCTGTGAGATTTCTGTTCATGTCTTTTGCCCATTTCATGATTGGATTGTTTGTTTCTTTGGTATTCAGTTTAAGAAGTTCTTTATAGATCTCGGAAACCAGCCCTTTATCTGATTCGTCTTTTGCAAATATCTTCTCCCATTCTGTAGGTTGTCTTTCAGTTTTGTTGACTGTATCCTTTGCTCTGAAAAAGCTTATTATCCTGATGAAGTCACAATAGTTCATTTTTGCTTTTGTTTCTTTTGCCTTCGTGGATGAATCTTACAAGAATTTACTGTGGCCAAGTTCAAAAAGCGTGTTGCCTGTGTTCTCCTCTAGGATTTTGATGGACTCCTGTCTCACATTTAGATCTTTCATCCATTTTGAGTTTACCTTTGTGTATGGTGAAAGAGAGTGGTCTAGTTTTATTCTTCTGCATGTGGATGTCCAATTTTCCCAGCACCATCTATTGAAGAGACTGTCTTTCTTCCAGTGGATAGTCTTTCCCCCTTTATCAAATATTAGTTGACCATAAAGTTCTGGGTCTCTATTCTGTTCCATTGATCTATGTGTCTGTTTTTAGGGATCCCTGGGTGACGCAGTGGTTTGGCGCCTGGCTTTGGCCCAGGGCGTGATCCTGGAGACCCGGGATCGAATCCCACATCGGGCTCCCGGTGCATGTAGCCTGCTTCTCCCTCTGTCTGTGTCTCTGCCTCTCTCTCTCTCTCTGTTTCTGTGACTATCATAAATAAATAAAAATTAAAAAAAATTATTATGTGTCTGTTTTTGTGCCAGTACCACACTGTCTTGATGAACACAGCTTTGTAGTACAACCTGAAATCTGGCATTGTGTTGCCTCTAGATATCATTTTCTTTTTTAAAAATTCCCCTGGCTATTCGGGATCTATCCTGATTTTACACAAATCTAAAAAAATAATTTGTTCTAACTCTCTGAATAAAGTCCATGGTATTTTGATAGGGATTGCATTAAACGTGTACATTGTCCTTGGTAACATTGACATTTTCATAATATTAATTCTACCAATCCATGAGCATGGAATATTTTTCCATCTCTTTGTGTCTTCCTTAATATCTTTCAGAAGTGTTCTATAATGTTTAGGGTATAGATGCTTCACCTCTTTGGTTAGGTTTATTCCTAGGTATCTTATGCTTTTGGGTGCAATTGTAAATGGGATTGACTCCTTAATTTCTCTTTCTTCAGCCTCATTGTTAGTGTATAGAAATGCCATTGATTTATGGGCATTGATTTTGTATCCTGCAATGGTACCAAATTGCTGTATGAGTTTTAGCAATCTTGGGGTGGAGGCTTTTGGTTTTTCTAGGTAGAGTATCATGTCATCTGAGAAGAGGGAGAGTTTGACTACTTCTTTGCCAATTTGAATGCCTCTAATGTCTTTTTGTTGTCTGATTGCTGAGGCGAGGACTTCCAGTACTATGTTGAATAGCACTGGTGAGAGTGGACATCCCTGTCTTGTTCCTTATCTTAGGTGAAAGGCTCTCAGTGCTTCCCCATTGAGAATGATATTTGCTGTGGGCTTTTCATTGATGGCTTTTAAGATGACGAGGAATGTTCCCTTTATCCCTATGCTCTGAAGTATTTTGATCAGGAATGGATGCTTTATTTGTCAAATGCTTTCTCTGCATCTAATGAGAGGATCATATGGTTCTTGGTTTTTCTCTTGCTGATATGATGAATCACATTGATTGTTTTACAAGTGTTGAACCAGCCTTGTGTCCCAAGGATAAATCCTCCTTGGTCATGCTGAATAATTTTCTTAATGTATTGTTGGATCCTATTGGCTAGTATCTTGTTGAGAATTTTTGCATCCATGTTCATCAGGGCTATTGGTCTATAATTCTCCTTTTTGGTGGGGTCTTTGTCTGGTTTTGGAGTTAAGGTGATGCTGGCCTCATAGAACGAATTTGGAAATACTCCATCTCTTACTATCTTTCCATACAGCTTTAGTAGGATAGGTATAGTTTCTTCCTTAAACGTTTGATAGAATTTCCCTGGGAAGCCATCTGGCTTTGGACTTTTGTTTCTTGGGATGTTTTGGATGACTACTTCAATTACCTCCCTGGTTATTGGCCTGTTCAGGTTTTCTATTTCTTCGTGTTCCAGTTTTGATAGTTTCTGGCTTTCCAGGAATGCGTCCAATTCTTCTAGATTGCCTAATTTACTGGCATATGGCTGTTCATAATATGTTTTAAAATCGTTTTTAATTCCTTGGTGTTGGTAGTGATCTCTCCTTTCTCATTCATGATTTTATTAATTTGAGTCTTTATTCTCTCTTTTTCTTAATAGGCTGCCTAATGGTTTATGTATCTTGTTAATTCAAAGAACAAACTCCTGGTTTTGTTTATCTGTTCCACATTTCTTCTGGTATCGATTTCCTTGAGTTCTGCTCGAATTTTAATTAATTCTCTTCTGTTGGGTGTAGGATCTATCTGCTGCTTTTTTCTAGCTCCTTTATGAGTAAGGTTAGCTTTTCTATTTGAGTTCATTCAGGTTTTTGAATGGATGCTTGTATTGTGATGTATTTCCCCCTTAGAATGCTTTTGCTGCATTCCTAAGATTTTTTACGGTAGTATCTTCATTCGTATTAGTTTCCATGAATATTTTTCTTAATAAATTAATTTTTTACTTGTGGTCAATTTACCAACATACATAATAACACCCAATGCTCATCTCGTCAAGTGCCCCCCTCAGTGCCCGTCACCCATTCACCCCATCCCCCTTCCTCCTCCCCTTCTACCACCCCTAGTTCGTTTCCCAAGTTAGGAGACTTTATGTTCTGTCTCCATTTCTGATATTTCCCACACAATTCTTCTCCATTCCCTTATATTCCTTTCACTATTATTTATATTCCCCAGTTAATGAGAACATACACTGTTTGTCCTTCTCCGATTGACTTACTTCACTCAGCATAATACCCTCCAGTTCCATACACGTTGAAAAAAATGGTGGGTATTTGTCGTTCCTATAGGCTGAGTAATATTCCATTGTATACATAAACCACATATGCCTTATCCATTCATCTTTCAATGGACTCCAAGCCTCCTTCCACATTTTGGTTATTGTGGACATTGGTGCTATAAACATCGGGGTGCAGGTGTCCCAAAGTTTCATTGCATCTGAATCTTTGAGGTAAATCCCCAACAGTGCAATTGCTGGGTCATAGGGCAGTTCTATTTTTAACTATTTGAGGAACCTCCACACAGTTTTCCAGAGTGGCTGCACCGGATCACATTCCCACCAACAGTATAAGAGGGTTCCCTTTTCTCCGCATCCTCTCCAACAAGGTTTCCTGCCTTGTTAATTTTCCCCATTCTCACTGGTGTGAGGTGGTATCTCATTGTGGTTTTGATTTGTATTTACCTGATGGCAAGTGATGCAGAGCATTTTTTCATGTTCATGTTGCCCATGTCAATGTCTTCCTCTGTGAGATTTCTCTTCATGTCTTTTGCCCATTTCATGATTGGATTGTTTGTTTCTTTGGTGTTGAGTTTAAGAAGTTCTTTATAGATCTTGGAAACTAGCCCTTTATCTGATACATCTTTTTCAAATATCTTCTCCCATTCTGTAGGTTGTCTTTCAGTTTTGTTGACTGTATCCTTTGCTGTGCAAAAGCTTCTTATCTTGATGAAGTCACAATAGTTCATTTTTGCTCTTGTTTCTTTTGCCTTCATGGATGAATCTTGCAAGAAGTTACTGTGGCTGAGCTCAAAATGGGTGTTGCCTGTGTACTCCTCTAGGATTTTGATGGACTCTTGTCTCACATTTAGATCTTTCATCCATTTTGAGTTTATCTTTGTGTATGGTGAAAGAGAGTGGTCTAGTTTCATTCTTCTGCATGTGGATGACCATTTTCCCAGCACCATCTATTGAAGAGACTGTCTTTCTTCCAATGGATAGTCTTTCCTCATTTATCGAATATTAGTTGACCATAAAGTTCAGGGTCCACTTCTGGGTTCTCTATTCTGTTCCATTGATCTATGTGTCTGTTTTTGTGCCAGTACCACACTGTCTTGATGACCACAGCTTTGTAGTACACCCTGAAATCTGGCATTGTGATGCCCCCAGATATGGTTGTCTTTTTAAAAATTCCCCTGGCTATTCGGGGTCTTTTCTGATTCCACACCAATCTTAAAATACTTTGTTCTAACTCTCTGAATAAAGTCCATGGTATTTAGGTAGGGTTTGCATTAAACATGTACATTGCCTGGGTACAATGACATTTTCACAATGTTGATTCTGCCAATCCATAAGCGTGGAATATTTTTCCATCTCTTTGTGTCTTCCTCAATTTCTTTCAGAAGCGTTCTATTGTTTTTAGGGTATAGATCTTTTACCTTCTTGATTAGGTTTATTCCTAGGTATCTTATGATTTGGGTGCAATTGTAAATGAAATAGACTCCTTAATTTCTCTTTCCTCAGTCTCATTGTCAGTGTATAGAAATGCCATTGATTTATGGGCATTGAGTTTTTATCTTGCAACGCTACCAAATTGCTGTATGAGTTGTACCAATCTTGGGGTGGAGGCTTTTGGGTTTTCTAGGTAGAGTATCATGTCATCTGAGAAGAGGGAGTGTTTGACTACTTCTTTGCCAATTTGAATGCCTTTAATGTCTTTTTGCTGTCTGACTGCAAAGGCTAAGACTTCCAGACTATGTTGAATAGCAGTGGTGAGAGTGGACATCCCTGTCTTGTTCCTGATATTAGGGGAAAGGCTCCCAGTGCTGCCCCACTGAGAATGATATTTGCAGTGGGCTTTTCCTAGATTGCTTTTAAGATTACGAGAAATATTCCGTCTCTCCCTATGCTCTGAAGTGTTTTGATCAGGAATGGATGCCCTATTTTGTCAAATGCTTTCTCTGCATCTAATGAGAGGATCATATGGTTCTTGGTTTGTCTCTTGCTGATATGTTGAATCACATTGATCGTTTGACGAGTGTTGAACCAGCCTTGTGTTCCGAGGATAAATCCTACTTGGTCATGCTGAATAAATTTCTTAATGTCCTTTTGGATCCTATTGGCTAGTATCTTGTTGAGAATTTTTGCATCCATGTTCATCAGGGCTATTGGTCTGTAATTCTCCTTTTTGGTGGGGTCGTGTCTGTTTTTGGAGTTAAGGTGATGCCGGCCTCATAGAACGAATTTGGAAGTACACTATCTCTTTCTATCTTTCCAAACAGCTTTAGTAGGATAGGTGTGGTTTCTTCTTTAAACATTTGATAGAATTCTCCTGGGAAGCCATCTGGCCCTGGACTTTTGTGTCTTGGGAGGTTTTGGATGACTGCTTCAATTTCCTCTCTGGTTATTGGCCTCTTAAGGTTTTGTATTTCTTCCTGTTCCAGTTTTCGTAGTTTCTGGATTTCCAGGAATGCGTCCATTTCTTCTAGATTGCCCAATTTATTGGTGTATGTCTGTTCATAATATGTTTCTAAAATCTTTTGTATTTCCTTGGTGTTGGTAGTGACCTCTCCTTTCTCATTCATGATTTTATTAATTTGAATATTTTCTCTCTTCTTTTTAATAAGGTTGGCTAATGGTTTATCTATCTTATTAATTCGTTCAAAGAACCAACTCCTCGTTCCATTGATCTGTTCCAGAGTTCTTCTGGTATCGATTTCCTTGAGTTCTGCTCGAATTTTAATTAACTTTATTCTTCTGTTTGGTGTAGGATCTATCTGCTTTTTTTTTTTCTCTAGCGTCTTTTTTTTTTATGATAGGCACACAGTGAGAGAGAGAGAGGCAGAGACACAGGCAGAGGGAGATGCAGGCTCCATGCACTGGGAGCCTGATGTGGGATTCGATCCCGGGTCTCCAGGATCGTGCCCTGGGCCAAAGGCAGGTGCCAAACCGCTGCGCCACCCAGGGATCCCATTCTCTAGCGTCTTTATGTGTAAGGTTAGCTTTTGTATTTGTGTAGTTTCCCTTTCTGAATAGATGCTTGTATTGTGATGTTTTTCCCCCTTAGGACTGTTTTTGCTGCATCCCAAAGATTTTGAACGGTTGTATGTTCATTCTCATTAGTTTCCATGAATCTTTTTAATACTTCCTTAATTTCCTGGTTGACCCTTTCATCTTTTAGCAGGATGATCCTTCACCTCCACGTGTTTGAGGTCCTTCCAAACTTCTTGTTGTGATTGAGTTCTAATTTCAAGGCATTATGGTCTGAGAATATGCAGGGGACGATCCCAATCTTTTGGTATCGGTTCAGACCCTAATTGTGACCCAGTATGTGGTTTATTCTGGAGAAAGTTCCATGTGCACTTGAGAAGAATGTGCATTCAGTTGAGTTTGGATGTAAAGTTCTGTAGATTTCTGTGAAATCCATCTGGTCCAGTGTATCATTTAAAGCTCTCGTTTCTTTGTAGATGTTGTGCTTAGAGACCTATCTAGGGTAGAAAGAGCTAGATTGAAGTCACCAAGTATAAGTGTATTATTATCTAAGTATTTATTTACTTTGGTTATTAATTCATTTAAATATTTGGCAGCTCCCATATTCGGGGCATATATATTGAGGATAGTTAAGTCCTCTTGTTGGATAGGTCCCTTAAGTACGATTTAGTGTCCCTCTTCATCTCTCACTACAGTCTTCGGGGTAAATTTTAGTTTATCTGATATAAGGATGGCTACCCCTGCTTTCTTTTGAGCACCATTTGAATGGTAAATGGTTCTCCAACATTTAATTTTCAGATTGTACATGTCCTTCTGTCTAAAATGAGTCTCTTGTAGACAGCAAATAGATGGGTACTGCTTTTTTATCCAGTCTGAAACCCTGCGCCTTTTGATGCGGTCATTAAGCCCGTTCATGTTCAGAGTTTCTATGGACAGATATGAGTTTAGTGTCATCATGATATCTATTTAGTCCTTGTTTTTGTGGATTGTTCCACTGAACTTCTTCTTAAAGGGGAATTTTAAGAGTCCCCCTTAAAATTTCTTGCAGAGCTGGTTTGGAGGTCACATATTCTTTCAGTTCCTGCCTGTCTTGGAAGCTCTTTATCTCTCCTTCCATTTTGAATGAGAGCCTTGCTGGATAAAGTATTCTTGGTTGCCGGGATCCCTGGGTGGCGCAGCGGTTTGGCGCCTGCCTTTGGCCCAGGGCGCGATCCTGGAGACCCGGGATCGATTCCCACGTCGGGCTCCCAGTGCATGGAGCCTGCTTCTCCCTCTGCCTGTGTCTCTGCCTCTCTCTCTCTCTGTGACTATCATAAATAAATAAAAAAATTAAAAAAAATATTAAAAAAAAAGTATTCTTGGTTGCATGTTCTTCTCATTGAGGACCCTGAATATATGCTGCCAGCCCTTTCTGGGCTGCCAGGTCACTGTGGAGAGGTCTGCTGTTACCCTAATGCTCCTCCCCATAAAGGTCAGGGATTTCTTGTCTCTTGCTGCTTTAAGGATCTTCTCTTTATCTTTGGAATTTGCAAGCTTCACTATTAAATGTCGAGGTGTTGGATGGTTTTTACTGATTTTAGGGAGGAATCTCTCTATTTCCTGGATCTGAATGCCTGTTTCCCTTCCCAGATGAGGAAAGTTTTCAGGCATGATTTGTTCAAATACTTATTCTGTCTCTCTGTCCATTTTGGTGCCCTCAGGAACCTCAATTACATGTAGGTTTTTCTTCCTCATGTTGTCGTTTATTTCCCTTAATCTGTCTTCCTGGTCTTTTAATTGTCTGTCTCTTTTTACCTCAGTTTCTCTCTTTGCCATCAACTTGTCTTCTACATCACTCACTCATTCTTCCACCTCGTTAACCCTCATTGTTAGGACTTCTAGTTTGGATTTAATCTCATTCAATTGATTTTTAATTTCGGCCTGATTGGATCTAAATTCTGCAGTCATGAAGTCTCTTGAGTCCTTTATGCTTTTTTCTAGAGCCACCAGTAGCTGTATCATAGTGCTTCTGAATTGGTTTTCTGACATTGAATTGTAAATCAGATTTTGTAACTCTGTGGGAGAGAGGACTGTTTCTGATTTTTTCTTTTGAGGTGATGTTTTCCTTCTAGTCATTTTGCTCAGTGCAGAGTGGCCAAAAACAAATTGTATTGGGAAAAGGAGAATAAGAGAGGAGAGAAAGAAGGAAAGAAAAGAGAAAAAGAAAAAAGAATAAAGGAAGAAAGAAGAAAAAAGGGAATAAAAAGAGAAAGAAAAAGAAAGAAACGGGGGAAAAGCGTGGGGGAAGCAATCAGGAATAAAAAAAACATGGGGGAGTATCTTCTGATTCTGTATACTTTAAGTCCCTTGACTTCCCCCTGGAACTTGTCCGTCTAGCTGGTCTTCTAGGGGAGGGTCCTGTTGTGCCGATTCCAGGTGTTAGCACTTGGGGGAGCTGCTCTGTCCCCTGCCTGGTGCAGGGCTCAGTGGGGGTAGTTTACCCTGTAAGGACCTAGGAGGAACAACCCCAGTGACAGTGGCCACTTTTGGAAACCTGTATTCAGCCCCCACAGTAACTCGGGAGCAGTCCATCTGCAGGTCCTGGAGGCTCTGGGGTGGGGCCGCTGATCTGCTCAGCTCTGGGCAGGAGCATCCTTGTTGTCCTGGGCCCTCTGGGCCTCTGCCTGTCCCGGGGGAGGCCAAATCCTGGGATGTGTCCTGGCGCCCTTGCTCTGGGGCCTGCGCTGTTGGATTCGTGCTCCTGGCCGTGCAGCCGCCTCGCCCCAGAGCTGCCGCCCAGCCCCTCTGAGCTGCTCCTGGTCACGCAGCCCCCTCAGGGAGCCGCCACCTGAGCACATCCGAGTTGCTCCCAGAGCCACGCAGCCCCCACTGCACGGAGCCCCTTCCTCTGCCAGAGGCACCGCCGCCAATCTGCTGCCAGGGCATGCAACCCCTTCCACGCAGAACCCTGCCCGAGACCCTCTGAGCTGCTCCCAAGTCAGTGCATGTGCCCTGCAGCCCTTAGGGAGCTTGGTGCACTCTCCTAGGAGTGCAGGTGTATGTTAGTGTCCCAGGGAGCCCGTGCGTATCCCCGCCCTCCTGGGGTCCTGCTCTGAATCCCTGCAAGCGCCATTCCACCCAGGAAGATTGGTTCAGATCCTGCTTCTCTGGGACAGAGCTCTCCTGACCGGGGGGCACTCGCCCTGGCCTTAGCCCGGCTCCTCGTGGGCCCCCTCCCCCTTCGATGCCTTTTGTTTCTTTATTTCTTTTCCCCCCCGTTTTCCTACCTTGATAGAAGCGCGAACTTTTCTCACTGTAGCATTCGATCTGTTCTCTGTTTAAATCTCAGGCCAAATTCCTAGATTTTCAGGATGATGTGGAGGTTATCTAGGTAATTTGGTGAGGACAGGTGACTTGGGGACCCTACTCTTTCACCATCTTGCCCCTCCTCCTGTATGTTGCCTTTTAGCTTTGGTTGTTTCCTTCACTTTGCAGAATGTTTCAATTTGATGAAGTCCCAATAGGATTTTTGCTTTGTTTCCCTCACCTCAGAGGCATATCTAGAAAGAAGATCCAATGGCCAATGTCAAAGACGTTGCTGCCTATCTTTTCTTCTTTGTATGGTTTCAGATCTCACATTTAGGTCTTTCATCCATTTTGAATTCATTTTTTATATACATGGTGTAAGAAAGTGGTCCAGTTTCATTCTACTGCATTTGGCTGCCTGGTTTTCCCAACACCATTTGTTCTCATCCTGGGGTCAGGGTTAGGGTTCCTTGAAGAGACTGTCTTTGTGCCATTGGATATTCCTTCCTGCCTTGTTGTCCATTATGGGTCATAGATACATGTTTGTATCTTGTTTTGGCTTTCCATTCTGTTCTATTGATATAAGCGTCTCCTGTTGGGAGAACCCTGATTGCTGATTCAATTTCTTTGCTGGTTAACTGTCTGTTCAAATTTCTTATTTCTTCATTTTTGCTATGTTATATATTTTTAGGAATTGATCTATTTCTTCCAGGATCTAGGTTGCTGGCATGTAATTTTTCATCATATTCTCTTATAATTGTTTGTATTTCTGTAGTGTTGGTTGTTATTTCTCTTTTCTCATTTATGATTTTATTTGGGTCCTTTCTCATCTTTTTTATCTTTTTTTCTTTTTTAAAGATTTTATTTATGTATTCATGAGAGTCACAGAGATGCATAGGTATAGGCACAGGGAAAATGAGGCTCCATGCGGGGAGCCTGATGTGGGACTTGATTCCCTAGGACCCCAGAATCATGACCAGAGCCAAAGCACATTCTCGACCACTGAGGCACACAGTTGCCTTTCTGATTCAATTCCTTTGCTAGTTATGGGTCTGTTCACATTTTCTATTTCTTCTTATTTCAGTTTTGCTCGTTTGCACATTTCTAGGGATTTGTCCATTTCTTCCAGGTCTCCCAGTTTGTTAACATATAATCTTTCATAGTATTCCCTTATGATTGTCTTATTTTTCTGGTGTTGATTGTGATCTCTCATCTCTCTTTTGTGATTTTATTTATTTAGGTCTTTTCTCGTTTCTTGTTCATTTGGTGGCTAGGGCTTGATCCATTTTATTAATTATTTTGAAGAAACAACTCTTAGTTTCGTTATTCCATTCTACTGTTTCTGTATTGTTTATTTCTGCTCTCATGTTTATTTTTTCCCTTCTGTAGGCTTTAGGCTTTGCTTCCTATTCCTTTTCCAGCTCCTTTAGGTGTAAGGTTAGGTTGTGTATTAGAGACTTCTTGTGTCCTGAGATACGCCTGTATTGCTATGTACTTCCCTCTTTGGACTGCCTTTGCTACATCCCAGAGGTTTGGAGAAACATGTTTTCATTTTCATTTGTTTTAAATTTCCTCTTTAATTTCCTGGTTTCTCCATTCATTCTCTCGTAGGATGTTCATAATCTCTAAGTATTTTTGGTCTGTCCAAGTTTTTTCTTACTGTCGACTTCAAGTTTCATAGAGTCGTGGTCGAAAATGTACAGGGTGTGATATCAACCTTCTTGTGCCTGTTGTACCTGTTGAGAGCTGATTTGTGGCCCATGATATGATCTGTTCTGGAGAATGTCCCATGTGCACTTGAAAGGAATGTGTATTCTGCTTTATGAAGAAATGTTCAGAGTATATCTGTTGGGTCCCTGTGGTCCAGTGTGTCTAGGCTATTTTTCCCCTGTATATTTTCTGCATAGATGATCAATCCATTGCCATTACTGGGTAGGTGTTAAAATCCCCTGTCATTGTATTATTATCAGTGAGTTCCTGTATGTTTATTGGTAATTGGGTTCCATATTTAGGTACTCCCAGGTTGGCAGCATAAATATTTAGTTGTTTGATCCTGATAGAGAGTCTTTTTAACTATGAAATAATGCCCTTCTTCATCACTTCTTACAGTATTTGTTCTTTCTTTTTTGAGATTAAATATTTTATTTATTTATTCATGAGAGATACACAGAGGAGCAGAGACAGAAACATAGGCAGAGGGAGAGAGGCTCCCCAATGGGATGCCGATGTGGGACTCGATCCTGGGATCCCAAAAACACACCTTGAGCTGAAGGCAGATGTGCAAGTACTGAGCCACCAGGTGACCCCCAGGGTTTGGTTTCAAATCTTGTGTGTCTAATATAAGTATTGGTCCTCCAGCTTTCTTTTCATAACCATTTTCGTGATAGATGATTTTCCATCCCCTGACTTTCAATCTGCTGTTGTCTATAGGTCTAAGGTGAGCATCTACTAGGCAGCATACTAATGGACCTTGTTTTTTTAATATCAATTTTATTTTTGAGAGCATGAGAGAGAGAGAGAGAGAGAGACAGACAGACAGAAAATTAGGCCAAGAAAGAAGCAGGCTCCCCACCAGGAGCCCAATATGGGACTCGATCCCAGACTCTAGGATCACACCCTGAGTCAAAGGCAGAGGCTCAACCCCTGAGCCACCCAGGCATCCTGGATCCTGTTTTTTAAGCCACTCTGATACCCTATATCTTTTGATTGGAGCATTTAGTCTATCAGCATTCAGAGTGCTTATTCAAAGATATGAACTTTGTGCCTTTGTGTTACCAGTAGAGTTGGTATTTCTGGTGACGTTCTCTGGTCCTTTCTAGTCTTTGTTGCTTTTGGTCTCTTTTCCCCCCCACTAGAATAGTCCCTCTTAAAATTCCTTACTGGACTGGTTTAGTGGTCATGAACTCCTTTATACTTTGCCTGTCTGGGAAAATCTTTCTCTCTATCCTGAGTGACACCCTTGCTGAAGAAAGAATTCATACAAATTGGACCTCAATAAAAAGAAAGTTTAAAACATAAAATAAATTTTTGCTATTATGATTGAGGAAAATGGCATTTAGAAGGAAAAGCAGAAGCTGAAAGAGAGGAGGACAGATTTCACCATCTGTAGCCTTCACAGGGACCTGGTGTCCTTTCCTAGGAGGCCCCCCCCCCCCCGTAGGATGCTTCCTGCCCCTCTGCACTCCTTTTTGGAACACAGCAGGCTCATCTCTGTACGTCCAGCACCTCTGCAGTCATGGTTTATAGCGTCTTCCAGGTATCCTATTGGGGACCAGAGTGTCGTGTATGTAACCATTCAGCTGCTGTTTGACAACATTGGGGGGATTCTGACTTTTGTTGGTTGTGGGGTGTGTGTGTGTGTCTATCACATGAAGCTATCACGTGCAGCTATCGGATCCTCTGGCTGGGTAACCCAAACGCCAAAATGGTTGGTACAACATCATCTATGGTGTTGATGCTGGGTGGCTAGCTGGGCTCTCCTTGCCAACCCGGGGCTCACTCCTGTAGTGAATTTCAGCTGGAGGGTCAGCTGAGGTGGAAGGTCTGGCTTGGCCACATTCCCATGTCCGGCAGTGGGTCTTGCTGAACGCCGGCTGCTTCTCTTCTCCCCGATGCCTCTCCAGCAGGGAGTCAGACCTCGGGGCTGCCCTGGCAGGAGCTCCTGAGGAGCCGGGTGCCCATGGCAGGGAGCCCTGAGGCTGCCTGTGTGTGGAGATTGGGGTGGGGAAGGGCTGGGGTTCCTCAGTTCCCTGTGCTGCCTGGCTTTCAGGCCGAGCCCCATGCTCACCCAGCCCCTACTCACTAGGGCGAGGAGGGTGTCTTCCACAAGCTGGTGTGATAGATCCAGCACCACAAGGTGTGCACGCTGAGTCCACCTGGTGAGCGTTGCCCTGGTGGGTGAGCTGCAAGTTGGGAAACAGGTTATTTAACAAAAATCCCCTACCCCTGTACAAGCAGAGCAGGACTGATTCCATTTTGTGCTATACCCGCCACCTCCGCTATGACCCCCAAATGACCAGCTTATATCTTAAGGCGCTGTCCCACCCAAGTCAAGCTGCTGGGCACACCCTAATCGGAAATCGGCTCATAAAAATGTAACCCTGCTTTGTGTCCCCCAAAACTGTGCACCGATTCTGACCAAAGTAATAGGCCAGCTCAAGTGGATACTATAGGGTAAGGTGTAATTCAATCAGCCACCTGCGTGTGGACCGACATGACTGTGCAAATTTCTGCATATCTCACAGTCCACTGACCCTATAAAGCTGCTATGCCTCTTAGTCTCGGGGTCCAAGTCCCTGCTCCGCTGTGTCAGGTGCACTTGGACCCAAGCTCCAGCTTGTAGAGAAACCCTCGGGAGTTTGCATCGGTGTTGGCTCCTAAGTGGTTTCTCAGATTCGTAGTCTTGGGCACAACACAAGGGCCTGCTGTCCTGACATCCCTTCCAGGGCCACGCTGAGCGCCCCACAGGCCCTCTGTGCCCCAGGCACACTGGCATGGGGATGCGGGGAGGGTAGTACGTGCCCCGGAACCCGGACAGCCCCGGCCTCCTGGACAGAGGGAGCACAGACCTCACAGGTCGCTTTGCATGGACCCTGGTGACCTGAGGTTCCCTGGCTGTCAGTCTGTCCTAGCCCATTCTGGCCCACGGGGCACAGGATGAGTCCCAGTATTGTCTGTGGGGTCCTGATCCTGGCGTCTGTCCGCCCCTGGAAGGCACATGGGGACGTCAGCAGTGTGTGCCTTGCGGTGCCCCTGCAGGGGCTGTTTGGGGCCTGGGTGATGCCCCCTCCTCCTCTCTGTGGGTCTCTCCACACCCCGTGCACAGAGTTCTGGGAGACACAGAAAAGGGCTGACCACAACACTTTATTGACTTTCTACAGTAAACAGGCTCAGAGCCGTGGGTGCGCGCCTTCGCCTGGGGAGGGAGACCTTTCTGTCCTTTACGGGAGGAAAAGAATCACATGGGTTGGGGGTCAAGTGCTGGAGTCCCCCACCTCGGTGCATCTGTGGACTCCGGGTGGGGGCGTGTGTCCTGAGGTTTCAGCCCGAGAGATGGTTCTGAGGACAGCAGAGCTGAACTGGACCTGCAGCTCATGGGCATTTGTGCTGGGTTCCTGCAGGGCAGCTGGAACCCAGCCTCGGGCCCCCGGGGCCCCAGTATCTGGAGGAGCTTGCCTCCTGGTGTGGGTGCGGGTGGGGCCCACTGGCCTATCCCTGCTCTCCCCACCCTGGGGTGTACCAGGATCCCCAGGGCTGCCCTAGTTCCGTGACCTGGATCTGTGGGTCACACCAGGGCCCAGGAGGCCACATCCAGCTGTGAGAGGGCTCGCTCAGTGTGGGGCCAGAATGCAGGGCTGCTCAGGGCCATGGGGGGCTGGAACCCATTAGTCTTTTTGTTGATTTGGGGGGCCCAAATCAACCCAGCTCCCACAGATCCTGGTGCCAGGGCAGCCCAGGTCCCACTGGGTTAGGGGCTGTTTTCCTGTGCAGGGTGTGTTGCCCTCCAGGAGGGAGAGTGGGCAGAGGCAGGGCACAGTGGGTCCTTTGCACCACTCACCTGCACCCACTCTGTTGGAGACTCCGTGCCTCCCTCCTCCCTGCAACCCCTGTGTGCTCTATTGAACACCTGGTCTTCTTATGGGAACAGTGTATCCAGAGAACCCCAGGGAGGCTGAGCATGTCCCACAGGGGGCACCTGCACCGGGTTTGCTGGGGGCTGATGGTGTGGGGTAGATGGTGTGGGACCAGGGGTATGATGGTGATGGAGTGTGGGGGATGGTGTAGGGGGGATGGTGTTGTGGTGTAGTGTGGGTTAGGATTGTGTGGGGCTGTGTGGCTGTGAGGGGGATGGTGTTTTGTGGAATGCCATTGGGGATTATGATGTAGGGGAATGATGTGAGGGTGGGGAATGAGCAGGATGGCGAGGTGGGCCTGTGGACACAGGGCATCCCCTTCCTCTAAGATGCACAAGGAGACATCTACAGTTAAAGGCGACCCCAGTCTGGGGTTTGCTGTGACACCTGCCCTTGTGGCACCGTGTGGTCAGTGCAGGGCCCTGGCTGGACCGGGGTCATTATCTGGGGTTCATCATACTATGTATGTTTTCAAATTGCAAATTGTCTCAAATTAAATGCATAGAATTAGAAATATATAAAGCACCGAGAGTGGGTGTCACTCTGACTCGTCCTACCCTCATGGGATTGATGTGTGTCCTGCTCCAGCCGCAGCCATGCCGCCTGGCCCCCAGGTCTGGTTCCTGCCCCTATGTCCCCCACCCCATCCCCTGCTTCTCAGGGCGCTGTACCTCTCCCCTTTGGGGTTCAGCTCCCATGGCAACCACTGGAGGCCCCATCCAATTGACCTCCTCATCCCTGAGGCCCCAGGGTTGGGGGCATGTGGGTCATCCCCATCACCCTACCATGGAGCGGTGTGTTGTTGGTTGCTGTTGCTCCCCCCGGCTTCAGAAGCCATGTTTTCCCTACACAGAAGCCCCCAGGCCTCCCCTGGGGCCCCTAAGCCCCCTGGCCCAGCAGCCTCACCGGACCTGCTAGCAGGCCCAAAACATAGTGTGGCTGCCGAACGTCCTGTTGACGTCCAGGTCTACCTGCGTGATGTCCCTGGAGGAGACCAGGGCCTCCTCCTTCATTTCCTGTTGGAAAACCGGGTAGCAGGAGCCCACGTCAGGGACACAGACCCCAACCTGTCACGAGCTGCCATGCTGGGCAGGGAGCCCTGGGGCCACCATGGGAGTGGGTCTGCTGAAACCTCCTGCCTTTCCCTGGGAGGCCGAGGATGGCGGGAGTGCCCACCGAGCCCATGGGAACTGTGTGAGGTCCTGTCCAAGCTGTTGTGGGCGAGGAGGTGACTGAGGGTCAGCCTGGGGTGTAGGGGATGTGGGGTCAGCCCAGGTGGGGAGGGGACATGGAGGTGTTGTGCCCAAGATTGCAAATCCGAGAAACCACTGAGGAGCTGACACCGATGCAAACACACGATGGTTGATTTCCAAACTCGAGCTTGCATCCAAGTACACCCGACACAGCGGAGCATGGCTTTGGCCCCCGAAGTGGGTTTTAGCTTAGTTTTAAGGGCTGGACTCGGGGACCTCCAGAAGGGCTGGAGCAATTCCTCAAGTTCTGTTTACATTTTGATATGGGGCCTTCAAGGGCATTGAGTTCTGTTATCATTCTAATATGGGGCTTTCTGGGACTTTAAGCTGTAAGCTGTTTTTTTCTTTTTTTCCTGTAACTGAAATAATGTAAATTTTAGCTCTTATTCACAGGGGCCTGGGATGGCAGTACTTGTGCTAACAGTGAACTTAAAGTGGAACCACCTCAATTTTGTCAGCCTCTACACAGACAAGTTACTGCAGTTTAAAACTCCAAATTTTAGGGGCTGCTCTGGTGGAGACCTGTGCTCTTCCTGCCTGGGAGGGTGTCCTCCCACTCCTGGCCTTTGCTGGCCTGTCCCAGGAACGCAGCCCGGTGACTGCACAGGGGTTTGCAGCTTATGGCCACACAGGGCAGACAGCTGGCCCGAGTCCCGCTGCTCTCAGCCGTGTTCCCGCTCCTGTGCCTGGGAACAGTTGGTGCCACCATCCTTGGGACCCGTGGGGTCCTGAGCCCACCCTGTCGCTCCAGGGACTGTCCCTGACTTCTCCACCTGAACACCTTAAGGCTGGTTTGTCCCCCACTCTAGGAGACTTCTGAAAGTTCACATTTTGTGCTCTGCTGCATATAATATTGTGCGTAGAACCATCAGCTGGCTCCCTGCCCTTGTGGGATCCGGGGATATGTCTCCCCAAGATAAACTGATTGATTTTTTTTAAGATTTTATTTTTCTGTAATCTCTACAGCCAACATTGGGCTTGAACATGCTACCCCAAGAACAAGAGTCCCATGTTCTTACGAACCACACCGAGCCAGTTAGGCTCCCTTTGATTGAATGATACATGTTAATTGAAGCAGGGGTGTTGCATGTGTCAGGGCAGAAACTGAGCCCACGCTTTGAGGTGTGGTGGAGTCATTTGGACCTTGATCAATGTTAAAGAAACCATAGCTTCCCTGGGAGCCCAGGGAGCAAGGACCACATATGTGAAAATTTGATAATTTCCTTTTCTGTAGTAGTTATTTTACTGACTATTTATTTAAAGTGCTATTCAATGGTAAATGTCAATCTAGGATTGGGATACAGTGAGAACGTTCTAGGATTTGGAGGTTACTAAAGCTCCCCGTCATGGACTCAATGTTCCAGTTCGATGCAGAGATAGGCAAGGAAGCAAAGTGTTATAAAACATGGGACTGGGGTGCCTGGCTGGCCTGGTTGGGGTATCTTGAACTCAGGGTTATGAGTTTGAACACCGTATTGGGTATAGACAGGACATAAAATTAAAATATTTAACAAATAATAAATGGATGAACAAATAAAGCATGATATCAAAGGTAAGTGCTTGCTTATGTCTCACCTGAGACCTATTCTTGATCACCCCACTTGCACTACATGGCCCAGATGACGTCCTCCACAAGGGACAGTCCCGCCTGAGTGGAAGTGGGCGTCTTTCATTGTAAGACCTGTGGTTCCCCTCGTTCTGCAGGGAGAGAAGAGTCATGAAGGCACGAGTTCGGGGGATCAGCATACACCTAGAAAATGATCATTTCTGAACCCGTTAACCAGAGCTCAGCCTCCTTTTAGGACCGGATATCATAAAGAAGCCTCTTTGCTCATTGGTTTGGATGGAGGGTGGAGGGTAAACTAGAATTAGGAAGAACAAAGGAGGAGGAAATCCAGAAGCTGAAAGAGAGGAGGAAAGATTTCACAATCCGTAGCCTTCACAGGGACCTGGTGTCCTTTCCTAAGAGGGGCCCCCCCATTGAAGTATGCTTCCTTCCCCTTTGCTCTCCTTGTTGGAACCCAGCAGGCACATCTCCATGCCTCCAGCACCTCTGCAGTTGTGATTTATAGCCTCTTCTATGTATCCTATTGGGGAGCACAGCATCGTATATGTAACCATTCGACTGCTGTTTGACAACACTGAGAGATTCCAACTTTTGTTAGTTTCAGGGTGTGTGTGTCTCTATCATATGCAGCTATCACGTGCAGCTATCGGATCCTGTGGCTGGGTCACCCAAACACCGAAATGGTTGGCACAACATCATTTTTGGTGCTGGCGCTGGGCAGCTTGCTGGACTCTCCTGGACGACCTGGGGCTGGCTCGTGCAGTGACTTTCTGCTGGAAGGTCAGCTGAGCTGGAAGGTCTGGCTCGGCCACATTCCCATGTCCAGTAATGGTTCCCGCTAAGTGCCAGCTGCTTCTCTTCTCCCCGATGCCTCTCCAGCAGGGAGCCGGACCACAGGGCTGCCCTGGGGGGATCTCCAGAGGCGCCGGGTGCCCATTACGGGGAGCCATGGGGCAGCCTGTGTGTGGGAGTAGGGGTGGTGATGGGGCTGGGGTTCCTCGGTCCCCTATGCTGCCTGGCCTTCATGCCGAGCCCCATGCTCACTCAGCCCCTACTCACTAGGGCGAGGAGGGTACCCTCTACACGCTGGTGTGAGAGATCCAGCACCAGAAGGTGTGCACACTGAGTCCACCTGGTGAGGGTGGCCGGGTGCATGAGCTGCAAGTGTGGGACCCAGGAAATTTAACAAAAATCCCCTACCCCTGGACAAGCAGAGCAGGACTGATTCCATTTTGTGCTACACCTGCCACCTCCCCTATGACCCCCACATAACCTGCTTATGTCTTAAGGCGCTCCCCAACCCAGTCAAGCGGTTGGGCACACCCTAATCGGAAAGCGGCTCATAACAATGTAACCCTGCTTTGTGCCCGCCAAAACTGCATGCCGATTCTGACCAAAGTAATAGTCCAGGTCAAGTGGATCCTATAGGGTAAGGTGTAATTCAATCGGCCACCTGCGTGTGGACCGACACGACTGTGCAACTTTCTGTGTATCCCATGGGCCACTGGCCCCTTTAAAGCTGCTGCGCTTCTTAGACTCAGGGTCCAAATCCCTGCTCCACGGCCATGCCGCCTGGCCCCCAGGTCCGGTTCATGCCCCTCACGTCCCCTACCCCATCCCCTGCTTCTCATGGGGGCAGTCCCTCTCCCCTTTGGGGTTCAGCTCCCAGGGCAAGCCCTGGAGGCCCCATCCTAGTTGCCTCCTCATCCCCGAGGCCCCAGGGGTGTGGGCATAGAGGTCATCCCCAACACCCTACCATGGAGCGGTGTGTTGTTGGCTGCTGTTTTGCCCCCTGCCTCAGAATTTTTTCCCTACCCAGAATCCCCTGGTCCTCCCCGGGTCCTGATCCCCCCTGGCCCCTCAACCTCACCCTACCCCGTAGTAGTCCCAAAATTTGATGTGACTGCTGAGCGTCCTGTTGACGTCCAGGTCGACCTGCGTGATATCCCTGGAGCAGACCAGGGCCTCCTCCTTAATTTCCTGTGGGAAAACCGGGAGGAGGAGCTGTCGTCAGGGACACAGACCCTGACCTGTCACCAGGTGCTCTCCTGGGCAGGGAGCCCTGGGGTCACCATGGGAGTGTGTCCTGCCAAACCCTCCTTCCTTCCCCTGGGAGGCTGTGGATGGCTGGAGTGCCCACTGTGCCCGTGGAACTGTGTGAGGGCCTGTGCCCAGCTGTTGTCAGTGGGGAGGTGACTGAGGGTCAGCCTGAGTGGGAGGGGACAGGAGGTCAGTCCAGGTGGGGAGGGGTTATGGGGGTGTTTTGCCAAAGATCGCGAATCCGAGAAACCACTAAGGTGCTGACACCGATGCAAACACACGAGGGTTGATTTCAAAACTCGAGCGTGGGTCCAGGTATACCCCACACAGTGGAGCAGGGACTTGGACCCCGAGGAGGGTTTTAGCTTAGTTTTAAGGGCTTGTCTTGGGGACCTCCAGAAGGGCTGGAGCAATTCCTCAAGTTCTGTTTACATTTTGATATGGGTCCTTCAAGGGCATTGTGCTCTCTTCTCATTCTAATTGGGGCTTCCAGCCTTTGGCTTAGGCTCAGTTTTTATTCTACTGTGGGGTTTTCTAAGACATTAGCTGTAAACTTTTGTTTTATTCCAGTAACTGAAGTAATGCAAATTTCAGCTCTTCTTAACAGGGGCCTGGGATTGCTGAACCTGTGCTAATACTGAACTTAAAGTAGAATGGCCGTAATGTTCTAGGACTCCACACATCCTGTCCCGTCCTATCTAGCTCATGCCGCTCTCCCTGGAGCTCCTAAGAGAGAAATTGCAAATGACCTCAGCGTGGCAGCATGTGTTGGGGGACAGGACCAGGTATTTGGGATTAGGAAGACCTGGGGCACGGGCGTCCCGGCTGTGCAGCAGGATTCCATGCTGCAGACTCTTTTTTCCCTAAGGCTATCTTGACAACTGACTTTGTACATAGAAAAGTTCTCCTTTGTCTTTAAAAGTTAAGGAGCCAGTTAAGCATTTTTTTCTCTGCCCATCTGATTGCTCAGATTCCAATCTGAGACATATTTCCTGTTAATAAGTATAATTTATTCTCTGTAGTACTTGGTTAAAATATTCTGACACAAGTAATTCAGAGGGATGAGGGTTTCTCATCTCTTTCTTCACAGTTCAGTCACTCATCAGGAAATGCATCTGTATGGATTTGGAAATAATTGAGAGACATTTGTATCAATGGTCCTATTATTTATGTGAAGGATTCTTCCCTGAGATTCTTCCCCTGTTTCAACTGACACTGAAACACTGTGAACTCTTTGGAAGACAAATGTCAAGGAAATAAATGTTATACATTGCTAATTTTAAGTGCACTTGCAATATGGTGTCTATTATAATAGAAGTATTTTTATCTGATTTTTGCTATTTATTATCCTTTCCTGCTTCAGGTTGAGGAGGCATTATACATGTTCATAAGTGTTTTTCTTTCCTTCTGATATAAAATTCTTACTTTGTTCCCATCGAAGGAACTCTTTAAGAATAAGGCAAAAGTTAATTCAACGATTCTTAAAATGTCTTCACACGGGAGCCTGATTCATTTAAGTCAATTTTCAAATTAAATCTTATTTCTTTGAAAGAAAACAAAGTTTTATAAGGAAATTGAGAAGATAGTACAGAGAATTCTCATGCACTTGCACTCAATTTCTCCAATTATTGATATCTTATATCAGTAAGGTACAAATATTAGCTAATGAATCAATATTAAAATTTTTCCAATAACCAAAGACCATACTTTATTCAGATTTCCTTAGTTTTTGCTAAGTCTCCATTCCTCATATTACACTCCATTTGTCCTCATGTTTTCTTAGGCTCCTCTGGATTGTGACAGTCTTTCAGCCTTTCCTTGTTGTTGTTGCACTGGAACACTTTGAGAAGTAGAGTATTTTGTAAAATTTCCCTCAGTTGGGACATGTCTGTTGTTTATCTCATGATTCAACTGTTTTTGTGGATTTTATACAGAGATATACTGCCATTTTTATTATATCATATAAAGGTTAGATACTATCAACATGATTTATCAGTCTTGGTATCGATCTGATCATCTTGCTGAGGTAGTGTTTGTCAGATTTCTCTGTATTAAAGTGATTCTTTTTTATTATTATTACTACTAATATTATTATTATTATATTATCATTATTATTTTAAGTTTTTCATATTATATTTTGTAGAAGGAAGTACTATGTGTATTCCACACATAAGAGTGGGAAGCATGCTCATGAACTTGACGGTGGAATGTCTGCACAAGTTGTTTGAAAATCTTCGACATGGGAGATTTCTTTTCCCTCTGGGTTTGTTTGTTTCTTTTTCAAAGATGCTATTTATTTATTTGAGAGAGAGAGGAGTGAAAAACATGTGCTAGAGGGGCAGAGGGTGAGGGAGAAGCAGGTTCCCTGCTGAACAGGGAGCCTTCCTTGGACCTGGATCATGATCCGACCCTAAGGCAGAAGCTTAACAGACTGAGCCACCCAGGTGCCACTCTTTCTTTCTTTCTTTTTTTTTCTTTCTTTCTTTCTTTCTTTCTTTCTTTCTTTCTTTCTTTCTTCTTTCTTCTTTCTTTCTCTCTTTCTTTTTTTTCTTAATAATAAATTTATTTTTATTGGTGTTCAATTTGCCAACATACAGAATAACACCCAGTGCTCATCCCGTCAAGTGCCCCCCTCAGTGCCCGTCACACATTCACCCCCACCACCGCCCTCCTCCCCTTCCATCACCCCTAGTTCGTTTCCCAGATTTAGGAGTCTTTATGTTCTGTCTCCCTTTCTGATATTTCCCCCACATTTCATCTCCCTTCCCTTATATTCCCTTTCACTATTATCTATATCCCCCAAGTGAATGAGAACATATAATATTTGTTCTTCTCTGATTAACTTACTTCACTCAGCATAATACCTTCCAGTTTCATCCACGTTGAAGCATATGCTGGTTATTTGTCGTTTCTAATGGCTGAGCAAGGCCCACCTTTTCACTCTCTTCATCTTCTGAGTCTCCCATGATATGAATTCTGTTGTTTTAATAAGTGGCTGAGTTTCCAAGTCTGCGTTTGTGGTCCATAACCTTCCTTGTTTTTAAGGCTTCCACTTGGGACTGCATCTCAGTTATAGCATTTTTAACGTTGGCCTGACTAGATTTCAGTTCTTTTATTTCTACAGTAAGGGATTCTCTAGTTTTCTTCTGTGCTCTTTTTCTAGCCCAGATGCTATCTTTATAATCATTGTTTTAAACTGTAGTTAGACATCATATATTTGTATTGATGGACTTCCTGGCTGTGAGTACTACCTCATGTTATTTTATGGAGACGAATTTCTCCATCTCATTATTTTTTCCAGAAAAGAAAGAAGGAAGAAAATGAAAAACCAAGAAAAACAATAACAACTGCCCTCCCAGAAAAACCACCAGATTATTTTTGCCTGGTTGTTAAAAGATTCTAAATCCCAAAATAAGAAACAAAATTAAAGTACCATGAAACTAAAAATAAGAAATATATAAGGTACATACATAAAAATTAAAATAAGGCAATTTATAAAATAGAATCAAAGAAACTAAATGAAAATAAAGCACAAAGTACAAAGGAAGCTAGACCATACTTTCCAGGCAGAGCTGAATCTCTGCAGCCTCTGTGGTCCGACACCTTGGTGGCAGCAAGTGGTCTGTGCGGGGTTGGGGATTGGCCATGGCGCTGATTGTCAGGTGCACATCTGCCTGGGAGATGCACCTGCGGGGTCAGAGGCGGGGTGGGCGTCAGCACTTCTGGCCTCCAGTGAGCAGTGCTGTGCTGCTCCCTGAGACTTGGCGCTGATAGGCGGGATGTGGGTACAGACGCTGGGTCATCTGGCTCTGGGGCTGAGCATTCCGCCCCCCAGTCTGCATGTCCTCCACATAAGATTCCCCAAGCCTCCGGGTCTCTGCCGTTTCGCTCAGAACCCTGCTTTCTCTCTGCCCGCGTCCGAGCTTCTTTTGGTTTTGTTTTTTTAATCTCAGACTGTTGTGCCCAAGATTGCGAATCTGAGAAACCACCGAGAAGCTGATTCCGATGCAAACACACGAGGGACTATTTACAAACTCAATCTTTTGTCCAAGTATACCTGACACAGCGGAGCAGAGAATTGGACCCTGAGGTGGGTTTTTGCTTAGTTTTAAGGGCTGGTCTCGGGGACCTCCAGAAGGGCTGGAGCAATTCCTCAAGTTCTGTTTACATTTTGATATGGGGCCTTCAAGGGCAGTGAGATCTTTTCTAATAGGGGCTTTCTGCCGTTGGCCTGGGCTCAGTTTTTATTCTATTGTGGGGCTTGCTGTGTCCAGACAATGAGCAATCAGGAAGGAAATGACGGACGTGAATCCCTTCTCAGGAGCATCACAGAGAATAAATAATGAGACTGTACCAAAGAAGCACAAGACATGTACACAGAGTCACACTAGGCTCTGGGAGGCCGTCCTGGACTCATTGGTTTGGAGCCTCATCTTGTGAAAATATCCGCAGTTCCTGAAGCCACCCTCAATTTCAATGTCATTCCTGTCAAGTCATGTTGGCAGATCCTATACATAGGAAAAAAACAAAACAAAACAAAACTTCCATCCGCCCCCACAAATGACCCCGGAGAGCAAATCAGTATTGGAGAAGCAGGACAGAGCGGGACACAGCACTTTCCTATTTCAAACGATGTCACAGGGATCCCTGGGTGACGCAGCAGTTTGGCACCTGCCTTTGGCCCAGGGCGCGAACCTGGAGACCCAGGATCGAATTCCACGTTGGGCTCCCGGTGCATGGAGCTTGCTTCTTCCTCTGCCTGTGTCTCTGCCTCTCTCTCTGACTATCATAAGTAAATTAAAAAATTTAAAAAATATTAAAAAAATAATAAAACAAATGATGTCACAGAGACAAAGGATAACGCAGTTTTGTCTTCGGGACTCCGCCTGGCTCTGTTGGTTAAGCATCCGACTCTTGACCTCACCTCCGGTCCTGATCTCGGGGCCATGAGTTCTAGCCCGGGGATGGTCCATGACGAGGCCTGACGCCTACTTAAACCAGACCCACGAGGGTGGTCCCAGCATAAGCTGAAGGAGCAGAACAGAGAGTCCAGAAGGAAACGTGCTCTGATACAACTGATTTTTTAACTTAATTTAATTTAAACCCAATTATTTTTTTTAATTTTTTTTTATTTATTTATGATAGTCACACACACACAGAGAGAGAGAGAGAGAGAGAGAGAGAGAGAGAGGCAGAGACACAGGCAGAGGGAGAATCAGGCTCCATGCACCGGGAGCCTGACGTGGGATTAGATCCCGGGTCTCCAGGATCGCGCCCTGGGCCAAAGGCAGGCGCCAAACCGCTGCGCCACCCAGGGATCCCTAAACCCAATTAATTAATGTATAGTGTATTATACTTTCAGAGGAAGAATTCAGGGATTCACCAGTTGGAGCTAACAGCAGTCCTCGTGACATCACGTGCTCTCCTTCATGCTGGTCCCCTGTTATCCCCTCCCCCGTCCCCTCCCTTGCAGCGACACTCAGTTTGTTTCCTATATATAAGAGTCTGTATTCCCTGTATCTGTTTTCATCTTATTTGTTTTTCCTTCCCTTCACAGATGTTCATCTGCTTTGCTTCTTTAATTCCACCTATGAATGACACGACACGGACATTCTCTTTTCCGACTGACCTATTTCACTTAAGATGATCCCTCTAGTTCTATCCACGTCATTGCAAATGGCAAGATTTCCTTCTCTTTGATAGCTGAGTACCATTCCTCTCTCTATGACCATCATCTATTTCCCATCCTCTTTATCCATCATCTGGCAGAGGGCACCGAGGCTCCTCCCTCAGTGTGACTACTGTGGACACGGCTGCTGTGGACATTGGGGTGCTGGTGTCCCGAGTCTCACTGCATCTGTATCTTCGGTGTGAGCTCCAGGCCGTAGACTTGCTGGTTGCAGGGCGGCTCTATTTGTAACTTCCTGAGGGGCCTCCACACTGTTTCCAGGGCGGCTGCACCAGCCCGCTGTCCCACCCACAGTGGAAGAGGGTTGAGTGAGTTTTACAGGATGTGGTAAAAGTCTGGTCCACATTTCATTTCGTGTCCTTTGGGCTCCAATTCCTTCTCCTTAAGTATTTTTGAGGAAACCGGGTGTTGGGCTCCTTTTCAGTGAGATGTTTCCGAAGCTAACAGGTCCCAGCTGGAGCCTGGAAGGAGGCAGAGGTGGGCCCGGGGATGGGCACGTGCCTCCTGCACAGCCTCCTGTAGCCTCTGAGCGTCCCGCAGGGGGCGCCCGAGCCCAGGCACTGCACAGGGGGGACGCATGTGCAGTAGGCCTCCTCTGCCTCCAGTAACAGGAGCCAGCCTGTGCTGGGGAGGCCTGAGGAAGACGGGGGGACACATCCACGCTGATGAGCCACAGCCTCCTCAGAGCATGTGGGGAGTCTTCAGGGGGATATTGCTCAGCGTTCACGCTGACAGGAGTCCCAGTCTCCTCAGGACACACGGTGAAGCTTCAGGAAGATGTGGGTCCACATCCATCCTGACAGGAGCCCCTGGACCACTTCAGGACCTCCCGGGAGGCTTCAGGAAATAGTTGGCCCGCACCCACCCTGACAGGAGCTCCTGGCCTGCCTCAGGACCTGTGGGAAGGATTCAGTAAGATGTGGGCCCGCATCCACGCTGACAGGAGCCCCTGGGCCACCTCAGGACATGCGGGGAGGCTTCTGAAACATGTGGCGCCGCGACCACTCTGGCAGGAGCTAACGGGCCCCTCAGGACATAAGTTGAGTCTTCTGGAAGCTGGGGGCTGCATCCACAGTGACAGGAGCCCCGGCCAGCTCAGAACCTGCAGTGACGCTTCGGGAAGACATGGGGCCATGTCCACACAACCGGACGCTGATGTCCTCAGGACCCCCGGTGTAGACTTCGGGAAATATTGGGATGTGTCCATGCAGACAGAAGACCCCAGCCTTGTCAGAGCCTGTGGTGAGGCCTAAGAAAAATGGGGATGCCGAATCCACACTGACAGGAGTCTCTGGCCTCCTCAGGACACACCGTGAACAATTGGGATGATTTGGGGCTATTTCCATTCTGACAGGAGCCCCCAGCCTCCTCAGGTCTTATGGTGAGGCTGAGAAAATTCTGGGGCCACATCAAGACTGAGAGGACCCCCGTCCTCCTCAGGACCTGCACTCTGGCTTCGGGACACATGGGGCTGCGTCTAGGCTGACAGGAACCCACAGCCTCCTCAGGACTTGTGGTGAGTTTTCAGGGGACATGGCACCATGTCCAGGCTGACAGGAGACCCCGGCCTCCTGAGAACCTGCTGTGAGGCTTCCAAAGGATGTGAGGCATACTCCACAGTGACAGGAGACCTCTCGTACTCAGGACCCGCTGACTATGACTCTGGAACTCGTGGAGCCACGTCCGCACTCACAGGAGCCCGGCGTCCTCAGGACCCCCTGGAGGACACTGGAGGCGCCGTTGTGGGCCTCATCCATGTCAGAAGGGACTCCTCAGAACCATAGGGTAAGTGAATGGGTAGAATGAATGGTACCATCAGGGGAGGGGAGGCAGTTTGTGGTTAGGGTTAGGTTACATGTTAGGGGTTAGTTATTACGCTTATGGTTATGGATTAGAGGTTAGGATGAGGGATAAGGGTAAGAGTCAGTGGTTAGGAGTTACAATGGGGGTTTGGGTTAAGGATAGGAGTTAGAGTTAGGGTTAGGGTTTAGACTTTAGGGATTATGGCAGGAGGTTAGGAGTTGGGGTTTGGGTTATGGTTAGAGTTAGTGTTGGGCTAGATTTGCGTTAGGGTTACGGGTTAGGGTGTGAGTTAGGGTTAGTGTTTAGGGTTAGGGGTTAAAGTTAAAGTTAGGGCTAGGTTTAGGGTTAGGGTGAGGGTTAGGTTTAGGATAGGGGTTAGGGCTAGGGTTAGATTTAGTGTTTGTTTAGGGGTAAGGGTTAGGGTCAGGTCAGCGTCAGGGTACGGTTTTAGAAAAGGGTAAGAGAGGGTTAGGCAGTGGGTTAGGGATTAGTTTTAGGGTACAGGTTAGTGTGCAGTTTGGGGTATGAGATACTATTGGTATTATACGGTTAGGGTTAGTGTACAGGTTAAGGTTAGGATTAGGAATTGAGTACATTAAATAAGGTTAGGGTTAGAGGTTAGGGTTAGGGTTAGATTTAAGGTAAGGGTCAGGGTTAAGGGTTTAAAATAGGTTTAAGAGTTAGGGTGAGGGCTGGCAGGAAGGTTCAGTGAATGTGTTTCGGTCTTGGGGTTTGTGTTTGGTTTTTGATTAGTGATAGTTCTTGTTAAGGATTACCTTAACATTATGGTTAAGTGTATGGTTAGGGTTATGTCTGTGTATGGTTAGAGTTTGTGTCTTGGCATGTGCCTGCACTGGGACTCCTAGCATCTTGGGCAGTTTAGTTTTATGCCCTCTATTTAGGTTTTAGGTTCAAAGATAGCCTGACTCCACCAAGTAAGTGGCCTCCCCAGAGAATCAAAATCCAGGCTTCTGCTGGGGTGAGAATAGGCATGGCAGGCTTCTTCTGAGCTGAGCTAAGGAGGGGATTTGTGGCTCTAAAGACTGTTTGGATTTTCAGTTGCCTTTCTGATTTTATCTCTTGTGTGCACATGTTTACTCTATACTACTAATTATTATTTTAAAGTTTTACTTGAATTCCTCTTTGTAAACACAGTATGATATAGTTTCAGGTTTACCACATAGTGATTCAATCCTTGAATACAACGCCTGTTACTGGTCAGAGGTGACCTCCACTATCCCCATCCCCTGATTCCCCATCCCCCCCACCTTCCTCTGGTATTTATTAGTTTATTCTCTGTGACTATGAGTGTGTTTTTTTTGTTTGCTTCTCTCATGCCCCCCTCTGCCCCTTTGCCAGTTTGTTTGGTTTCTTAAAATTCACATGTGAATGCCATTGTATGGTATTTGGTATCTATCTTTCTCTGACTGAGTTCATTTAGCATAAGTCTCTTCCACTTCTCCCACGTCATTGTAAATGGCTTCATTTCATCCCTCCTGATGACCGAGTGATGTCTCAGTGTGTATATTTACCACATCGTCTTGGCCCATTCATCTGTCGATGGACATCTGGGCTGTATACACAGTTTTGCTGTTGTTGATAATGCTTCTACCAACACTGGGCTGCGTGTTCCTCTTTAAATCTACTAAACTACTTTTGTATCCTCGGGGTAAATACCTAGCTGTGCAATTTTGGAATAGTAGGGTAGCTCTATTTTAACTATTTTTTTAAAAAAATTTTTGTGATAGTCACAGAGGGAGAGGCAGAGACACAGGCAGAGGGAGAAGCAGGCTACATGCACTGGGAGCCCGATGTGGGATTCGATCCCGGGTCTCCAGGATCACGCCCTGGGCCAAAGGCAGGCGCCAAACCGCTGCGCACCCAGGGATCCCCTATTTTTAACTTCTCGAGGACCCTCCAGACTGTTTTCCACAGTGGCTGCACCTTTATTTATGTATTCATGAGAGACACAGAGAGTCAGAGTTATAGGCAGAGGGAAAATGAGGCAGCATGGAGGGAGCCTGATGTGGGATGTGATTTCCCCAGGATCATGACATGAGCCAAAGCAGATGCTCAAACACTGAGGCACCCAGGTGCCTTGTTGATTCAATTTATTTGCTAGTTATGGGTGTGTTCATATTTTCTATTTCTTCCTATTTCAGTTTTGCTCATTTGCACATTTCTAGGGATTTGTCATTTCTTCCAGGACTCCCAGTTTGTTAGCATATCATCTTTCATAGTATTCCCTTATAATTGTCTAATTTTGCTGGTGTTGATTGTGATCTCTCTTCTCTCATTTGTGATTTTATTTATTTAGGTCTTTTCTCTTTTCTCGTTGATAAGGCTGGCTAAGGCTTGATCCATTTTATTAATTATTTTGAAGAACCGGCTCTTAGTTTCTTTATTCCATTTTACTGTTTTGTTTTTTCTGCATTCTTTATTTCTTCTCTCATCTTTTTTTTCCCTTCTTCTGTAGGCTTTAGGCTTTGTTTGCTATTCCTTTTCCAGCCTATAGGGCGTAGGGTTAGGTTTTGTATTGGAGACTTCTTGTTTCTTGAGATAGGCCTGTATTGCTATGTACTTCCCTCTTAGGATTGCCTTTGCAACATCCAGAGATTTGGAGAAACGTTTTCTTTTTCATTTGTTTTCAATTTGATCTTTAATTTCCTGGTTGCTCCATTCATTCTCTAGTAGGATGTTCATAATCTCCACGTATTTTTGGTCTGTCCAATTTTTTTTCTTACTGTCGACTTCGAGTTTCATAGAGTCATGGTCCGAAAATGTACAGGGTGTGATATCAACCTTCTTGTACCTGTTGTACCTGTTGAGGGCTGATTTGTGGGCCATGATATGATCTGTTCTGGAGAATGTCCCATGTGCACTTGAAAGTAATGTGCATTCTGCTTTAGGTTAAAATGTTCAGACTATATCTGTTGAGTCCCCGTGGTCCAGTGTGTCAAGGCTATTGTTCCCCTGTTGATTTTCTGCTAGACGATCGGTCCATTGCCATAAGTGAGTGGGTGTTAAAATCCCCTGTCATTGTATTATTATCAGTGAGTTCCTGTACGTTTGTTGTTAATTGCTTTCTATATTTATGTACTTCCATGTTGGCAGCATAAATATTTAGTTGTTTGAACTATTTTTAAAATAAATTTATTTTTTATTGGTGTTCAATTTACCAACAATCAGAATAACACCCAGTGCTCATCCTGACAAGGGACCCCCTCAGTGCCCTTCACCCATTCACCTGCACCCCCTGCCCTCCTCCCCTTCCAGCATCCCTTGTTCCTTTTTCAGAGTTAGGAGTCTTTATCTTCTGTCTCCGTTTCTGATATTTCCCACACGTTTCTTCTCCATTCCCTTATATTCCCATTGACTGTTATTTATATTAACCAATTGAATGAGAACATACGTTTGTCCTTCTCCGATTGACTTACTTCACTCAGCATAATACCCTCCAGTTCCATCCACGTTGAAGCAAATGGTGGGTATTTGTCGTTTCTAATGGCTGAATAATATTCCATTGTATACAAAAACCACATCTTCTTTATCCATTCATCTTTCGATGGACACCATGGCTCCATCCACAGTTTCGGTATTGTGGACATTCTTGCTAAAAACATCGGGGTGCAGGTGTCCCGGCATTTCATAGCATCTGAATATTTGGGGTAAATCCCCAACAGTGCAATTGCTGGGTCATAGGGCAGGTCTATTTTTAACTCTTTGAGGAACCTCCACACAGTTTTCCAGAGTGGCTGCACCAGATCACATTGCCACCAACAGTGTAAGAGGGTTCCCTTTTCTCCGCATCCTCTCCAACATTTGTGGTTTCCTACCTTGTTCATTTTCCCCATGCTCACTGGTGTGAGGTGGTATCTCATTGTGGTTTTGATTTGTATTTCCCTGAGGCAAGTGATGCACAGCATTTTCTCATGTGCATGTTGGCCATGTCTATGTCTTTGTCTGTGAGATTTCCATTCATGTCTTTTGCCCATATCATGATTGGATTGTTTGTTTCTTTGGTGTTGATTTTAAGAAGTTTTTATAGATCTAGGAAACTAGCCCTTTATCTGATACGTCATTTGTAAATATCTTCTCCCATTCTGTAGGTTGTCTTTTAGTTTTGTTGACTATATTTTTGCTGTGCAAAAGCTTCTTATCTTGATGAAGTCACAATAGCTCATTTTTGCTTTTGTTTCTTTTGCCTTTGTGGATGAATCTTGCAAGAATTTACTGAGGCCGAGTTCAAAAAGGGTGTTGCCTGTGTTCTCCTCTAGGGTTTTGATGGACTCTTGTCTCACATTTAGATCTTTCATCCATTTTGAGTTTATCTTTGTGTATGGTGAAAGAGAGTGGTCTAGTTTCATTCTTCTGCATGTGGATGTCCAATTTTCTTACCACCATCTATTGAAGAGATTGTCTTTCTTCCAATGGATAGTCTTTCCTCTTTTATCGAATATTAGTTGACCATAAAGTTCTAGGTCCACTTCTGTGTTCTCTATTCTGTTCCATTGATCTATGAGTCTGTTTTTGTGCCAGTTCCACACTGTCTTGATGACCACAACTTTTAATACATCCTGAAATCTGCCATTGTGATGTCCCCAGATATGGTTTCCTTTTTTAAAATTCCCCTGGCTATTCGGGGTCTTCTCTAATTCCACACAAATCTTGAAATAATTTGTTCTAACTCTCTGAAAACTCCATAGTATTTTGACAGGGATTGCATTAAACGTGTACATTGCCCTGCGTAACATGACATTTTCACAATATTAATTCTGCCAATCCATGAGCATGGTATATATTTCGATCTCTTTGTGTCTTCCTCAATTTCTTTCAGAAGCGTTCTATAGTGTTTAGGGTTGAGATCCTTTACCTCCTTGGTTAGGTTTATTCCTAGGTATCTTATCCTTCTGGGTGCAATTCTAAATGAGATTGACTCCTTAATTTCTCTTTCTTCAGCCTCATTGTTTGTGTATAGAAATGCCATTGATTTCTGGGCATTGGTTGTGTATCCTGCAATGCTACCAAATTGCTGTATGTGTTCTAGCAATCTTGGCGTGGAGGCTTTTGGGTTTTCTAGGTAGAGTATCATGTCATCGGTGAAGAGGGAGAGTTTGACTACTTTTTAGCCAATTTGAATGCCTTTAATGTCTTTTTTTTGTCTGATTGCTGAGGCTAGGACTTCCAGTACTATTTTGAATAGGAGTGGTGAGAGTGGGCATCCCTGTCTTGTTCCTTATCTTAGGGGAAAGGCTCCCAGTGCTTCCCCATTGAGAATGATATTTGTTGTGGGCTTTTCGTAGATGGCTTTTAAGATGTCGAGGAATGTTCCCGCTATCCCTATGCTCTGAAGGGTTTCGATCAGCGATGAATGCTCTATTTTGTCAAATGTATTCTTTGCATCTAATGAGAGGATCATATGCTTCTTGGTTTTTCTCTTGGTGATATGATGAATCACATTGATTGTTTGACTAGTGTTGAACCAGCCTTGTGTCCCTGGGATAAATCCTACTCGTTCATGTGAATAATTTTCTTAATGTACTGTTGGATCCTATTGGCTAGTATCTTGTTGAGAATTTTTGCATCCATGCTCATCAGGGATATTGGTCTGTATTCTCCTTTTTGGTGGGGTCTTTGTCTGGTTTTGGAATTAAGGTGATGCTGGCCTCATGGAACGAATTTGGAAGTACTCCATCTCTTTCTATCTTTCCAAACAGCTTTAGTAGGATAGGTATGGTTTCTTCTTTAAACGTTTGATAGAATTCCCCTGGGAAGCCATCTGGCCCTGGTCTTTTGTGTCTTGGGAGGTTTTGGATGACTGCTTGAATTTCCTCTCTGCTTATTGGCCTGTTCAGGTTTTCTATTTCTTCCTCTTCCAGTTTTGGTAGTTTCTGGCTTTCCAGGAATGCGTCCATTCCTTTCTTCTAGATTGCCTAATTTGTTGGCATATGGCTGTTCATAATATGTTTTTAAAACCATTTGTATTTCCTTGGTGTTGGTAGTGATCTCTCCTTTCTTTTTCATGATATTATTAATTTGAATCTTCTCTCTCTTCTGTTTAATAAGGCTGGCTAATGGTTTATGTATCTTATTAATTCGTTCAAAGAACCAACTCCTGGTTTTGTTGATCTGTTCTACAGTTCTTCTGGTCTCGATTTCGTTGAGTTCTGCTCGAATCTTAAATAACTCTCTTCCTCTGCTGGGTGTAGGATCTATCTGCTGTTTTTTTCCCTAGCTAGTTTATGTGTAAGGTTACCTTTGTATTCGAGTTCTTTTCAGTTTTTGAATGGAGGCTTCTATTGTGATGTATTTCCCCCTTAGGACTGCTTGTGCTGCATTCCAAAGATTTTGAACGGTTGTATCTTCATTCTCATTAGTTTCCATGAATCTTTTTTTAATAAATTAAGTTTTTATTTGTGTTCAATTTACCAACATACATAATAACAACTAGTGCTCATCACGTCAAGTGCCCCCCTCAGTGTCGATAACAATTCTCCCCACCACCCGCCCTCCTACCATTCTACCACCCCTAGTTCGTTTCCCAGAGTTAGATGTCTATATGTTCTGGCTCCAATTCTCATGTGGAATCGTTGTTCCTGACCTTACGTGTATCTGGGTTGAATACAGCGATTTCCAAAGACCTTCTTCAATCAGAGTGTAGCTAGGTTCCAACTCGCATGTACGAGTGGGTAGCAGATATCTGCCTCCAATGAATACACACTTCTGAGAGTTGAGCTTATGGCCTTTACCTCCACATCCAGCCTGCTGGTACACTTCGCTTCTAAAAGGCCTAGGCTCGCTGCTTGACGGAAGTGTTGGGAGAGGTAATTGGAATCTCCCTGCACACAACACTAGTGCCTCCAAGTTCAATCCAGCGATTTCCTAGTAATTCCTGTGGTAGACGGGTGCTACATACTAAGTTGCATATGTGAGAAGGTAGTTGAACGCCTTGTCCAAAAGCATCTTACTTCTGAGAGTTGAGCTCACCCTCAGTCCCTCACAGTTCCACATTGCCTGCAGATTGAGTTTCGCATGTCTTCACCAGAGACGTTTGCCAGAGACTTCTGAGTGCAAGTTAACAATGCAGACATGGAAGTTATCTCCAGGTGCAGTAGAGTGGTAATCTTGGAACCTCCTGACTCAGAATACTGCTACCTTCTATCTGCCATAAGAACGCAGCTAGTTGAGAGCTGGCTTCTAGGCATGCTTCTCTCTGAGAGCTGAGGTCAGTGCAGAACACTCCCGCATCCTGCCTGACTGTAGACGTAGCTGCTAACATCCTTATGTTAGGTGCTGGGAGAGGTTTGGGGAATAGCATGTGTAAGCATTGGGCCTGAACTCACGTGTATCTGAGTTGAATACAGCGTTTTCCAATGGCCTTCTTCAATCAGAGTGTAGCTAGGTTCCAACTCCCATGTCCGAGTGGGTTGCAGACATCTGCCTCCCATGCTTACTTCTGAGGGTTGAGCTTACGGCCTGTACCTCCACATCCCGCTTGCAGATACCCTTCGCTTCTAAAAGGCCTAGACCTGCTGCGTGACGGAAGTGTTGGCAGAGGTAATTGAAGTCTCCAGGCACACAAGACTAGTGCCTCCAAGCTCAATCCAGCGAGTTCCTAGTAATTCCTGTGGTAGACTGGTATACATACTAAGTTCCATATGTGAGAAGGTAGCTGAACGCCTTGTCCAAAAGCATCTTACTTCTGAGAGTTGAGCTCACCCTCAGTCCCTCACAGTTCCACACTGCCTGCAGAGTGAGTTTCGCACGTCTTCACCAGAGTCGTTAGCCAAACGCTTGTGAGACGCAACTTAACAATGCCAACCGGACGGTATCTCCAGGTGCAGTAGAGTGGTAAGCTTGGAACCTCCTACTCACAATACTACACTTTCACACTGCCATAAGAACGCAGCTAGTTGAGAGCTGGCTTCTAGGCATGCTTCTCTGTGAGAGCTGAGTTCAGTGCAGAACACTCCCGCATCCTGCCTGACTGTAGACGTAGCTGATAACATCCATATGTTAGGTGCTGGGAGAGGTTTGGAGAATAGCATGTGTAAGCATTGGGCCTGAACTCACGTGTATCTGAGTTGAATACAGCGTTTTCCAATGGCCTTCTTCAATCAGAGTGTAGCTAGGTTGCAACTCCCATGTCCGAGTGGGTAGCAGAAATCTGCATCCCATGCATACACGCTTCTGAGAGTTGAGCATATGGCCTGTACCTCCACATCGTGCCTGCAGGTATCTTCGCTTCTAAAAGGCCTAGGACTGCTGAGTGACGGAAGTTTTAGGAGAGGTAATTAGAGTCTCCAGGCACACAAGACTAGTGCCTCCAAGCTCAATCCAGCGATTTCCTAGTAATTCCTGTGGTAGACTGGTGCTACATACTAAGTTCCATATGTGAGAAGGTAGCTGAACGCCTTGTCCAAAAGCATCTTACTTCTGAGAGTTAAGCTTACCCTCAGTCCCTCACAGTTCCACACTGCCTGCAGAGTGAGTTTCGCACGACTTCACCAGAGACGTTTGCCAAAGGCTTGAGAGACGCAACTTAACAATGCAGACAAAGATGGTATCTCCAGGTGCAATACAGTGGTAATCTTGGAACCTCCTGACTTTGAATACTGCTACCTTATCACTGCCATAAGAACGCTGCTAGGTGAGAGCTGGCTTCTAGGCATGCGTCCCTGTGAGAGCTGAGGTCAGGGCAGAACCCTCCCGCATCCTGCATGAGTGTAGACATAGATGCTAACATCCTTATGTTAGGTGCTGGGAGAGGTTGGGGGAATAGCATGTGTCAGCATTGGGGCTGAACTCACGTGTATCTGAGTTGAATACAGAGTTTTACAACGGCCTTCTTCAATCAGAGTGTAACTAGGTCCAACTCCCATGTACTAGTGGGTTGCAGACATCTGCCTCCCATGCTTAATTCTGAGAGTTGAGATTACGGCCTGTACCTCCACATCCTGCCTGGAGGTACACTTCGCTTCGAAAGGGCCTAAGCCTGCTGCGTGACGGAAGTGTTGGCAGAGGTAATTGGAGTCTCCAGGCACACAAGACTAGTTCCTCCAATCTAATTCCAGCGATTTCCTAGTAATTCCTCTGGTAGACTGGTGCTACATACTAGATTCCATATGTGAGAAGGTAGCTGAACGCCTTGTCCAAAAGCAACTTACTTCTGAGAGTTGAGCTCACCCTCAGTCCCTCACTTTTGCACACTGACTCCAGAGTTAGATTCGGACGTCTTCACCAGAGACGATTGCCAGAGGCTTCTGAGTACAAGTTAACAATGCAGACCTGGAGGGTATCTCCAGGTGCAGTAGAGTGGTAATCTTGGTACCTCCTGACTCAGAATACTGCTACCTTCTCACTGTGATAAGAACGCAACTAGTTGAGAGCTGGCTTCTAGGCCTGCTTCCCTGTGAGAGCTGAGTTCAGGCACCACCCTCCCGCATCCTGCCTGACTGTAGACGTAGCTGCTAACATCCTTATGTTAGGTGCTGGGAGAGGTTGGGGGAATAGCATGTGTCAGCATTGGGACAGAACTCACGTGTATCTGAGTTGAATACAGCGTTTTCCAACGGCCTTCTTCAATCAGAGTGTAGCTTGGTTCCAACTCCCATGTACAAGTGTGTTGCAGACATCTGCCTCTCATGCTTACTTCTGAGGGTTGAGCTTACGGCCTGTACCTCCACATCCTTCTTGCAGATACAATTCGCTTCTAAAAGGCCTAGAACTGCTGCGTGACGGAAGTGTTGGGAGAGGTAATTGTAGTCTCCAGGCACACAAGACTAGTGCCACCAAGCTCAATCCAGCTATTTCCTATAATTCCTGTGGTAGACTGGTGCTACATACTAAGTTCCAAATGTGAGAAGGTAGCTGAACGCCTTGTCCTAAAGCATCTTACTTCTGAGAGTTGAGCTCACCCTCAGTCCCTCACAGTTCCACACTGCCTGCAGAGTGAGTTTCGCACGTCTTCACCAGAGACGTTTGCCAAAGGCTTGTGAGACAAAACTTAACAATGCAGACCAGTCCGGTATCTCCAGGTGCAGTAGAGTGGTAATCTTGGAACCTCCTGACTCAGAATACTGCTACTTTCTCACTGCCATAAGAACGTAGCTAGGTGAGAGCTGGCTTCTAGGCATGCTTCCCTGTGAGAGCTGAGGTCAGGGCAGAACCCTCCCGCATCCTGCCTGAGTGTAGACATAGTTGCTAACATCCTTATGTTAGGTGCTGGGAGAGGTTGGGGAATAGCATGTGTCAGCTTTGGGCCTGAATTCACGTGTTTCTGAGTTGAATACAGCGTTTTCCAATGGCCTTCTTCAATCAGAGTGTAGCTAGGTTCCAACTCCCATGTCCGAGTGGGTACCAGACATCTGCCTCCCATGCATACACACTTCTGAGAGTTGAGCTTATGGCCTACCTCCACATCCTCCCTGCAGGTACCTTTCGCTTCGAAAAGGCTTAAGCCTGCTGCGTGACGGAAGTGTTGGGAGAGGTAATTGGAGTCTCCAGGCACACAAGACTAGTGCTCCAATCTAAATCCAGCGATTTCCTAGTAATTCCTGTGGTAGACTGGTGCTACATACTAAGTTCCATATGTGAGAAGGTAGCTGAACGCATTGTCCAAAAGCATCTTACTTCTGAGAGTTGAGCTCACCATCAGTCCCTCACAGTTCCACACTGCCTGCAGAGTGAGTTTCGCACGTCTTCACCAGAGACGTTTTCCAAAAGATTGTGAGACATGGGATCCCTGGGTGGCGCAGCGGTTTGGCGCCTGCCTTTGGCCCAGTGCGCGATCCTGGAGACCCGGGATCGAATCCCACATCAGGCTCCCGGTGCATGGAGCCTGCTTCTCCCTCTGCCTATGTCTCTGTGCCTCTCTCTCTCTCTCTCTCTCTCTCTGTGACTATCATAAATAATAAATAAAAAAATTTAAAAAAAAATCAAAAACAAAAGCTTGTGAGACGCAACTTAACAATGCAGACAAGGACGGTATCTCTAGGTGCAGAAGTGTGGTAATCTTGGAACCTCCTGACTCAGAATACTGCTACGTTCTCACTGCCATTGGAACGCAGCTAGATGAGAGCTGGCTTCTAGGCATGCTTCCCTGTGAGAGCTGAGGTCAGGGCAGAACGCTCCCGCATCCTGCCTGAGTGTAGACATAGCTGCTAACATCCTTATGTTAGGTGCTGGGAGACGTTGGGGGAATAGCATGTGTCAGCATTGGGCCTGAACTCACGTGTATCTGAGTTGAATACAGCGTTTTCCAATGGCCTTCTTCAATCAGGGTGTAGCTAGTTTCCAATTCCCATGTACTAGTGGGTTGCAGACATATGCCTCCCATGCTTATTTCTGAGAGTTGAGATTACGGCCTGTACCTCCACATCCTCCCTGCAGGTACCCTCCGCTTCGAAAAGGCCTAAGCCTGCTGCGTGACGGAAGTGTTGGGAGAGGTAATTGGAGTCTCTAGGCATACAAGACTAGTGCCCCCAAGCTCAATCCAGCGATTTCCTAGTAATTCCTGTGGTTGACTGGTGCTACATACTAAGTTCCATATGTGAGAAGGTAGCTGAACGCCTTGTCCAAAAGCATCTTACTTCTGAGAGTTGAGCTCACCGTCAGTTCCTCACAGTTCCACACTGCCTGCAGAGTGAGTTTCGCACGTCTTAACCAGAGACGTTTGCCAAAGGCTTGTGAGACACAACTTTACAATGCAGACTTAGACGGTATCTCCAGGTGCAGTAGAGTGGTAATCTTGGAACCTACTGACTCAGAATATTGCTACCTTCTCACTGCCATGAGAACGCATCTAGTTGAGAGCAGGCTTCTAGGCATGCTTCCCTGTGAGAGGTGAGGTCATGGCAGAACCCTCCAGCATCCTGCCTGCTTGTAGACATATTTGCTAACATCCTTATGTTAGGTGCTGGGAGAGGTTGGGGGAATAGCATTTGCAGCATTGGGCCTGAACTCACGTGTAGCTGAGTTGATAACATCGTTTTCCAATGGCCTTCTTCTTCAATTTTTTTTTCAATTTTTATTTATTTGTGATAGAGAGAGAGAGAGAGAATGAGGCAGAGAAACAGGCAGAGGGAGAAGCACGCTCCATGCACCGGGAGCCCGACGTGGGATTCGATCCCGGGTCTCCAGGATCGTGCCCTGGGCCAAAGGCAGACGCCAAACCGCTGCGTCACCCAGGGATCCCCCAATGGCCTTCTTCAATCCGAGTGTAGCTAGGTTCCAACTCCCATGTCCGAGCGGGTAGCAGACATCTGCCTCCCATGCATACACACTTCTGAGAGTTGAGCTTATGGCCTGTACCTCCACATCCAGCCGGCTGGTACCCTTGGCTTCTAAAAGGCCTAGGCTCGCTGTTTTACGGAAGTGCTGGACGAGGTAATTGGAATCGCCCGGCACACAAGACGAGTGCCTCCAAGCTCAATTCACGATTTCCCAGTAATTCTTGTGATAGACAGGTGCTACATACTAAGTCCATATGTGAGAATGTAGTTGAACGCCTTATCCAAAAGCATCTTACTTCTGAGAGTTGAGCTCAGCCTCAGTCCCTCACAGTTCCACACTGCCTGCAGAGTGAGTTTCACACGTCTTCACCAGAGACGATTCCCAGAGGCTTCTGAGTACAAGTTAACAATGCAGACCTGGACGGTATCTCCAGGTGCAGTAGAGTGGTAATCTTGGAACCTCCTGACTCAGAGGACTGCTACCTTCTCACTGCCAGAGGAATGCAGCTAGTTGACAGCTGGCTTCAAGACATGCTTCCCTGTGAGAGCTGAGGACAGGGCAGAACCCTCCCGCATCCTGCCTGACTGTAGGAGTAGCTGCTAGCATCCTTATGTTAGTGGCTGGGAGAGGTTGCGGGAAAAGCATGAGTGAGCATTGGGCCTAAACTCCCGTGTATCTGAGTTGAATACAGCGATTTCCAACGGCTTTCCTCAACCAGAGTGTAGCCAGTTTCCAACTCCCATGTCCGAGTGGGTAGCAGACATCTGCCTCCCATGCCTACACACTTCTGAGAGTTGAGCTTATGGCCTGTACCTCCACATCCAGCCTGCTGGTACCCTTGGCTTCTAAAAGGCCTCGGCTCGCTGTTTGACGGAAGTGCTGGACGAGGTAATTGGAATCTCCCGGCACACAAGACGAGTGCCTCCAAGCTCAATTCACGATTTCCCAGTAATTCTTGTGGTAGACAGGTGCTACATACTAAGTTCCATATGTGAGAAGGTAGCTGAACGCCTTGTCCTAAAGCATCTTATTTCTGAGAGTTGAGCTCACCATCAGTGCCTCACAGTTCCACACTGCCTGCAGAGTGAGTTTCACAAGTCTTCACCAGAGACGATTGCCAGAGGCTTCTGAGTACAAGTTAACAATGCAGACCTGGAGGGTATCTCCAGGTGCAGTAGAGTGGTAATCTTGGAACCTCCTGACTCAGAGTACTGCTACCTTCTCACTGCCATAGGAATGCAGCTAGTTGACAGCTGGCTTCAAGACATGCTTCCCTGTGAGAGCTGAGGACAGGGCAGAACCCTCCCGCACCCTGCCTGACTGTAGGAGTAGCTGCTAACATCCTTATGTTAGTGGCTGGGAGAAGTTGCGGGAAAAGCATGTGTAAGCACTGGGCCTGAACTCCCGTGTATCTCAGTTAAATACAGCGATTTCGAACGGCTTTCATCAATCAGAGTGTAGCCAGGTTCCAACTCCCATGTCCGAGTGGGTAGCAGACATCTGCCTCCCATGCATACACACTTCTGAGAGTTGAGCTTATGGCCTGTACCTCCACATCCAGCCTGCTTGTACGTTAGCTTCTAAAAGGCCTAGACTCGCTGTTTGACGGAAGTGCTGGGAGAGGTAATTGGAATCTCCCGGCACACAAGACGAGTGCCTCCAAGCTCAATTCACGATTTCCCAGTAATTCTTGTGGTAGACAGGTGCTACATACTAAGTTCCATATGTGAGAAGGTAGCTGAACGGCTTGCCCAAAGGCATCTTACTTCTGAGAGTTGAGCTCACCCTCAGTCCCTCACAGTTCCACACTGCCTGCAGAGTGAGTTTCACACGTCTTCACCAGAGACGATTGCCAGAGGCTTCTGAGTACAAGTTAACAATGCAGACCTGGAGGGTAACTCCAGGTGCAGTAGAGGGGTAATCTTGGAACCTCCTGACTCAGAGTACTGCTACCTTCTCACTGCCAGAGGAATGCAGCTAGTTGACAGCTGGCTTCAAGACATGCTTCCCTGTGAGAGCTGAGGACAGGGCAGAACCCTCCCGCATCCTGCCTGACTGTAGGAGTAGCAGCTAAACTCCTAATGTTAGTGGCTGGGAGAGGTTGCGGGAAAAGCATGTGTGAGCACTGGGCCTGAACTCCCGTGTATCTGAGTTGAATACAGCGATTTCCAACGGCTTTCCTCAACAAGGGTGTAGCTAGGTTTCAAATCCCATGTACGAGGGGGTAGCAGACATCTGCCTCCCATGCATACACACTTCTGAGAGTTGAGCTTATGGCCTGTACCTCCACATCCAGCCTGCTGGTACCCTTGGCTTCTAAAAGGCCTAGGCTCGCTGTTTGACGGAAGTGCTGGGAGACTTAATTGGAATCTCCCTGCACACAAGACGAGTGCCTCCAAGCTCAATTCACGATTTCCCAGTAATTCTTGTGGTAGACAGGTGCTACATACTAAGTTCCATATGAGAGAAGGTAGCTGAACGCCTTGTCCAAAAGCATCTTACTTCTGAGAGTTGAGCTCACCCTCAGTCCCTCACAGTTCCACACTGCCTGCAGAGTGAGTTTCACACGTCTTCACCAGAGACAATTGCCAGAGGCTTCTGAGTACAAGTTAACAATGCAGACCTGGAGGGTATCTCCAGGTGCAGTAGAGTGGTAATCTTCGAACCTCCTGACTCAGAGTACTGCTACTTCTCACTGCCATAGGAATGCAGTTAGTTGACAGCTGGCTTCAAGACATGCTTCCCTGTGAGAGCTGAGGACAGGGCAGAACCCTCCCGCATCCTGCCTGACTGTAGGAGTAGCTGCTATCATCCTTATGTTAGTGGCTGGGAGAGGTTGCAGGAAAAGGATGTGTGAGCACTGGGCCTGAACTCCCGTGTATCTGAGTTGAATACAGTGATTTCCAACGGCTTTCATCAATCAGAGTGTGCCAGGTTCCAACTCCCATGTCCGAGTGGGTAGCAGACATCTGCCTCCCATGCATACACACTTCTGAGAGTTGAGCTTATGGCCTGTACCTCCACATCCAGCCTGCTGGTACCCTTGGCTTCTAAAAGGCCTAGGCTCGCTGTTTGACGGAAGTGTTTGGAGAGGTATTTGGAATCACACGGCACACAAGACTAGTGCCTCCAAGATCAGTCCAGGGATTTCCTAGTTCCTGTGGTAGACTGGTGCTACATACTAAGTTCCATACGTGAGAGGGTAGCTGAACGCCTTGTCCAAATGCATCTTACTTCTGAGAGTTGAGCTCAGCCTCAGTCCCTCACAGTTCCACACTGCCTGCAGAGTGAGTTTTGCAGGTCTTCTCCAGAGACGTTTGCCAGAGGCTTCTGAGACGCAGGGTAACAATGCAGACCTGGAGCGTATCCCCAGGTGCAGTAGACTGGTAATCTTGGAACCTCCTGACTCAGAATACTGCTACCTTCTCACTGCCATAGGAATGCAGCTAGTTGACACCTGGCTGCAAGACATGCTTCCCTGTGAGAGCTGAGGACAGGGCAGGACCCTCCCGCATCCTGCCTGACTGTAGGAGTAGCTGCTGACATCCGAATGTTAGTGGCTGGGAGAGGTTGCGGGAAAAGTATGTGTGAGCACTGGGCCTGAACTCCCGTGTATCTGAGTTGAATACAGCGATTTCCAACGGCTTTCGTCAACAAGAGTGTAGCTAGGTTCCAAATCCCATGTACGAGCGGGTAGAAGACATCTGCCTCCCATGCATACACACTTCTGAGAGTTAAGCTTATGGCCTGTACCTCCACATCCAGCCTGCTGGTACCCTTGGCTTCTAAAAGGCCTAGGCTCGCTGTTTGACGGAAGTGCTGGAGAGGTAATTCGAATCTCCCGGCACACAAGACGAGTGCCTCTAAGCTCAATTCACGATTTCCCAGTAATTCTTGTGGTAGACAGGTGCTACATACTAAGTTCCATATGTGAGAAGGTAGCTGAACGCCTTGTCCAAAAGCATCTTACTTCTGAGAGTTGAGCTCACCCTCAGTCCCTCACAGTTCCACACTGCCTGCAGAGTGAGTTTCACACGTCTTCACCAGAGATGATTGCCAGAGGCTTCTGAGTACAAGTTAACAATGCAGACCTGGAGGGTATCTCCAGCTGCAGTAGAATGGTAATCTTGGAACCTACAGACTCAGAGTACTGCTACCTTCTCACTGCCATAGGAATGCAGCTAGTTGACAACTGGCTTCAAGACATGCTTCCCTGTGAGAGCTGAAGACAGGGCAGAACCCTCCCGCATCCTGCCTGACTGCAGGAGTAGCTGCTAACATCGTTATGTTAGTGGCTTGGAGAGGTTGCGGGAAAAGCATGTGTGAGCACTGGGCCTGAACTCCCGTGTATCTGAGTAGAATACAGCGATTTCCAATGGCTTTCATCAATCAGAGTGTAGCCAGGTTCCATACCCCATGTCCGAGTGGGTAGCAGACATCTGCCTCCCATGCATACACACTTCTGAGAGTTGAGCTTATGGCCTGTACCTCCACATCCAGCCTGCTGGTACCCTTGGCTTCTAAAAGGCCTAGGCTCGCTGTTTGACGGAAGTGCTGGGAGAGGTAATTGGAATCACCCGGCACACAAGACTATTGCCTCCAAGCTCAGTCCAGCGATTTCCTAGTAATTCCTGTGGTAGACTGGTGCTACATACTAAATTCCATACGTGAGAGGGTAGCTGAACGCCTTGTCCAAAAGCATCTTACTTCTGAGAGTTGAGCTGAGCCTCAGGCCCTCACTGTTCCACACTGCCTGCAGAGTGAGTTTCGCACGTCTTCAGCAGAGACGTTTGCCAGAGGCTTCTGAGACGCAGGGTAACAATGCAGACCTGGAGGGTATCCCCAGGTGCAGTAGAGTGTTAATCTGAGAACCTCCTGACTCAGAGTACTGCTACCTTCTCACTGCCATAGGAATGCAGCTAGTTGACAGCTGGCTTCAAGACATGCTTCCCTGTGAGAGCTGAGGACAGGGCAGAACCCTCCCGCATCCTGCCTGACTGTAGGAGTAGCTGCTAACATCCTAATGTTAGTGGCTGGGAGAGGTTGCGGGAAAAGCTTGTGTGAGCACTGGGCCTAAACTCCCGTGTATCTGAGTTGAATACAGCGATTTCCAACGGCTTTCCTCAACAAGAGTGTAGCTAGGTTCCAAATACCATGTACGAGCGGGTAGCAGACATCTGCCTCCCATGCATACACACTTCTGAGAGTTGAGCTTATGGCCTGTACCTCCACATCCAGCCTGCTGGTACCCTTGGCTTCTAAAAGGCCTAGGCTCGCTGTTTGACGGAAGTGTTGGGAGAGGTAATTGGAATCTCCCGGCACACAAGACGAGTGCCTCCAAGCTCAATTCACTATTTCCCAGTAATTCTTGTGGTAGACAGGTGCTACATACTAAGTTCCATATGTGAGAAGGTAGCTGAACGCCTTGTCCAAAAGCATCTTACTTCTGAGAGTTGAGCTCACCCTCAGTCCCTCACAGTTCCACACTGCCTGCAGAGTGAGTTTCACACAGCTTCACCAGAGACGATTGCCAGAGGCTTCTGAGTTCAAGTTAGCAATGCAGACCTGGAGGGTATCTCCAGGTGCAGTAGAGTGTAATCTTGGAACCTCCTGACTCAGAGTACTGCTACCATCTCACTGCCAGAGGAATGCAGCTAGTTGACAGCTGGCTTCAAGAAATGCTTCCCTGTGAGAGCTGAGGACAGGGCAGAACCCTCCCGCATCCTGCCTGACTGTAGGAGTAGCTGCTAACATCCTTATGTTAGTGGCTGGGAGAGGTTGCGGGAAAAGCATGTGTGAGCACTGGGCCTGAACTCCCGTGTATCTGAGTTGAATACAGCGATTTCCAACGGCTTTCATCAATCAGAGTGTAGCCAGCTTACAACTCCCATGTCAGAGTGGGTAGCAGACATCTGCCTCCCATGCATACACACTTCTGAGAGTTGAGCTTATGGCCTGTACCTCCACATCCAGCCTGCTGGTACCCTTGGCTTCTAAAAGGCCTAGGCTCGCTGTTTGATGGAAGTGTTGCGAGAGGTAATTGGAATCACCCGGCACACAAGACTAGTGCCTCCAAGCTCAGTCCAGCGATTTCGTAGTAATTCCTGTGGTAGACTGGTGCTACATAGTAAGTTCCATACGTGAGAGGGTAGCTGAACGCCTTGTCCAAAAGCATCTTACTTCTGAGAGTTGAGCACAGCCTCAGTCCCTCAGAGTTCTACACTGCCTGCAGAGTGAGTTTCGCAGGTCTTCAGCAGAGACGTTTGCCAGAGGCTTCTGAGACGCAGGGTAACAATGCAGACCTGGAGGGTATACCCAGGTGCAGTAGACTGGTAATCTTCGAACCTCCTGACTCAGAACACTGCTACCTTCTCACTGCCATAAAATGCAGCTAGTTGACAGCTGGCTTCAAGACATGCTTCCCTGTGAGAGCTGAGACAGGGCAGAACCCTCCCGCATCCTGCCTGACTGTAGGAGTAGCTGCTAAAATCCTTATGTTAGTGGCTGGGAGATGTTGCGGGAAAAGCATGTGTGAGCACTGGGCCTGAACTCCCGTGTATCTGAGTTGAATATAGCGATTTCCAATGGTCTTCTTCAATCACAGTGTAGCTAGATTCCAACTCCCATGCCCGAGTGGGTAGCAGACATCTACCTCCCATGCATACACACTTCTGTGAGTTGAGCTTATGGCCTGTACCTCCACATCCAGCCTGCTGGTACCCTTGGCTTCTAAAAGGCCTAGGCTCGCTGTTTGACGGAAGTCTTGGGAGAGGTAATTGGAATCACCCAGCACACAAGACTAGTGCCTCCAAGCTCAGTCCAGCGATTTCCTAGTAATTCCTGTGGTAGTCTGGTGCTACATACTAAGTTCCATACGTGAGAGGGTAGCTGAACGCCTTGTCCAAATGCATCTTACTTCTGAGAGTTGAGCTCAGCCTCAGTCCCGCACAGTTCCACACTGCCTGCAGAGTGAGTTTCGCAGGTCTTCAGCAGAGACGTTTGCCAGAGGCTTCTGAGACGCAGGGTAACAATGCAGACCTGGAGGGTATCCCCAGGTGCAGTAGAGTGGTAATCATGGAACCTCCTGATTCAGAATACTGCTACCTTCTCACTGCCTTAGGAATGCAGCTAGTTGACAGCTGGCTTCAAGACATGCTTCCCTGTGAGAGCTGAGGGCAGGGCAGAACCCTCCCGCATCCTGCCTGAGTGTAGGAGTAGCTGCTAACATCGTAATGTTAGTGGCTGGGAGAGGTTGCGGGCAAAGCATGTGTGAGCACTGGGCCTGAACTCCCGTGTATCTGAGTTGAATACAGCGATTTCCAACGGCTTTCCTCAACCAGAGTGTAGCTAGGTTCCAAATCCCATGTACGAGCGGGTAGCAGACATCTGCCTCCCATGCATACACACTTCTGAGAGTTGAGCTTATGGCCTGTACCTCCACATCCAGCCTGCTGGTACCCTTGGCTTCTAAAATGCCTAGGATCGCTGTTTGACGGAAGTGCTGGGAGAGGTAATTGGAATCTCCCGGCACAAAAGGCGAGTGCCTCCAAGCTCAATTCACGATTTCCCAGTAATTCTTGTGGTAGACAGGTGCTACATACTAAGTTCCATATGTGAAAAGGTAGCTGAACGCCTTGTCCAAAAGCATCTTACTTCTGAGAGTTGAGCTCACCCTCAGTCCCTCACAGTTCCACACTGCCTGCAGAGTGAGTTTCACACGTCTTCACCAGAGACGATTGCCAGAGGCTTCTGAGTACAAGTTAACAATGCAGACCTGGAGGGTATCTCCAGGTGCAGTAGAGTGGTAAACTTGGAACTTCCTGACTCAGAGTACTGCTACTTCTCACTGCCATAGGAATGCAGGTTTGACAGCTGGCTTCAAGACATGCTTCCCTGTGAGAGCTGAGGACAGGGCAGACCCCTCCCGCATCCTGCCTGACTGCAGGAGTAGCTGCTAACTTCCTTATGTTAGTGGCTTTGAGAGTTTGCGGGAAAAGCATGTGTGAGCACTGGGCCTGAACTCCCGTGTATCTGAGTTGAATACAGCGATTTCCAACGGCTTTCCTCAATCAGAGTGTAGCAGGTTCCAACTCCCATGTCCGAATGGGTAGCAGACATCTGCCTCCCATGCATACACACTTCTGAGAGTTGTGCTTATGGCCTGTACCTCCACATCCACCCTGCTGCTACCCTTCTCTTTTAAAAGGCCTAGGCTCGCTGTTTGACGGAAGTGTTGGGAGAGGTAATTGGAATCACCCGGCAAACAAGACTACTGCCTCCAAGCTCAGTCCAGCGATTTCCTAGTAATTCCTGTGGTAGACTGGTGCTACATATTAAGTTCCATACGTGAGAGGGTAGCTGAACGCCTTGTCCAAAACCATCTTACTTATGAGAGTTGAGCGCAGCCTCAGTCCCTCACAGTTCCACACTGCCTGCAGAGTGAGTTTCGCACGTCTTCACCAGAGAAGTTTGCCAGAGGCTTCTGAGACGCAGTGTAACAATGCAGACCTGGAGGGTATCCCCAGGTGCAGTAGACTGGTAATCTTGGAACCTCCTGACTCAGAATACTGCTACCTTCTCACTGCCATTGTAATGCAGCTAGTTGACAACTGGCTTCAAGACATGCTTCCCTGTGAGAGCTGAGGACAGGGCAGAACCCTCCCGCATCCTGCCGGACTGTAGGAGTAGCTGCTAACATCCTAATGTTAGTGGCTTGGAGAGGTTGCGGGCAAAGCATGTGTGAGCACTGGGCCTGAACTCCCGTGTATCTGAGTTGAATACAGCGATTTCCAAAAGATTTCCTCAACAAGAGTGTAGCTAGGTTCCAAATCCCATGTACGAGCGGGTAGCAGACATCTGCCTCCCATGCATACACACTTCTGAGAGTTGAGCTTATGGCCTGTACCTCCACAACCAGCCTGCTGGTACCCTTGGCTTCTAAAAGGCCTAGGCTCTCTGTTTTACGGAAGTGTTGGGAGAGGTAATTGGAATCTCCCGGCACACAAGACGAGTGCCTCCAAGCTCAATTCACGATTTCCCAGTAATTCTTGTGGTAGACAGGTGCTACATACTAAGTTCCATATGTGAGAAGGTAGCTGAACGCCTTGTCCAAAAGCATCTTACTTCTGAGAGTTGAGCTCACCCTCAGTCCCTCACAGTTCCACACTGCCTGCAGAGTGAGTTTCACACGTCTTCACCAGAGACGATTGCCAGAGGCTTCTAAGTACAAGTTAACAATGCAGACCTGGAGGGTATCTCCAGGTGCAGTAGAGTGTAATCTTGGAACCTCCTGACTCAGAGTACTGCTACCTTCTCACTGCCATAGGAATGCAGCTAGTTGACAGCTGGCTTCCAGACATGCTTCCCTGTGAGAGCTGAGGACAGGGCAGAACCCTCCCGCATCCTGCCTGACTGTAGGAGTAGCTGCTAACATCCTTATGTTAGTGGCTGGGAGAGGTTGCGGGAAAAGCATGTGTGAGCACTGGGCCTGAACTCCCGTGTATCTGAGTTGAATACAGCGATTTCCAACGGCTTTCATCAATCAGAGTGTAGCCAGCTTCCAACTCCCATGTCAGAGTGGGTAGGAGACATCTGCCTCCCATGCATACACACTTCTGAGAATTGAGCTTATGGCCTGTACCTCCACACCAGCCTGCTGGTATCCTTGGCTTCTAAAAGGCCTAGGCTCGCTGTTTGACGGAAGTGTTGCGAGAGGTAATTGGAATCACCCGGCACACAAGACTCGTGCCTCCAAGCTCAGTCCAGCGATTTCCTAGTAATTCCTGTGGTAGACTGGTGCTACATACTAAGTTCCATACGTGAGAGGGTAGCTGAACGCCTTGACCAAAAGCATCTTACTTCTGAGAGTTGAGCTCAGCCTCAGTCCCTCACAGTTCCACACTGCCTGCAGAGAGAGTTTCGAACGTCTTCAGCAGAGACGTTTGCCAGAGGCTTCTGAGACGCAGGGTAACAATGCAGACCTGGAGGGTATCCCCAGGTGCAGTAGACTGGTAATCTTCGAACCTCCTGACTCAGAACACTGCTACCTTCTCACTGCCATAGGAATGCAGCTAGTTGACAGCTGGCTTCAAGACATGCTTCCCTGTGAGAGCTGAGGACAGGGCAGAACCCTCCCGCATGCTGCCTGACTGTAGGAGTAGCTGCTAACATCCTTATGTTAGTGGCTGGGAGATGTTGCGGGAAAAGCATGTGTGAGCACTGGGCCTGATCTCCCGTGTATCTGAGTTGAATACAGCGATTTCCAATGGTCTTCTTCAATCACAGTGTAGCTAGATTCCAACTCCCATGCCCAAGTGGGTAGCAGACATCTACCTCCCATGCATACACACTTCTGAGAGTTGAGCTTATGGCCTGTACCTCCACATCCAGCCTGCTGGTACCCTTGGCTTCTAAAAGGCCTAGGATCGCTGTTTGACGGAAGTGCTGGGAGAGGTAATTGGAATCTCCCGGCACAAAAGACGAGTGCCTCCAAGCTGAATTCACGATTTCCCAGTAATTCTTGTGGTAGACAGGTGCTACGTACTAAGTTCCATATGTGAAAAGGTAGCTGAACGCCTTGTCCAAAAGCATCATACTTCTGAGAGTTGAGCTCACCCTCAGTCCCTCACAGTTCCACACTGCCGGCAGAGTGAGTTTCACACGTCTTCACCAGAGACGTTTGCCAGAGGCTTCTGAGTACAAGTTAACAATGCAGACCTGGAGGGTATCTCCAGGTGCAGTAGAGTGGTAATCTTGGAACTTCCTGACTCAGAGTACTGCTACTTCTCACTGCCATAGGAATGCAGCTAGTTGACAGCTGGCTTCAAGACATGCTTCCCTGTGAGAGCTGAGGACAGGGCAGACCCCTCCCGCATCCTACCTGACTGCAGGAGTAGCTGCTAACTTCCTTATGTTAGTGGCTTTGAGAGTTTGCGGGAAAAGCATGTGTGAGCACTGGGCCTGAACTCCCGTGTATCTGAGTTGAATACAGCGATTTCCAACGGCTTTCCTCAACCAGAGTGTAGCTAGGTTCCAAATCCCATGTACGAGCGGGTAGCAGACATCTGCCTCCCATGCATACACACTTCTGAGAGTTGAGCTTATGGCCTTTACCTGCACATCCAGCCTGCTGGTACCCTTGGCTTCTAAAAGGCCTAGGCTCGCTGTTTGACGCAAGTGCTGGGAGAGGTAATTGGAATCTCCCGGCACACAAGACGAGTGCCTCCAAGCTCAATTCACGATTTTTCAGTAATTCTTGTGGTAGACAGGTGCTACATACTAAGTTCCATATGTGAGAAGGTAGCTGAACGCCTTGTCCAAAAGGATCTTACTTCTGAGAGTTGAGCACACCCTCAGTCCCTCACACTTCCACACTGCTTGCAGAGTGAGTTTCACACGTCTTCACCAGAGACGATTGCCAGAGGCATCTGAGTACAAGTTAACAATGCAGACCTGGAAGGTATCCCAGGTGCAATAGAGTGGTAATCTTGGAACCTCCTGACTCAGAGTACTGCTACCTTCTCACTGCCATAGGAATGCAGCTAGTTAACAGCTGGCTTCAAGACATGCTTCCCTGTGAGAGCTGAGGACAGGGCAGAACCCTCCCGCATGCTGCCTGACTGTAGGAGTAGCTGCTAACATCCTTATGTTAGTGGCTGGGGGAGGTTGCGGGAAAAGCATGTGTGAGCACTGGGCATGAACTCCCGTGTATCTGAGTTGAATACAGCGATTTCCAATGGCCTTCTTCAATCACAGTGTAGCTAGGTTCCAACTCCCATGTACAGTGGGTAGCAGACATCTGCCTCCCATGCATACACACTTCTGAGAGTTGAGCTTATGGCCTGTACCTCCACATCCAGCCTGCTGGTACCCTTGGCTTCTAAAAGGCCTAGGCTCACTGTTTGACCGAAGTGCTGGGAGAGGTAATTGGAATCACCCGACACAAAAGACTAGTGCCTCCAAGCTCAGTTCAGCGATTTCCTAGTAATTCCTGTGGTAGACTGGTGCTACATACTAAGTTCCATACGAGAGGGTAGATGAACGCCTTGTCCAAAACCATCTTACTTCTGAGAGTTGAGCTCAGCCTCAGTCCCTCACAGTTCGACACTGCCTGCAGAGTGAGTTTCGCAGGTCTTCAGCAGAGACGTTTGCCAGAGGCTTCTGAGACGCAGGGTAACAATGCAGACCTGGAGGGTATCCCCAGGTGCAGTCGACTGGTAATCTTGGAACCTCCTGACTCAGAATACTGCTACCTTCTCACTGCCATAGGAATGCAGCTAGTTGACAGCTAGCTGGCTTCAAGACATGCTTCCCTGAGAGAGCTGAGGACAGGGCACAACCCTCCCGCATGCTGCCTGACTGTAGGAGTAGCTGCTAACATCCTAATGTTAGTGGCTGGGAGAGGTTGCGGGAAAAGCATGTGTGAGCACTGGGCCTGAACTCCCGTGTATCTGAGTTGAATACAGCGATTTCCAATGGCTTTCCTCAACCAGAGTGTAGCTAGGTTCCAAATCCCATGTACGAGCGGGTAGCAGACATCTGCCTCCCATGCATACACACTTCTGAGAGTTGAGCTTATGGCCTGTACCTCCACATCCAGCCTGATGGTACCCTTGGCTTCTAAAAGGCCTAGGCTCGCTGTTTGACGGAAGTGCTGGGAGAGGTAATTGGAATCTCCCGGCACACAAGACGAGTGCCTCCAAGCTCAATTCACGATTTCCCAGTAATTCTTGTGGTAGACAGGTGCTACATACTAAGTTCCATATGTGAGATGGTAGCTGAACGCCTTGTCCAAAAGCATCTTACTTCTGAGAGTTGAGCCCACCCTCAGTCCCACACAGTTCCACACTGCCTGCAGAGTGAGTTTCACACGTCTTCACCAGAGACGATTTCCAGAGGCTTCTGAGTATAAGTTAACAATGCAGACCTGGAGGGTATCTCCAGGTGCAGTAGAGTGGTAATCTTGGAACCTCCTGACTCAGAGTACTGCTACCTTCTCACTGCCATAGGAATGCAGCTAGTTGACAGCTGGCTTCAAGACATGCTTCCCTGTGAGAGCTGAGGACAGGGCAGAACCCTCCCGCATCCTGCCTGACTGTAGGAGTAGCTGCTAACCTCCTAATGTTAGTGGCTGGGATAGGTTGCGGGAAAAGCATGTGTGAGCACTGGGCCTGAACTCCCGTGTATCTGAGTTGAATACAGCGATTTCCAATGGCCTTCTTCAATCACAGTGTAGCTAGGTTCCAACTCCCATGTCCGAGTGGGTAGCAGACATCTGCCTCCCATGCATACACACTTCTGAGAGTTGAGCTTATGGCCTGTACCTCCACATCCAGCCTGCTGGTACCCTTGGCTTCTAAAAGGCCTAGGCTCGCTGTTTGACGGAAGTGCTGGGAGAGGTAATTTGAATCACCCGGCACAAAAGACTAGTGCCTCCAAGCTCAGTTCAGCGATTTCCTAGTAATTCCTGTGGTAGACTGGTGCTACATACTAAGTTCCATACGAGAGGGTAGATGAACGCCTTGTCCAAAACCATCTTACTTCTGAGAGTTGAGCTCAGCCTCAGTCCCTCACAGTTCGACACTGCCTGCAGAGTGAGTTTCGCAGGTCTTCAGCAGAGACGATTGCCAGAGGCTTCTGAGTACAAGTTAACAATGCAGACCTGGAGGGTATCTCCAGGTGCAGTAGAGTGGTAATCTTGGAACCTCCTGACTCAGAGTACTGCTACCTTCTCACTGCCATAGGAATGCAGCTAGTTGAGAGCTGGCTTCAAGACATGCTTCCCTGTGAGAGCTGGGGACAGGGCACAACCCTCCCGCATCCTGCCTGACTGTAGGAATAGCCGCTAACATCCTAATGTTAGTGGCTGGGAGAGGTTGCGGGAAAAGCATGTGTGAGCACTGGGCCTGAACTCCCGTGTATCTGAGTTGAATACAGCGATTTCCAATGGCCTTCTTCAATCACAGTGTAGCTAGGTTCCAACTCCCATGTCCGAGTGGGTAGCAGACATCTGCCTCCCATGCATACACACTTCTGAGAGTTGAGCTTATGGCCTGTACCTCCACAGCCAGGCTGCTGGTAACCTTGGCTTCTAAAAGGCCTAGGCTCGCTGTTTGACGGAAGTGCTGGGAGAGGTAATTGGAATCACCCGGCACACAAGACTAGTGCCTCCAAGCTCAGTTCAGCGATTTCCTAGTAATTCCTGTGGTAGACTAGTGCTACATACTAAGTTCCATAAGTGAGAGGGTAGCTGAACGTCTTGTCCAAAACTATCTTACTTCTGAGAGTTGAGCTCAGCCTCACTCCCTCACAGTTCCACACTGCCTGCAGAGTGAGTTTCGCAGGTCTTCAGCAGAGACGTTTGCCAGAGGCTTCTGAGACGCAGGGTAACAATGCAGACCTGGAGGATATCCCCAGGTGCAGTCGACTGTAATCTTGGAACCTCCTGACTCAGAATACTGCTACCTTCTCACTGCCATAGGAATGCAGCTAGTTGACAGCTAGCTGGCTTCAAGACATGCTTCCCTGAGAGAGCTGAGGACAGGGCAGAACGGTCCCGCATGCTGCCTGATTGTAGGACTAGCTGCTAACATCCTAATGTTAGTGGCTGGAAGAGGTTGCGGGAAAAGCATGTGTGAGCACTGGGCCTGAACTCCCGTGTATCTGAGTTGAATACAGCGATTTCCAATGGCCTTCTCAATCACAGTGTAGCTAGATTCCAACTCCCATGTCCGAGTGGGTAGCAGACATCTGCCTCCCATGCATACACACTTCTGAGAGTTGAGCTTATGGCCTGTACCTCCACATCCAGCCTGCTGGTACCCTTGGCTTCTAAAAGGCCTAGGCTCGCTGTTTGACGGAAGTGCTGGGAGAGGTAATTGGAATCACCCGGCACACAAGACTAGTGCCTCCAAGCTCAGTTCAGCGATTTCCTAGTAATTCCTGTGGTAGACTGGTGCTACATACTAAGTTCCATACGTGAAAGGGTAGCTGAACGCCTTGTCCAAAACCATCTTACTTCTGAGAGTTGAGCTCAGCCTCAGTCCCTAACAGTTCGACACTGCCTGCAGAGTGAGTTTCGCAGGTCTTCAGCAGAGACGTTTGCCAGAGGCTTCTGAGACGCAGGGTAACAATGCAGACCTGGAGGGTATCCCCAGGTGCAGTCGACTGGTAATCTTGGAACCTCCTGACTCAGAATACTGCTACCTTCTCACTGCCATAGGAATGCAGCTAGTTGACAGCTGGATTCAAGACATGCTTCCCTGAGAGAGCTGAGGACAGGGCAGAACCCTCCCGAATGCTGCCTGACTGAAGGAGTAGCTGCTAACATCCTTATGTTAGTGGCTGGGAGAGGTTGCGGGAAAAGCATGTGTGAGCACTGGGCCTGAACTCCCGTGTACCTGAGTTGAATACAGCGATTTCCAACGGCTTTCCTCAACCAGAGTGTAGCTAGGTTCCAAATCCCATGTAGGAGCGGGTTGCAGACATCTGCCTCCCATGCGTACACACTTCTGAGAGTTGAGCTTATGGCCTGTACCTCCACAGCCAGCCTGCTGGTACCCTTGGCTTCTAAAAGGCCTAGGCTCGCTGTTTGACGGAAATGCTGGGAGAGGTAATTGGAATCTCACGGCACACAAGACGAGTGCCTCCAAGCTCAATTCACGATTTCCCAGTAATTCTTGTGGTAGACAGGTGCTACATACTAAGTTCCATATGTGAGAAGGTAGCTGAACGCCTTGTACAAAAGCATCTTACTTCTGAGAGTTGAGCACACCCTCAGTCCCTCACACTTCCACACTGCCTGCAGAGTGAGTTTCACACGTCTTCACCAGAGACGATTGCCAGAGGCTTCTGAGTACAAGTTAACAATGCAGACCTGGAGGGTGTCTCCAGGTGCAGTAGAGTGGTAATCTTGGAACCTCCTGACTCAGAGTACTGCTACCTTCTCACTGCCATAGGAATGCAGCTAGTTGACAGCTGGCTTCAAGACATGATTCCCTGTGAGAGCTGAGGACAGGGAAGAACCCTCCCGCATCCTGCCTGACTGTAGGAGTAGCTGCTAACATCCTAATGTTAGTGGCTGGGAGAGGTTGCGGGAAAAGCATGTGTGAGCACTGGGCCTGAACTCCCGTGTATCTGAGTAGAATACAGCGATTTCCAATGGCCTTCTTCAATCACAGTGTAGCTAGGTTCCAAATGCCATGTCCGAGTGGGTAGGAGACATCTGCCTCCCATGCATATACACTTCTGAGAGTTGAGCTTATGGCCTGTACCACCACATCCAGCCTGGTGGTACCCTTGGCTTCTAAAAGGCCTAGGCTCGCTGTCTGACGGAAGTGCTGGGAGAGGTAATTGGAATCACCCGACACACAAGACTAGTGCCTCCAAGCTCAGTTCAGCGATTTCCTAGTAATTCCTGTGGTAGACTGGTGCTACATACTAAGTTCCATACGTGAGAGGGTAGCTGAACGCCTTGTCCAAAATCATCTTACTTCTGAGAGTTGAGCTCAGCCTCAGTCCCTCATAGTTCCACACTGCCTGCAGAGTGAGTTTCGCAGGTCTTCAGCAGAGACGTTTGCCAGAGGCTTCTGAGACGCAGGGTAACAATGCAGACCTGGAGGGTATCCCCAGGTGCAGTCGACTGGTAATCTTGGAACCTCCTGACTCAGAATACTGCTACCTTCTCACTGCCATAGGAATGCAGCTAGTTGACAGCTAGCTGGCTTCAAGACATGCTTCCCTGAGAGAGCTGAGGACAGGGCAGAACCCTCCCGCATGCTGCCTGACTGTAGGAGTAGCTGCTAACATCCTAATGTTAGTGGCTGGGAGAGGTTGCGGGAAAAGCATGTGTGAGCACTGGGCCTGAACTCCCGTGTATCTGAGTTGAATACAGCGATTTCCAACGGCTTTCCTCAACCAGAGTGTAGCTAGGTTCCAAATCCCATGTACCAGCGGGTAGCAGACATCTGCCTCCAATGCATACACACTTCTGAGAGTTGAGCTTATGGCCTGTACCTCCACAGCCAGCCTGCTGGTACCCTTGACTTCTAAAACTCCTAGGCTCGCTGTTTGACGGAAGTGCTGGGAGAGGTAATTGGAATCTCCCGGCACACAAGACGAGTGCCTCCAAGCTCAATTCACGATTTCCCAGTAATTCTTGTGGTAGACAGGTGCTACATACTAAGTTCCATATGTGAGATGGTAGCTGAACGCCTTGTCCAAAAGCATCTTACTTCTGAGAGTTGAGCACACCCTCAGTCCCTCACAGTTCCACACTGCCTGCAGAGTGAGTTTCACACGTCTTCACCAGAGACGATTGCCAGAGGCTTCTGAGTACAAGTTAAAAATGCAGAACTGGAGGGTATCTCCAGGTGCTTAGAGTGGTAATCTTGGAACCTCCTGACTCAGAGTACTGCTACCTTCTCACTGCCATAGGAATGCAGCTAGTTGAAAGCTGGCTTCAAGACATGCTTCCCTGTGAGAGCTGAGGACAGGGCAGAACCCTCCCACATCCTGCCTGAGTGTAGGAGTAGCTGCTAACATCCTAATGTTAGTGGCTGGGAGAGGTTGCGGGAAAAGCATGTGTGAGCACTGGGCCTGAACTCCCGTGTATCTGAGTAGAATACAGCGATTTCCAATGGCCTTCTTCAATCACAGTGTAGCTAGGTTCCAAATGCCATGTCCGAGTGGGTAGCAGACATCTGCCTCCCATGCATACACACTTCTGAGAGTTGAGCTTATGGCCTGTACCTCCACAGCCAGCCTGCTGGTAACCTTGGCTTCTAAAAGGCCTAGGCTCGCTGTTTGACGGAAGTGCTGGGAGAGGTAATTGGAATCACCCGGCACACAAGACTAGTGCCTCCAAGCTCAGTTCAGCGATTTCCTAGTAATTCCTGTGGTAGACTGGTGCTACATACTAAGTTCCATACGTGAGAGGGTAGCTGAACGTCTTGTCCAAAACTATCTTACTTCTGAGAGTTGAGCTCAGCCTCAGTCTCTCACAGTTCCACACTGCCTGCAGAGTGAGTTTCGCAGGTCTTCAGCAGAGACGTTTGCCAGAGGCTTCTGAGACGCAGGGTAACAATGCAGACCTGGAGGGTATCCCCAGGTGCAGTCGACTGTAATCTTGGAACCTCCTGACTCAGAATACTGCTACCTTCTCACTGCCATAGGAATGCAGCTAGTTGACAGCTAGCTGGCTTCAAGACATGCTTCCCTGAGAGAGCTGAGGACAGGGCAGAACGGTCCCGCATGCTGCCTGATTGTTGGAGTAGCTGCTAACATCCTAATGTTAGTGGCTGGGAGAGGTTGCGGGAAAAGCATGTGTGAGCACTGGGCCTGAACTCCCGTGTATCTGAGGTGAATACAGCGATTTCCAATGGCCTTCTTCAATCACAGTGTAGCTAGATTCCAACTCCCATGTCCGAGTGGGTAGCAGACATCTGCCTCCCATGCATACACACTTCTGAGAGTTGAGCTTATGGCCTGTACCTCCACATCCAGCCTGCTGGTACCCTTGGCTTCTAAAAGGCCTAGGCTCGCTGTTTGACGGAAGTGCTGGGAGAGGTAATTGGAATCACTCGGCACACAAGACTAGTGCCTCCAAGCTCAGTTCAGCGATTTCCTAGTAATTCCTGTGGTAGACTGGTGCTACATACTAAGTTCCATACGTGAAAGGGTAGCTGAACGCCTTGTCCAAAACCATCTTACTTCTGAGAGTTGAGCTCAGCCTCAGTCCCTCACAGTTCGACACTGCCTGCAGAGTGAGTTTCGCAGGTCTTCAGCAGAGACGTTTGCCAGAGGCTTCTGAGACGCAGGGTAACAATGCAGACCTGGAGGGTATCCCCAGGTGCAGTCGACTGGTAATCTTGGAACCTCCTGACTCAGAATACTGCTACCTTCTCACTGCCATAGGAATGCAGCTAGTTGACAGCTGGCTTCAAGACATGCTTCCCTGAGAGAGCTGAGGACAGGGCAGAACCCTCCCGAATGCTGCCTGACTGAAGGAGTAGCTGCTAACATCCTTATGTTAGTGGCTGGGAGAGGTTGCGGGAAAAGCATGTGTGAGCACTGACCTGAACTCCCGTGTACCTGAGTTGAATACAGCGATTTCCAATGGCCTTCTTCAATCACAGTGTAGCTAGGTTCCAAATGCCATGTCCGAGTGGGTAGCAGACATCTGCCTCCCATGCATACACACTTCTGAGAGTTGAGCTTATGGCCTGTACCTCCACATCCAGCCTGCTGGTACCCTTGGCTTCTAAAAGGCCTAGGCTCGCTGTTTGACGGAAGTGCTGGGAGAGGTAATTGGAATCACCCGGCACACAAGACTAGTGCCTCCAAGCTCAGTTCAGCGATTTCCTAGTAATTCCTGTGATAGACTGGTGCTACATACTAAGTTCCATACGTGAGAGGGTAGCTGAACGCCTTGTCCAAAACCATCTTACTTCTGAGAGTTGAGCTCAGCCTCAGTCCCTCACAGTTCCACACTGCCTGCAGAGTGAGTTTCGAACGTCTTCAGCAGAGACGTTTGCCAGAGGCTTCTGAGACGCAGGGTAACAATGCAGACCTAGAGGGTATCCCCAGGTGCAGTCGACTGGTAATCTTGGAACCTCCTGACTCAGAATACTGCTACCTTCTCCCTGCCATAGGAATGCAGCTAGTTGACAGCTGGCTTCAAGACATGCTTCCCTGTGAGAGCTGAGGACAGGGCAGAACCCTCCCGCATCCTGCCTGACTGTAGGAGTAGCTGCTAACATCCTAATGTTAGTGGCTGGGAGAGGTTGCGGGAAAAGCATGTGTGAGCACTGGGCCTGAACTCCCGTGTACCTGAGTTGAATACAGCGATTTCCAAAGGCTTTCCTCAACCAGAGTGTAGCTAGGTTCCAAAACCCATGTACGAGCGTGTAGCAGACATCTGCCTCCCATGCATACACACTTCTGAGAGTTGAGCTTATGGCCTGTATCTCCACATCGAGCCTGCTGGTACCCTTGGCTTCTAAAAGGCCTAGGCTCGCTGTTTGACGGAAGTGCTGGGAGAGGTAATTGGAATCTCCCGGCACACAAGACTAGTGCCTCCAAGCTCAATTCACGATTTCCCAGTAATTCTTGTGGTAGACAGGTGCTACATACTAAGTTCCATATGTGAGAAGGTAGCTGAACGCCTTGTCCAAAAGCTTCTTACTTCTGAGAGTTGAGCACACCCTCAGTCCCTCACACTTCCACACTGCCTGCAGAGTGAGTTTCACACGTCTTCACCAGAGACGATTGCCAGAGGCTTCTGAGTACAAGTTAACAATGCAGACCTGGAGGGTATCTCCAGGTGCAGTAGAGTGGTAATCTTGGAACCTCCTGACTCAGAGTACTGCTACCTTCTCACTGCCATAGGAATGCAGCTAGTTGACAGCTGGCTTCAAGACATGCTTCCCTGTGAGAGCTGAGGACAGGGCAGAACCCTCCCGCATGCTGCCTGACTGTAGGAGTAGCTGCTAACATCCTTATGTTAGTGGCTGGGAGAGGTTGCGGGAAAAGCATGTGTGAGCAATGGGCCTGGACTCCCGTGTACCTGAGTTGAATACAGCGATTTACAAGGGCTTTCCTCAGCCAGAGTGTAGCTAGGTTCCAAATCCCATGTACGAGCGGGTAGCAGACATCTGACTCCCATGCATACACACTTCTGAGAGTTGAGCTTATGGCCTGTACCTCCACAGCCAGCCTGCTGGTACCCTTGGCTTCTAAAAGGCCTAGGCTCGCTGTTTGACGGAAGTGCTGGGAGAGGTAATTGGAATCTCCCGGCACACAAGACGAGTGCCTCCAAGCTCAATTCACGATTTCCCAGTAATTCTTGTGGTAGACAGGTGCTACATACTAAGTTCCATATGTGAGAAGGTAGCTGAACGCCTTGTCCAAAAGCATCTTACTTCTGAGAGTTGAGCACACTCTCAATCCCTCACACTTCCACACTGCCTGCAGAGTGAGTTTCACACGTCTTCACCAGAGACGATTGCCAGAGGCTTCTGAGTACAAGTTAACAATGCAGACCTGGAGGGTATCTCCAGGTGCAGTAGAGTGGTAATCTTGGAACCTCCTGACTCAGAGTACTGCTACCTTCTCACTGCCATAGGAATGCAGCTAGTTGACAGCTGGCTTCAAGACATGCTTCCTTGTGAGAGCTGGGGACAGGGCAGAACCCTCCCGCATCCTGCCTGACTGTAGGAGTAGCTGCTAACATCCTAATGTTAGTGGCTGGGAGAGGTTGCGGGAAAAGCATGTGTGAGCACTGGGCCTGAACTCCCGTGTATCTGAGTTGAATACAGCGATTTCCAATGGCCTTCTTCAATAACAGTCTAGCTAAGTTCCAACTCCCATGTCCGAGTGGGTAGCAGACATCGGCCTCCCATGCATACACACTTCTGAGAGTTGAGCTTATGGCCTGTACCTCCACAGCCAGCCTGCTGGTAACCTTGGCTTCTAAAAGGCCTAGGCTCGCTGTTTGACGGAAGTGCTGGGAGAGGTAATTGGAATCACCCGGCACACAAGACTAGTGCCTCCAAGCTCAGTTCAGCGATTTCCTAGTAATTCCTGTGGTAGACTGGTGCTACATACTAAGTTCCATACGTGAGAGGGTAGCTGAACGTCTTGTCCAAAACCATCTTACTTCTGAGAGTTGAGCTCAGCCTCAGTCCCTCACAGTTCCACACTGCCTGCAGAGTGAGTTTCGCAGGTCTTCAGCAGAGACGTTTGCCAGAGGCTTCTGAGACGCAGGGTAACAATGCAGACCTGGAGGGTATCCCCAGGTGCAGTCGACTGTAATCTTGGAACCTCCTGAATCAGAATACTGCTACCTTCTCACTGCCATAGGAATGCAGCTAGTTGACAGCTAGCTGGCTTCAAGACATGCTTCCCTGAGAGAGCTGAGGACAGGGCAGAACCCTCCCGCATGCTGCCTGACTGTAGGAGTAGCTGCTAACATCCTAATGTTAGTGGCTGGAAGAGGTTGCGGGAAAAGCATGTGTGAGCACTGGGCCTGAACTCCCGTGTATCTGAGTTGAATACAGCGATTTCCCATGGCCTTCTTCAATCACAGTGTAGCTAGGTTCCAACTCCCATGTCCGAGTGGGTAGCAGACATCTGCCTCCCATGCATACACACTTCTGAGAGTTGAGCTTATGGCCTGTACCTCCACAGCCAGCCTGCTGGTACCCTTGGCTTCTAAAAGGCCTACGCTCGCTGTTTGACCGAAGTGCTGGGAGAGGTAAATGGAATCACCCGGCACACAAGACTAGTGCCTCCAAGCTCAGTTCAGCGATTTCCTAGTAATTCCTGTGGTAGACTGGTGCTACATACTAAGTTCCATACGTGAAAGGGTAGCTGAACGCCTTGTCCAAAACCATCTTACTCTGAGAGTTCAGCTCACCCTCAGTCCCTCACAGTTCCACACTGCCTGCAGAGTGAGTTTCGCAGGTCTTCAGCAGAGACGTTTGCCAGAGGCTTCTGAGACGCAAGGTAACAATGCAGACCTGGAGGGTATCCCCAGGTGCAGTCGACTGGTAATCTTGGAACCTCCTGACTCAGAATACTGCTACCTTCTTACTGCCATAGGAATGCAGCTAGTTGACAGCTGGCTTCAAGACATGCTTCCCTGTGAGAGCTGAGGACAGGGCAGAACCCTCCCGCATGCTGCCTGACTGTAGGCGTAGCTGCTAACATCCTTATGTTAGTGGCTGGGAGAGGTTGCGGGAAAAGCATGTGTGAGCACTGGGCCTGAACTCCCGTGTATCTGAGTTGAATACAGCGATTTCCAACGGCTTTCCTCAACCAGAGTGTAGCTAGGGTCCAAATACCATGTACGAGCGGGTAGCAGACATCTGCCTCCCATGCATACACACTTCTGAGAGTTGAGATTATGGCCTGTACCTCCACAGCCAGCCTGCTGGTACCCTTGGCTTCTAAAAGGCCTAGGCTCGCTGTTTGACGGAAGTGCTGGGAGAGGTAATTGGAATCTCCCGGCACACAAGACGAGTGCCTCCAAGCTCAATTCACGATTTCCCAGTAATTCTTGTGGTAGACAGGTGCTACATACTAAGTTCCATATGTGAGAAGGTAGCTGAACGCCTTGTCCAAAAGCATCTTACTTCTGAGAGTTGAGCACACCCTCAGTCCCTCACAGTTCCACACTGCCTGCAGACTGAGTTTCACACGTCTTCACCAGAGACGATTGCCAGAGGCTTCTGAGTACAAGTTAACAATGCAGACCTGGAGGGTATCTCCAGGTGCAGTAGAGTGGTAATCTTGGAACCTCCTGACTCAGAGTACTGCTACCTTCTCACTGCCATAGGAATGCAGCTAGTTGACAGCTGGCTTCAAGACATGCTTCCCTGTGAGAGCTGAGGACAGGGCAGAACCCTCCCGCATCCTGCCTGACTGTAGGAGTAGCTGCTAACATCCTAATGTTAGTGGCTGGGAGAGGTTGAGGGAAAAGCATGTGTGAGCACTGGGCCTGAACTCCCGTGTATCTGAGTTGAATACAGCGATTTCCAACGGCTTTCCTCAACCAGAGTGTAGCTAGGTTCCAAATCCCATGTACGAGCGGGTAGCAGACATCTGCCTCCCATGCATACACACTTCTGAGAGTTGAGCTTATGGCCTGTACCTCCACAGCCAGCCTGCTGGTACCCTTGGCTTCTAAAATGCCTAGGCTCGCTGTTTGACGGAAGTGCTGGGAGAGGTAATTGGAATCTCCCGGCACACAAGACGAGTGCCTCCAAGCTCAATTCACGATTTCCCAGTAATTCTTGTGGTAGACAGGTGCTACATACTAAGTTCCATATGTGAGATGGTAGCTGAACGCCTTGTCCAAAAGCATCTTACTTCTGAGAGTTGAGCACACCCTCAGTCCCTCACAGTTCCACACTGCCTGCAGAGTGAGTTTCACAGGTCTTCACCAGAGACGATTGCCAGAGGCTTCTGAGTACAAGTTAACAATGCAGAACTGGAGGGTATCTCCAGGTGCTTAGAGTGGTAATCTTGGAACCTCCTGACTCAGAATACTGCTACCTTCTTACTGCCATAGGAATGCAGCTAGTTGACAGCTGGCTTCAAGACATGCTTCCCTGTGAGAGCTGAGGACAGGGCAGAAACCTCCCGCATCCTGCCTGACTGTAGGAGTAGCTGCTAACATCATTATGTTAGTGGCTGGGAGAGGTTGCGGGAAAAGCATGTGTGAGCACTGGGCCTGAACTCCCGTGTATCTGAGTTGAATACAACGATTTCCAATGGCCTTCTTCAATCACAGTGTAGCTAGGATCCAACTCCCATGTCCGAGTGGGTAGCAGACATCTGCCTCCCATGCATACACACTTCTGAGAGTTGAGCTTATGGCCTGTACCTCCACATCCAGCCTGCTGGTACCCTTGGCTTCTAAAAGGGCTAGGCTCGCTGTTTGACGGAAGTGCTGGGAGAGGTAATTGGAATCACCCGGCACACAAGACTAGTGCCTCCAAGCTCAGTTCAGCGATTTCCTAGTAATTCCTGTGGTAGACTGGTGCTACATACTAAGTTCCATACGTGAGAGGGTAGCTGAACGCCTTGTCCAAAACCATCTTACTTCTGAGAGTTGAGCTCAGCCTCAGTCCCTCACAGTTCGACACGGCCTGCAGAGTGAGTTTCGCAGGTCTTCAGCAGAGACGTTTGCCAGAGGCTTCTGAGACGCAGGGTAACAATGCAGACCTAGAGGGATCCCCAGGTGCAGTCGACTGGTAATCTTGGAACCTCCTGACTCAGAATACTGCTACCTTCTCACTGCCATAGGAATGCAGCTAGTTGACAGCTGGCTTCAAGACATGCTTCCCTGTGAGAGCTGAGGACAGGGCAGAACCCTCCCGCATGCTGCCTGACTGTAGGAGTAGCTGCTAACATCCTTATGTTAGTGGCTGGGGGAGGTTGCGGGAAAAGCATGTGTGAGCACTGGGCATGAACTCCCGTGTATCTGAGTTGAATACAGCGATTTCCAATGGCCTTCTTCAATCACAGTGTAGCTAGGTTCCAACTCCCATGTACAGTGGGTAGCAGACATCTGCCTCCCATGCATACACACTTCTGAGAGTTGAGCTTATGGCCTGTACCTCCACATCCAGCCTGCTGGTACCCTTGGCTTCTAAAAGGCCTAGGCTCACTGTTTGACCGAAGTGCTGGGAGAGGTAATTGGAATCACCCGACACAAAAGACTAGTGCCTCCAAGCTCAGTTCAGCGATTTCCTAGTAATTCCTGTGGTAGACTGGTGCTACATACTAAGTTCCATACGAGAGGGTAGATGAACGCCTTGTCCAAAACCATCTTACTTCTGAGAGTTGAGCTCAGCCTCAGTCCCTCACAGTTCGACACTGCCTGCAGAGTGAGTTTCGCAGGTCTTCAGCAGAGACGTTTGCCAGAGGCTTCTGAGACGCAGGGTAACAATGCAGACCTGGAGGGTATCCCCAGGTGCAGTCGACTGGTAATCTTGGAACCTCCTGACTCAGAATACTGCTACCTTCTCACTGCCATAGGAATGCAGCTAGTTGACAGCTAGCTGGCTTCAAGACATGCTTCCCTGAGAGAGCTGAGGACAGGGCACAACCCTCCCGCATGCTGCCTGACTGTAGGAGTAGCTGCTAACATCCTAATGTTAGTGGCTGGGAGAGGTTGCGGGAAAAGCATGTGTGAGCACTGGGCCTGAACTCCCGTGTATCTGAGTTGAATACAGCGATTTCCAATGGCTTTCCTCAACCAGAGTGTAGCTAGGTTCCAAATCCCATGTACGAGCGGGTAGCAGACATCTGCCTCCCATGCATACACACTTCTGAGAGTTGAGCTTATGGCCTGTACCTCCACATCCAGCCTGATGGTACCCTTGGCTTCTAAAAGGCCTAGGCTCGCTGTTTGACGGAAGTGCTGGGAGAGGTAATTGGAATCTCCCGGCACACAAGACGAGTGCCTCCAAGCTCAATTCACGATTTCCCAGTAATTCTTGTGGTAGACAGGTGCTACATACTAAGTTCCATATGTGAGATGGTAGCTGAACGCCTTGTCCAAAAGCATCTTACTTCTGAGAGTTGAGCCCACCCTCAGTCCCACACAGTTCCACACTGCCTGCAGAGTGAGTTTCACACGTCTTCACCAGAGACGATTTCCAGAGGCTTCTGAGTATAAGTTAACAATGCAGACCTGGAGGGTATCTCCAGGTGCAGTAGAGTGGTAATCTTGGAACCTCCTGACTCAGAGTACTGCTACCTTCTCACTGCCATAGGAATGCAGCTAGTTGACAGCTGGCTTCAAGACATGCTTCCCTGTGAGAGCTGAGGACAGGGCAGAACCCTCCCGCATCCTGCCTGACTGTAGGAGTAGCTGCTAACCTCCTAATGTTAGTGGCTGGGATAGGTTGCGGGAAAAGCATGTGTGAGCACTGGGCCTGAACTCCCGTGTATCTGAGTTGAATACAGCGATTTCCAATGGCCTTCTTCAATCACAGTGTAGCTAGGTTCCAACTCCCATGTCCGAGTGGGTAGCAGACATCTGCCTCCCATGCATACACACTTCTGAGAGTTGAGCTTATGGCCTGTACCTCCACATCCAGCCTGCTGGTACCCTTGGCTTCTAAAAGGCCTAGGCTCGCTGTTTGACGGAAGTGCTGGGAGAGGTAATTTGAATCACCCGGCACAAAAGACTAGTGCCTCCAAGCTCAGTTCAGCGATTTCCTAGTAATTCCTGTGGTAGACTGGTGCTACATACTAAGTTCCATACGAGAGGGTAGATGAACGCCTTGTCCAAAACCATCTTACTTCTGAGAGTTGAGCTCAGCCTCAGTCCCTCACAGTTCGACACTGCCTGCAGAGTGAGTTTCGCAGGTCTTCAGCAGAGACGATTGCCAGAGGCTTCTGAGTACAAGTTAACAATGCAGACCTGGAGGGTATCTCCAGGTGCAGTAGAGTGGTAATCTTGGAACCTCCTGACTCAGAGTACTGCTACCTTCTCACTGCCATAGGAATGCAGCTAGTTGAGAGCTGGCTTCAAGACATGCTTCCCTGTGAGAGCTGGGGACAGGGCACAACCCTCCCGCATCCTGCCTGACTGTAGGAATAGCCGCTAACATCCTAATGTTAGTGGCTGGGAGAGGTTGCGGGAAAAGCATGTGTGAGCACTGGGCCTGAACTCCCGTGTATCTGAGTTGAATACAGCGATTTCCAATGGCCTTCTTCAATCACAGTGTAGCTAGGTTCCAACTCCCATGTCCGAGTGGGTAGCAGACATCTGCCTCCCATGCATACACACTTCTGAGAGTTGAGCTTATGGCCTGTACCTCCACAGCCAGGCTGCTGGTAACCTTGGCTTCTAAAAGGCCTAGGCTCGCTGTTTGACGGAAGTGCTGGGAGAGGTAATTGGAATCACCCGGCACACAAGACTAGTGCCTCCAAGCTCAGTTCAGCGATTTCCTAGTAATTCCTGTGGTAGACTAGTGCTACATACTAAGTTCCATAAGTGAGAGGGTAGCTGAACGTCTTGTCCAAAACTATCTTACTTCTGAGAGTTGAGCTCAGCCTCACTCCCTCACAGTTCCACACTGCCTGCAGAGTGAGTTTCGCAGGTCTTCAGCAGAGACGTTTGCCAGAGGCTTCTGAGACGCAGGGTAACAATGCAGACCTGGAGGATATCCCCAGGTGCAGTCGACTGTAATCTTGGAACCTCCTGACTCAGAATACTGCTACCTTCTCACTGCCATAGGAATGCAGCTAGTTGACAGCTAGCTGGCTTCAAGACATGCTTCCCTGAGAGAGCTGAGGACAGGGCAGAACGGTCCCGCATGCTGCCTGATTGTAGGACTAGCTGCTAACATCCTAATGTTAGTGGCTGGAAGAGGTTGCGGGAAAAGCATGTGTGAGCACTGGGCCTGAACTCCCGTGTATCTGAGTTGAATACAGCGATTTCCAATGGCCTTCTCAATCACAGTGTAGCTAGATTCCAACTCCCATGTCCGAGTGGGTAGCAGACATCTGCCTCCCATGCATACACACTTCTGAGAGTTGAGCTTATGGCCTGTACCTCCACATCCAGCCTGCTGGTACCCTTGGCTTCTAAAAGGCCTAGGCTCGCTGTTTGACGGAAGTGCTGGGAGAGGTAATTGGAATCACCCGGCACACAAGACTAGTGCCTCCAAGCTCAGTTCAGCGATTTCCTAGTAATTCCTGTGGTAGACTGGTGCTACATACTAAGTTCCATACGTGAAAGGGTAGCTGAACGCCTTGTCCAAAACCATCTTACTTCTGAGAGTTGAGCTCAGCCTCAGTCCCTAACAGTTCGACACTGCCTGCAGAGTGAGTTTCGCAGGTCTTCAGCAGAGACGTTTGCCAGAGGCTTCTGAGACGCAGGGTAACAATGCAGACCTGGAGGGTATCCCCAGGTGCAGTCGACTGGTAATCTTGGAACCTCCTGACTCAGAATACTGCTACCTTCTCACTGCCATAGGAATGCAGCTAGTTGACAGCTGGATTCAAGACATGCTTCCCTGAGAGAGCTGAGGACAGGGCAGAACCCTCCCGAATGCTGCCTGACTGAAGGAGTAGCTGCTAACATCCTTATGTTAGTGGCTGGGAGAGGTTGCGGGAAAAGCATGTGTGAGCACTGGGCCTGAACTCCCGTGTACCTGAGTTGAATACAGCGATTTCCAACGGCTTTCCTCAACCAGAGTGTAGCTAGGTTCCAAATCCCATGTAGGAGCGGGTTGCAGACATCTGCCTCCCATGCGTACACACTTCTGAGAGTTGAGCTTATGGCCTGTACCTCCACAGCCAGCCTGCTGGTACCCTTGGCTTCTAAAAGGCCTAGGCTCGCTGTTTGACGGAAATGCTGGGAGAGGTAATTGGAATCTCACGGCACACAAGACGAGTGCCTCCAAGCTCAATTCACGATTTCCCAGTAATTCTTGTGGTAGACAGGTGCTACATACTAAGTTCCATATGTGAGAAGGTAGCTGAACGCCTTGTACAAAAGCATCTTACTTCTGAGAGTTGAGCACACCCTCAGTCCCTCACACTTCCACACTGCCTGCAGAGTGAGTTTCACACGTCTTCACCAGAGACGATTGCCAGAGGCTTCTGAGTACAAGTTAACAATGCAGACCTGGAGGGTGTCTCCAGGTGCAGTAGAGTGGTAATCTTGGAACCTCCTGACTCAGAGTACTGCTACCTTCTCACTGCCATAGGAATGCAGCTAGTTGACAGCTGGCTTCAAGACATGATTCCCTGTGAGAGCTGAGGACAGGGAAGAACCCTCCCGCATCCTGCCTGACTGTAGGAGTAGCTGCTAACATCCTAATGTTAGTGGCTGGGAGAGGTTGCGGGAAAAGCATGTGTGAGCACTGGGCCTGAACTCCCGTGTATCTGAGTAGAATACAGCGATTTCCAATGGCCTTCTTCAATCACAGTGTAGCTAGGTTCCAAATGCCATGTCCGAGTGGGTAGGAGACATCTGCCTCCCATGCATATACACTTCTGAGAGTTGAGCTTATGGCCTGTACCACCACATCCAGCCTGGTGGTACCCTTGGCTTCTAAAAGGCCTAGGCTCGCTGTCTGACGGAAGTGCTGGGAGAGGTAATTGGAATCACCCGACACACAAGACTAGTGCCTCCAAGCTCAGTTCAGCGATTTCCTAGTAATTCCTGTGGTAGACTGGTGCTACATACTAAGTTCCATACGTGAGAGGGTAGCTGAACGCCTTGTCCAAAATCATCTTACTTCTGAGAGTTGAGCTCAGCCTCAGTCCCTCATAGTTCCACACTGCCTGCAGAGTGAGTTTCGCAGGTCTTCAGCAGAGACGTTTGCCAGAGGCTTCTGAGACGCAGGGTAACAATGCAGACCTGGAGGGTATCCCCAGGTGCAGTCGACTGGTAATCTTGGAACCTCCTGACTCAGAATACTGCTACCTTCTCACTGCCATAGGAATGCAGCTAGTTGACAGCTAGCTGGCTTCAAGACATGCTTCCCTGAGAGAGCTGAGGACAGGGCAGAACCCTCCCGCATGCTGCCTGACTGTAGGAGTAGCTGCTAACATCCTAATGTTAGTGGCTGGGAGAGGTTGCGGGAAAAGCATGTGTGAGCACTGGGCCTGAACTCCCGTGTATCTGAGTTGAATACAGCGATTTCCAACGGCTTTCCTCAACCAGAGTGTAGCTAGGTTCCAAATCCCATGTACCAGCGGGTAGCAGACATCTGCCTCCAATGCATACACACTTCTGAGAGTTGAGCTTATGGCCTGTACCTCCACAGCCAGCCTGCTGGTACCCTTGACTTCTAAAACTCCTAGGCTCGCTGTTTGACGGAAGTGCTGGGAGAGGTAATTGGAATCTCCCGGCACACAAGACGAGTGCCTCCAAGCTCAATTCACGATTTCCCAGTAATTCTTGTGGTAGACAGGTGCTACATACTAAGTTCCATATGTGAGATGGTAGCTGAACGCCTTGTCCAAAAGCATCTTACTTCTGAGAGTTGAGCACACCCTCAGTCCCTCACAGTTCCACACTGCCTGCAGAGTGAGTTTCACACGTCTTCACCAGAGACGATTGCCAGAGGCTTCTGAGTACAAGTTAAAAATGCAGAACTGGAGGGTATCTCCAGGTGCTTAGAGTGGTAATCTTGGAACCTCCTGACTCAGAGTACTGCTACCTTCTCACTGCCATAGGAATGCAGCTAGTTGAAAGCTGGCTTCAAGACATGCTTCCCTGTGAGAGCTGAGGACAGGGCAGAACCCTCCCACATCCTGCCTGAGTGTAGGAGTAGCTGCTAACATCCTAATGTTAGTGGCTGGGAGAGGTTGCGGGAAAAGCATGTGTGAGCACTGGGCCTGAACTCCCGTGTATCTGAGTAGAATACAGCGATTTCCAATGGCCTTCTTCAATCACAGTGTAGCTAGGTTCCAAATGCCATGTCCGAGTGGGTAGCAGACATCTGCCTCCCATGCATACACACTTCTGAGAGTTGAGCTTATGGCCTGTACCTCCACAGCCAGCCTGCTGGTAACCTTGGCTTCTAAAAGGCCTAGGCTCGCTGTTTGACGGAAGTGCTGGGAGAGGTAATTGGAATCACCCGGCACACAAGACTAGTGCCTCCAAGCTCAGTTCAGCGATTTCCTAGTAATTCCTGTGGTAGACTGGTGCTACATACTAAGTTCCATACGTGAGAGGGTAGCTGAACGTCTTGTCCAAAACTATCTTACTTCTGAGAGTTGAGCTCAGCCTCAGTCTCTCACAGTTCCACACTGCCTGCAGAGTGAGTTTCGCAGGTCTTCAGCAGAGACGTTTGCCAGAGGCTTCTGAGACGCAGGGTAACAATGCAGACCTGGAGGGTATCCCCAGGTGCAGTCGACTGTAATCTTGGAACCTCCTGACTCAGAATACTGCTACCTTCTCACTGCCATAGGAATGCAGCTAGTTGACAGCTAGCTGGCTTCAAGACATGCTTCCCTGAGAGAGCTGAGGACAGGGCAGAACGGTCCCGCATGCTGCCTGATTGTTGGAGTAGCTGCTAACATCCTAATGTTAGTGGCTGGGAGAGGTTGCGGGAAAAGCATGTGTGAGCACTGGGCCTGAACTCCCGTGTATCTGAGGTGAATACAGCGATTTCCAATGGCCTTCTTCAATCACAGTGTAGCTAGATTCCAACTCCCATGTCCGAGTGGGTAGCAGACATCTGCCTCCCATGCATACACACTTCTGAGAGTTGAGCTTATGGCCTGTACCTCCACATCCAGCCTGCTGGTACCCTTGGCTTCTAAAAGGCCTAGGCTCGCTGTTTGACGGAAGTGCTGGGAGAGGTAATTGGAATCACTCGGCACACAAGACTAGTGCCTCCAAGCTCAGTTCAGCGATTTCCTAGTAATTCCTGTGGTAGACTGGTGCTACATACTAAGTTCCATACGTGAAAGGGTAGCTGAACGCCTTGTCCAAAACCATCTTACTTCTGAGAGTTGAGCTCAGCCTCAGTCCCTCACAGTTCGACACTGCCTGCAGAGTGAGTTTCGCAGGTCTTCAGCAGAGACGTTTGCCAGAGGCTTCTGAGACGCAGGGTAACAATGCAGACCTGGAGGGTATCCCCAGGTGCAGTCGACTGGTAATCTTGGAACCTCCTGACTCAGAATACTGCTACCTTCTCACTGCCATAGGAATGCAGCTAGTTGACAGCTGGCTTCAAGACATGCTTCCCTGAGAGAGCTGAGGACAGGGCAGAACCCTCCCGAATGCTGCCTGACTGAAGGAGTAGCTGCTAACATCCTTATGTTAGTGGCTGGGAGAGGTTGCGGGAAAAGCATGTGTGAGCACTGACCTGAACTCCCGTGTACCTGAGTTGAATACAGCGATTTCCAATGGCCTTCTTCAATCACAGTGTAGCTAGGTTCCAAATGCCATGTCCGAGTGGGTAGCAGACATCTGCCTCCCATGCATACACACTTCTGAGAGTTGAGCTTATGGCCTGTACCTCCACATCCAGCCTGCTGGTACCCTTGGCTTCTAAAAGGCCTAGGCTCGCTGTTTGACGGAAGTGCTGGGAGAGGTAATTGGAATCACCCGGCACACAAGACTAGTGCCTCCAAGCTCAGTTCAGCGATTTCCTAGTAATTCCTGTGATAGACTGGTGCTACATACTAAGTTCCATACGTGAGAGGGTAGCTGAACGCCTTGTCCAAAACCATCTTACTTCTGAGAGTTGAGCTCAGCCTCAGTCCCTCACAGTTCCACACTGCCTGCAGAGTGAGTTTCGAACGTCTTCAGCAGAGACGTTTGCCAGAGGCTTCTGAGACGCAGGGTAACAATGCAGACCTAGAGGGTATCCCCAGGTGCAGTCGACTGGTAATCTTGGAACCTCCTGACTCAGAATACTGCTACCTTCTCCCTGCCATAGGAATGCAGCTAGTTGACAGCTGGCTTCAAGACATGCTTCCCTGTGAGAGCTGAGGACAGGGCAGAACCCTCCCGCATCCTGCCTGACTGTAGGAGTAGCTGCTAACATCCTAATGTTAGTGGCTGGGAGAGGTTGCGGGAAAAGCATGTGTGAGCACTGGGCCTGAACTCCCGTGTACCTGAGTTGAATACAGCGATTTCCAAAGGCTTTCCTCAACCAGAGTGTAGCTAGGTTCCAAAACCCATGTACGAGCGTGTAGCAGACATCTGCCTCCCATGCATACACACTTCTGAGAGTTGAGCTTATGGCCTGTATCTCCACATCGAGCCTGCTGGTACCCTTGGCTTCTAAAAGGCCTAGGCTCGCTGTTTGACGGAAGTGCTGGGAGAGGTAATTGGAATCTCCCGGCACACAAGACTAGTGCCTCCAAGCTCAATTCACGATTTCCCAGTAATTCTTGTGGTAGACAGGTGCTACATACTAAGTTCCATATGTGAGAAGGTAGCTGAACGCCTTGTCCAAAAGCTTCTTACTTCTGAGAGTTGAGCACACCCTCAGTCCCTCACACTTCCACACTGCCTGCAGAGTGAGTTTCACACGTCTTCACCAGAGACGATTGCCAGAGGCTTCTGAGTACAAGTTAACAATGCAGACCTGGAGGGTATCTCCAGGTGCAGTAGAGTGGTAATCTTGGAACCTCCTGACTCAGAGTACTGCTACCTTCTCACTGCCATAGGAATGCAGCTAGTTGACAGCTGGCTTCAAGACATGCTTCCCTGTGAGAGCTGAGGACAGGGCAGAACCCTCCCGCATGCTGCCTGACTGTAGGAGTAGCTGCTAACATCCTTATGTTAGTGGCTGGGAGAGGTTGCGGGAAAAGCATGTGTGAGCAATGGGCCTGGACTCCCGTGTACCTGAGTTGAATACAGCGATTTACAAGGGCTTTCCTCAGCCAGAGTGTAGCTAGGTTCCAAATCCCATGTACGAGCGGGTAGCAGACATCTGACTCCCATGCATACACACTTCTGAGAGTTGAGCTTATGGCCTGTACCTCCACAGCCAGCCTGCTGGTACCCTTGGCTTCTAAAAGGCCTAGGCTCGCTGTTTGACGGAAGTGCTGGGAGAGGTAATTGGAATCTCCCGGCACACAAGACGAGTGCCTCCAAGCTCAATTCACGATTTCCCAGTAATTCTTGTGGTAGACAGGTGCTACATACTAAGTTCCATATGTGAGAAGGTAGCTGAACGCCTTGTCCAAAAGCATCTTACTTCTGAGAGTTGAGCACACTCTCAATCCCTCACACTTCCACACTGCCTGCAGAGTGAGTTTCACACGTCTTCACCAGAGACGATTGCCAGAGGCTTCTGAGTACAAGTTAACAATGCAGACCTGGAGGGTATCTCCAGGTGCAGTAGAGTGGTAATCTTGGAACCTCCTGACTCAGAGTACTGCTACCTTCTCACTGCCATAGGAATGCAGCTAGTTGACAGCTGGCTTCAAGACATGCTTCCTTGTGAGAGCTGGGGACAGGGCAGAACCCTCCCGCATCCTGCCTGACTGTAGGAGTAGCTGCTAACATCCTAATGTTAGTGGCTGGGAGAGGTTGCGGGAAAAGCATGTGTGAGCACTGGGCCTGAACTCCCGTGTATCTGAGTTGAATACAGCGATTTCCAATGGCCTTCTTCAATAACAGTCTAGCTAAGTTCCAACTCCCATGTCCGAGTGGGTAGCAGACATCGGCCTCCCATGCATACACACTTCTGAGAGTTGAGCTTATGGCCTGTACCTCCACAGCCAGCCTGCTGGTAACCTTGGCTTCTAAAAGGCCTAGGCTCGCTGTTTGACGGAAGTGCTGGGAGAGGTAATTGGAATCACCCGGCACACAAGACTAGTGCCTCCAAGCTCAGTTCAGCGATTTCCTAGTAATTCCTGTGGTAGACTGGTGCTACATACTAAGTTCCATACGTGAGAGGGTAGCTGAACGTCTTGTCCAAAACCATCTTACTTCTGAGAGTTGAGCTCAGCCTCAGTCCCTCACAGTTCCACACTGCCTGCAGAGTGAGTTTCGCAGGTCTTCAGCAGAGACGTTTGCCAGAGGCTTCTGAGACGCAGGGTAACAATGCAGACCTGGAGGGTATCCCCAGGTGCAGTCGACTGTAATCTTGGAACCTCCTGAATCAGAATACTGCTACCTTCTCACTGCCATAGGAATGCAGCTAGTTGACAGCTAGCTGGCTTCAAGACATGCTTCCCTGAGAGAGCTGAGGACAGGGCAGAACCCTCCCGCATGCTGCCTGACTGTAGGAGTAGCTGCTAACATCCTAATGTTAGTGGCTGGAAGAGGTTGCGGGAAAAGCATGTGTGAGCACTGGGCCTGAACTCCCGTGTATCTGAGTTGAATACAGCGATTTCCCATGGCCTTCTTCAATCACAGTGTAGCTAGGTTCCAACTCCCATGTCCGAGTGGGTAGCAGACATCTGCCTCCCATGCATACACACTTCTGAGAGTTGAGCTTATGGCCTGTACCTCCACAGCCAGCCTGCTGGTACCCTTGGCTTCTAAAAGGCCTACGCTCGCTGTTTGACCGAAGTGCTGGGAGAGGTAAATGGAATCACCCGGCACACAAGACTAGTGCCTCCAAGCTCAGTTCAGCGATTTCCTAGTAATTCCTGTGGTAGACTGGTGCTACATACTAAGTTCCATACGTGAAAGGGTAGCTGAACGCCTTGTCCAAAACCATCTTACTCTGAGAGTTCAGCTCACCCTCAGTCCCTCACAGTTCCACACTGCCTGCAGAGTGAGTTTCGCAGGTCTTCAGCAGAGACGTTTGCCAGAGGCTTCTGAGACGCAAGGTAACAATGCAGACCTGGAGGGTATCCCCAGGTGCAGTCGACTGGTAATCTTGGAACCTCCTGACTCAGAATACTGCTACCTTCTTACTGCCATAGGAATGCAGCTAGTTGACAGCTGGCTTCAAGACATGCTTCCCTGTGAGAGCTGAGGACAGGGCAGAACCCTCCCGCATGCTGCCTGACTGTAGGCGTAGCTGCTAACATCCTTATGTTAGTGGCTGGGAGAGGTTGCGGGAAAAGCATGTGTGAGCACTGGGCCTGAACTCCCGTGTATCTGAGTTGAATACAGCGATTTCCAACGGCTTTCCTCAACCAGAGTGTAGCTAGGGTCCAAATACCATGTACGAGCGGGTAGCAGACATCTGCCTCCCATGCATACACACTTCTGAGAGTTGAGATTATGGCCTGTACCTCCACAGCCAGCCTGCTGGTACCCTTGGCTTCTAAAAGGCCTAGGCTCGCTGTTTGACGGAAGTGCTGGGAGAGGTAATTGGAATCTCCCGGCACACAAGACGAGTGCCTCCAAGCTCAATTCACGATTTCCCAGTAATTCTTGTGGTAGACAGGTGCTACATACTAAGTTCCATATGTGAGAAGGTAGCTGAACGCCTTGTCCAAAAGCATCTTACTTCTGAGAGTTGAGCACACCCTCAGTCCCTCACAGTTCCACACTGCCTGCAGACTGAGTTTCACACGTCTTCACCAGAGACGATTGCCAGAGGCTTCTGAGTACAAGTTAACAATGCAGACCTGGAGGGTATCTCCAGGTGCAGTAGAGTGGTAATCTTGGAACCTCCTGACTCAGAGTACTGCTACCTTCTCACTGCCATAGGAATGCAGCTAGTTGACAGCTGGCTTCAAGACATGCTTCCCTGTGAGAGCTGAGGACAGGGCAGAACCCTCCCGCATCCTGCCTGACTGTAGGAGTAGCTGCTAACATCCTAATGTTAGTGGCTGGGAGAGGTTGAGGGAAAAGCATGTGTGAGCACTGGGCCTGAACTCCCGTGTATCTGAGTTGAATACAGCGATTTCCAACGGCTTTCCTCAACCAGAGTGTAGCTAGGTTCCAAATCCCATGTACGAGCGGGTAGCAGACATCTGCCTCCCATGCATACACACTTCTGAGAGTTGAGCTTATGGCCTGTACCTCCACAGCCAGCCTGCTGGTACCCTTGGCTTCTAAAATGCCTAGGCTCGCTGTTTGACGGAAGTGCTGGGAGAGGTAATTGGAATCTCCCGGCACACAAGACGAGTGCCTCCAAGCTCAATTCACGATTTCCCAGTAATTCTTGTGGTAGACAGGTGCTACATACTAAGTTCCATATGTGAGATGGTAGCTGAACGCCTTGTCCAAAAGCATCTTACTTCTGAGAGTTGAGCACACCCTCAGTCCCTCACAGTTCCACACTGCCTGCAGAGTGAGTTTCACAGGTCTTCACCAGAGACGATTGCCAGAGGCTTCTGAGTACAAGTTAACAATGCAGAACTGGAGGGTATCTCCAGGTGCTTAGAGTGGTAATCTTGGAACCTCCTGACTCAGAATACTGCTACCTTCTTACTGCCATAGGAATGCAGCTAGTTGACAGCTGGCTTCAAGACATGCTTCCCTGTGAGAGCTGAGGACAGGGCAGAAACCTCCCGCATCCTGCCTGACTGTAGGAGTAGCTGCTAACATCATTATGTTAGTGGCTGGGAGAGGTTGCGGGAAAAGCATGTGTGAGCACTGGGCCTGAACTCCCGTGTATCTGAGTTGAATACAACGATTTCCAATGGCCTTCTTCAATCACAGTGTAGCTAGGATCCAACTCCCATGTCCGAGTGGGTAGCAGACATCTGCCTCCCATGCATACACACTTCTGAGAGTTGAGCTTATGGCCTGTACCTCCACATCCAGCCTGCTGGTACCCTTGGCTTCTAAAAGGGCTAGGCTCGCTGTTTGACGGAAGTGCTGGGAGAGGTAATTGGAATCACCCGGCACACAAGACTAGTGCCTCCAAGCTCAGTTCAGCGATTTCCTAGTAATTCCTGTGGTAGACTGGTGCTACATACTAAGTTCCATACGTGAGAGGGTAGCTGAACGCCTTGTCCAAAACCATCTTACTTCTGAGAGTTGAGCTCAGCCTCAGTCCCTCACAGTTCGACACGGCCTGCAGAGTGAGTTTCGCAGGTCTTCAGCAGAGACGTTTGCCAGAGGCTTCTGAGACGCAGGGTAACAATGCAGACCTAGAGGGATCCCCAGGTGCAGTCGACTGGTAATCTTGGAACCTCCTGACTCAGAATACTGCTACCTTCTCACTGCCATAGGAATGCAGCTAGTTGACAGCTGGCTTCAAGACATGCTTCCCTGTGAGAGCTGAGGACAGGGCAGAACCCTCCCGCATCCTGCCTGACTGTAGGAGTAGCTGCTAACATCCTTATGTTAGTGGCTGGGAGAGGTTGCGGGAAAAGCATGTGTGAGCACTGGGCCTGAACTCCCGTGTACCTGAGTTGAATACAGCGATTTCCAAAGGCTTTCCTCAACCAGAGTGTAGCTAGGTTCCAAATCCCATGTACGAGCGGGTAGCAGACATCTGCCTCCCATGCATACACACTTCTGAGAGTTGAGCTTATGGCCTGTACCTCCACAGCCAGCCTGCTGGTACCCTTGGCTTCTAAAAGGCCTAGGCTCGTTGTTTGACGGAAGTGCTGGGAGAGGTAATTGGAATCACACGGCACACAAGACTAGTGCCTCCAAGCTCAGTTCAGCGATTTCCTAGTAATTCCTGTGGTAGACTGGTGCTACATACTAAGTTCCATACGTGAGAGGGTAGCTGAACGCCTTGTCCAAAACCATCTTACTTCTGAGAGTTGAGCTCAGCCTCAGTCCCTCACAGTTCCACACTGCCTGCAGAGTGAGTTTCGCAGGTCTTCAGCAGAGACTTTGCCAGAGGCTTCTGAGACGCAGGGTAACAATGCAGACCTGCAGGGTATGCCCAGGTGCAGTCGATTGGTAATCTTGGAACCTCCTGACTCAGAATATTGCTACCTACTCACTGCCATAGGAATGCAGCTAGTTGACAGCTGGCTTCAAGACATGCTTCCCTGTGAGAGCTGAGGACAGGGCAGAACCCTCCCGCATGCTGCCTGACTGTAGGAGTAGCTGCTAACATCCTTATGTTAGTGGCTGGGAGATGTTGCGGGAAAAGCATGTGTGAGCACTGGGCCTGAACTCCCGTGTATCTGAGTTGAATACAGCGATTTCCAACGGCTTTCCTCAACCAGAGTGTAGCTAGGTTCCAAATCCCATGTACGAGCGGGTAGCAGACATCTGCCTCCCATGCATACACACTTCTGAGAGTTGAGCTTATGGCCTGTACCTCCACAGCCAGCCTGCTGGTACCCTTGGCTTCTAAAAGGCCTAGGCTGGCTGTTTGACGGAAGTGCTGGGAGAGGTAATTGGAATCACACGGCACACAAGACTAGTGCCTCCAAGCTCAGTTCAGCGATTTCCTAGTAATTCCTGTGGTAGACTGGTGCTACATACTAAGTTCCATACGTGAGAGGGTAGCTGAACGCCTTGTCCAAAAGCATCTTACTTCTGAGAGTTGAGACCACCCTCAGTCCCTCACAGTTCCACACTGCCTGCAGAGTGAGTTTCACACGTCTTCACCAGAGACGATTGCCAGAGGCTTCTGAGTACAAGTTAACAATGCAGACCTGGAGGGTATCCCCAGGTGCAGTCGACTGGTAATCTTGGAAACTCCTGACTCAGAATACTGCTACCTTCTCACTGCCATAGGAATGCAGCTAGTTGACAGCTAGCTGGCTTCAAGACATGCTTCCCTGAGAGAGCTGAGGACAGGGCAGAACCCTCCCGCATGCTGCCTGACTATAGGAGTAGGTGCTAACATCCTAATATTAGTGGCTGGGAGAGGTTGCGGGAAAAGCATGTGTGAGCACTGGGCCTGAACTCCCGTGTATCTGAGTTGAATACAGCGATTTCCAACGGCTTTCCTCAACCAGAGTGTAGCTAGGTTCCAAATCCCATGTACGAGCGGGTAGCAGACATCTGCCTCCCATGCATATACACTTCTGAGAGTTGAGCTTATGGCCTGTACCTCCACATCCAGCTTGCTGGTACCCTTGGCTTCTAAAAGGCCTAGGCTCGCTGTTTGACGGAAGTGCTGGGAGAGGTAATTGGAATCTCCCGGCACACAAGACGAGTGCCTCCAAGCTCAATTCACGATTTCCCAGTAATTCTTGTGGTAGACAGTTGCTACATACTAAGTTCCATATGTGAGATGGTAGCTGAACGCCTTGTCCAAAAGCATCTTACTTCTGAGAGTTGAACCCACCCTCAGTCCCTCACAGTTCCACACTGCCTGCAGAGTGAGTTTCACACGTCTTCACCAGAGACGATTGCCAGAGGCTTCTGAGTACAAGTTAACAATGCAGACCTGGAGGGTATCTCCAGGTGCAGTAGAGTGGTAATCTTGGAACCTCCTGACTCAGAGTACTGCTACCTTCTCACTGCCATAGGAATGCAGCTAGTTGACAGCTGGCTTCAAGATATGCTTCCCTTTGAGAGCTGAGGACAGGGCAGAACCCTCCCGCATCCTGCCTGAGTGTAGGAGTAGCTGCTAACATCCTTATGTTAGTGGCTGGGAGAGGTTGCGGGAAAAGCATGGGTGAGCACTGGGCCTGAACTCCCGTGTATCTGAGTTGAATACAGCGATTTCCAATGGCCTTCTTCAATCACAGTGTAGCTAGGTTCCAACTCCCATGTCCGAGTGGGTAGCAGACATCTGCCTCCCATGCATACACACTTCTGAGAGTTGAGCTTATGGCCTGTACCTCCACATCCAGCCTGCTGGTACCCTTGGCTTCTAAAAGGCCTAGGCTGGCTGTTTGACGGAAGTGCTGGGAGAGGTAATTGGAATCACCCGGCACACAAGACTAGTGCCTCCAAGCTCAGTTCAGCGATTTCCTAGTAATTCCTGTGGTAGACTGGTGCTACATACTAAGTTCCATACGTGAGAGGGTAGCTGAACGCCTTGTCCAAAACCATCTTACTTCTGAGAGTTGAGCTCAGCCTCAGTCCCTCACAGTTCCACACTGCCTGCAGAGTGAGATTCGCAGGTCTTCAGTAGAGACGTTTGCCAGAGGCTTCTGAGACGCAGGGTAACAATGCAGACCTGGAGGGTATCACCAGGTGCAGTCGACTGGTAATCTTGGAACCTCCTGACTCAGAATACTGCTACATTCTCACTGCCATAGGAATGCAGCTAGTTGACAGCTGGCTTCAAGACATGCTTCCCTGTGAGAGCTGAGGACAGGGCAGAACCCTCCCGCATGCTGCCTGACTGTAGGAATAGCTGCTAACATCCTTATGTTAGTGGCTGGGAGAGGTTGCGGGAAAAGCATGTGTGAGCACTGGGCCTGGACTCCCGTGTACCTGAGTTGAATACAGCGATTTCCAACGGCTTTCCTCAACCAGAGTGTAGCTAGATTCCAAATCCCATGTACGAGCGGGTAGCAGACATCTGCCTCCCATGCATACACACTTCTGAGAGTTGAGCTTATGGCCTGTACCTCCACAGCCAGCCTGCTGGTACCCTTGGCTTCTAAAAGGCCTAGGCTTGCTGTTTGACGGAAGTGCTGGGAGAGGTAATTGGAATCTCCCGGCACACAAGACGAGTGCCTCCAAGCTCAATTCACGATTTCCCAGTAATTCTTGTGGTAGACAGGTGCTACATACTAAGTTCCATATGTGAGAAGGTAGCTGAACGCCTTGTCCAAAAGCATCTTACTTCTGAGAGTTGAGCACACCCTCAGTCCCTCACACTTCCACACTGCCTGCAGAGTGAGTTTCACACGTCTTCACCAGAGACGATTGCCAGAGGCTTCTGAGTACAAGTTAACAATGCAGACCTGGAGGGTATCTCCAGGTGCAGTAGAGTGGTAATCTTGGAACCTCCTGACTCAGAGTACTGCTACCTTCTCACTGCCATAGGAATGCAGCTAGTTGACAGCTGGCTTCAAGACATGCTTCCTTGTGAGAGCTGGGGACAGGGCAGAATCCTCCCGCATCCTGCCTGACTGTAGGAGTAGCTGCTAACATCCTAATGTTAGTGGCTGGGAGAGGTTGCGGGAAAAGCATGTGTGAGCACTGGGCCTGAACTCCCGTGTATCTGAGTTGAATACAGCGATTTCCAATGGCCTTCTTCAATCACAGTGTAGCTAGGTTCCAACTCCCATGTCCGAGTGGGTAGCAGACATCTGCCTCCCATGCATACACACTTCTGAGAGTTGAGCTGATGGCCTGTACCTCCACAGCCAGCCTGCTGGTAACCTTGGCTTCTAAAAGGCCTAGGCTCGCTGTTTGACGGAAGTGCTGGGAGAGGTAATTGGAATCACCCGGCACACAAGACTAGTGCCTCCAAGCTCAGTTCACCATTTCCTAGTAACTCCTGTGGTAGACTGGTGCTACATACTAAGTTCCATACGTGAGAGGGAAGCTGAACGTCTTGTCCAAAACCATCTTACTTCTGAGAGTTGAGCTCAGCCTCAGTCCCTCACAGTTCCACACTGCCTGCAGAGTGAGTCGCAGGTCTTCAGCAGAGACGTTTGCCAGTGGCTTCTGAGACGCAGTTTAACTATGCAGACCTGGAGGGTATCCCCAGGTGCAGTCGACTGTAATCTTGGAACCTCCTGACTCAGAATACTGCTACCTTCTCACTGCCATAGGAATGCAGCTAGTTGACAGCTAGCTGATTCAAGACATGCTTCCCTGAGAGAGCTGAGGACAGGGCAGAACCCTCCCGCATGCTGCCTGACTGTAGGAGTAGCTGCTAACATCCTAATGTTAGTGGCTGTGAGAGGTTGCGGGAAAAGCATGTGTGAGCACTGGGCCTGAACTCCCGTGTATCTGAGTTGAATACAGCGATTACCCATGGCCTTCTTCAATCACAGTGTAGCTAGGTTCCAACTCCCATGTCCGAGTGGGTAGCAGACATCTGCCTCCCATGCATACACACTTCTGAGAGTTGAGCTTATGGCCTGTACCTCCACAGCCAGCCTGCTGGTACCCTTGGCTTCTAAAAGGCTTAGGCTCGCTGTTAGACGGAAGTGCTGGGAGAGGTAATTGGAATCACACGGCACACAAGACTAGTGCCTCCAAGCTCAGTTCAGCGATTTCCTAGTAATTCCTGTGGTAGACTGGTGCTACATACTAAGTTCCATACGTGAAAGGGTAGCTGAACGTCTTGTCCAAAACCATCTTACTCTGAGAGTTGAGCTCAGCCTCAGTCCCTCACAGTTCCACACTGCCTGCAGAGTGAGTTTCGCAGGTCTTCAGCAGAGACGTTTGCCAGAGGCTTCTGAGACGCAGGGTAACAATGCAGACCTGGAGGGTATCCCCAGGTGCAGTCGACTGGTAATCTTGGAACCTCCTGACTCAGAATACTGCTACCTTCTCACTGCGATAGGAATGCAGCTAGTTGACAGCTGGCTTCAAGACATGCTTCCCTGTGAGAGCTGAGGACAGGGCAGAACCGTCCCGCATGCTGCCTGACTGTAGGAGTAGCTGCTAACATCCTTATGTTAGTGGCTGGGAGAGGTTGCGGGAAAAGCATGTGTGAGCACTGGGCCTGAACTCCCGTGTATCTGAGTTGAATACAGCGATTTCCAACGGCTTTCCTCAACCAGAGTGTAGCTAGGTTCCAAATCCCATGTACGAGCGGGTAGCAGACATCTGCCTCCCATGCATACACACTTCTGAGAGTTGAGCTTATGGCCTGTACCTCCACAGCCAGCCTGCTGGTACCCTTGGCTTCTAAAAGGCCTAGGCTCGCTGTTTGACGGAAGTGCTGGGAGAGGTAATTGGAATCTCCCGGCACACAAGACGAGTGCCTCCAAGCTCAATTCACGATTTCCCAGTAATTCTTGTGGTAGACAGGTGCTACATACTAAGTTCCATATGTGAGAAGGTAGCTGAACGCCTTGTACAAAAGCATCTTACTTCTGAGAGTTGAGCACACCCTCAGTCCCTCACAGTTCCACACTGCTTGCAGAGTGAGTTTCACACGTCTTCACCAGAGACGATTGCTAGAGGCTTCTGAGTACAAGTTAACAATGCAGACCTGGAGGGTATCTCCAGGTGCAGTAGAGTGGTAATCTTGGAACCTCCTGACTCAGAGTACTGCTACCTTCTCACTGCCATAGGAATGCAGCTAGTTGACAGCTGGCTTCAAGACATGCTTCCCTGTGAGAGCTGAGGACAGGGCAGAACCCTCCCGCATCCTGCCTGGTTGTAGGAGTAGCTGCTAACTTCCTAATGTTAGTGGCTGGGAGATGTTGCGGGAAAAGCATGTGTGAGCACTGGGCCTGAACTCCCGTGTATCTGAGTTGAATACAGCGATTTCCAATGGCCTTCTTCAATCACAGTGTAGCTAGGTTCCAACTCCCATGTCCGAGTGGGTAGCAGACATCTGCCTCCCATGCATATACACTTCTGAGAGTTGAGCTTATGGCCTGTACCTCCACAGCCAGCCTGCTGGTACCCTTGGCTTCTAAAAGGCCTAGGCTCGCTGTTTGACGGAGGTGCTGGGAGAGGTAATTGGAATCACCCGGCACACAAGACTAGTGCCTCCAAGCTCAGTTCAGCGATTTCCTAGTTATTCCTGTGGTAGACTGGTGCTACATACTAAGTTCCATACGTGAGAGGTTAGCTGAACGCCTTGTCCAAAACCATCTTACTCTGAGAGTTGAGCTCAGCCTCAGTCCCTCACATTTCCACACTGCCTGCAGAGTGAGTTTCTCAGGTCTTCAGCAGAGAGGTTTGCCAGAGGCTTCTGAGACGCAGGGTAACAATGCAGACCCGCAGGGTATCCCCAGGTGCAGTCGACTGGTAATCTTGGAACCTCCTGACTCAGAATACTGCTACCTTCTCACTTTTATAGGAATGCAGCTAGTTGACAGCTAGCTGGCTTCAAGACATGCTTCCCTGAGAGAGCTGAGGACAGGGCAGAACCCTCCGCATGCTGCCTGACTATAGGAGTAGGTGCTAACATCCTAATATTAGTGGCTGGGAGAGGTTGCGGGAAAAGCATGTGTGAGCACTGGGCCTGAACTCCCGTGTATCTGAGTTGAATACAGCGATTTCCAACGGCTTTCCTCAACCAGAGTGTAGCTAGGTTCCAAATCCCATGTACGAGCGGGTAGCAGACATCTGCCTCCCATGCATATACACTTCTGAGAGTTGAGCTTATGGCCTGTACCTCCACATCCAGCCTGCTGGTACCCTTGGCTTCTAAAAGGCCTAGGCTCGCTGTTTGACGGAAGTGCTGGGAGAGGTAATTGGAATCTCCCGGCACACAAGACGAGTGCCTCCAAGCTCAATTCACGATTTCCCAGTAATTCTTGTGGTAGACAGGTGCTACATACTAAGTTCCATATGTGAGAAGGTAGCTGAACGCCTTGTCCAGAAGCTTCTTACTTCTGAGAGTTGAGCACACCCTCAGTCCCTCACACTTCCACACAGCCTGCAGAGTGAGTTTCACACGTCTTCACCAGAGACGATTGCCCAGAGGCCTCTGAGTACAAGTTAACAATGCAGACCTGGAGGGTATCTCCAGGTGCAGTAGAGTGGTAATCTTGGAACCTCCTGACTCAGAGTACTGCTACCTTCTCACTGCCATAGGAATGCAGCTAGTTGACAGCTGGCTTCAAGACATGCTTCCCTGTGAGAGCTGAGGACAGGGCAGAACCCTCCCGCATCCTGCCTGACTGTAGGAGTAGCTGCTAACATCCTAATGTTAGTGGCTGGGAGAGGTTGCGGGAAAAGCATGTGTGAGCACTGGGCCTGAACTCCCGTGTATCTGAGTTGAATACAGCGATTTCCAATGGCCTTCTTCAATCACAGTGTAGCTAGGTTCCAACTCCCATGTCCGAGTGGGTAGCAGACATCTGCCTCCCATGCATACACACTTCTGAGAGTTGAGCTTATGGCCTGTACCTCCACATCCAGCCTGCTGGTACCCTTGGCTTCTAAAAGGCCTAGGCTCGCTGTTTGACGGAAGTGCTGGGAGAGGTAATTGGAATCACCCGGCACACAAGACTAGTGCCTCCAAGCTCAGTTCAGCGATTTCCTAGTAATTCCTGTGGTAGACTGGTGCTACATACTAAGTTCCATACGTGAGAGGGTAGCTGAACGCCTTGTCCAAAACCATCTTACTTCTGAGAGTTGAGCTCAGCCTCAGTCCCTCACAGTTCCACAGTGCCTGCAGAGTGAGTTTCGCAGGTCTTCAGCAGAGACTTTGCCAGAGGCTTCTGAGACGCATGGTAACAATGCAGACCTGCAGGGTATCCCCAGGTGCAGTCGACTGGTAATCTTGGAACCTCCTGACTCAGAATACTGCTACCTTCTCACTGCCATAGGAATGCAGCAGGTTGACAGCTGGCTTCAAGACATGCTTCCCTGTGAGAGCTGAGGACAGGGCAGAACCCTCCCGCATGCTGCCTGACTGTAGGAGTAGCTGCTAACATCCTTATGTTAGTGGCTGGGAGAGGTTGCGGGAAAAGCATGTGTGAGCACTGGGCCTGAACTCCCGTGTATCTGAGTTGAATACAGCGATTTCCAACGGCTTTCCTCAACCAGAGTGTAGCTAGGTTCCAAATCCCATGTACGAGCGGGTAGCAGACATCTGCCTCCCATGCATACACACTTCTGAGAGTTGAGCTTATGGCATGTACCTCCACAGCCAGCCTGCTGGTACCCTTGGCTTCTAAAAGGCCTAGGCTGGCTGTTTGACGGAAGTGCTGGGAGAGGTAATTGGAATCACACGGCACACAAGACTAGAGCCTCCAAGCTCAGTTCAGCGATTTCCTAGTAATTCTTGTGGTAGACTGTTGCTACATACTAAGTTCCATACGTGAGAGGGTAGCTGAACGCCTTGTCCAAAACCATCTTACTTCTGAGAGTTGAGCTCAGCCTCAGTCCCTCACAGTTCCACACTGCCAGCAGAGTGAGTTTCGCAGGTCTTCAGCAGAGACGTTTGCCAGAGGCTTCTGAGACGCAGGGTAACAATGCAGACCTGGAGGGTATCCCCAGGTGCAGTCGACTGGTAATCTTGGAACCTCCTGACTCAGAATACTGCTACCTTCTCACTGCCATAGGAATGCAGCTAGTTGACAGCTAGCTGGCTTCAAGACATGCTTCCCTGAGAGAGCTGAGGACAGGGCAGATCCCTCCCGCGTGCTGCCTGACTGTAGGAGTAGCTGCTAACATCCTAATGTTAGTGGCTGGGAGAGGTTGCGGGAAAAGCATGTGTGAGCACTGGGCCTGAACTCCCGTGTATCTGAGTTGAATACAGCGATTTCCAACGGCTTTCCTCAACCAGAGTGTAGCTAGGTTCCAAATCCCATGTACGAGCGGGTAGCAGACATCTGCCTCCCATGCATACACACTTCTGAGAGTTGAGCTTATGGCCTGTACCTCCACATCCAGCCTGCTGGTACCCTTGGCTTCTAAAAGGCCTAGGCTCGCTGTTTGACGGAAGTGCTGGGAGAGGTAATTGGAATCTCCCGGCACACAAGACGAGTGCCTCCAAGCTCAATTCACGATTTCCCAGTAATTCTTGTGGTAGACAGGTGCTACATACTAAGTTCCATATGTGAGATGGTAGCTGAACGCCTTGTCCAAAAGCATCTTACTTCTGAGAGTTGAGCTAACCCTCAGTCCCTCACAGTTCCACACTGCCTGCAGAGTGAGTTTCACACGTCTTCACCAGAGACGATTGCCAGAGGCTTCTGAGTACAAGTTAAAAATGCAGACCTGGAGGGTATCTCCAGGTGCAGTAGAGTGGTAATCTTGGAACCTCCTGACTCAGAGTACTGCTACCTTCTCACTGCCATAGGAATGCAGCTAGTTGACAGCTGGCTTCAAGACATGCTTCCCTGTGAGAGCTGAGGACAGGGCAGAAACCTCCCGCATCCTGCCTGACTGTAGGAGTAGCTGCTAACATCCTTATGTTAGTGGCTGGGAGAGGTTGCGGGAAAAGCATGTGTGAGCACTGGGCCTGAACTCCCGTTAATCTGAGTTGAATACAACGATTTCCAATGGTCTTCTTCAATCACAGTGTAGCTAGGTTCCAACTCCCATGTCCGAGTGGGTAGCAGACATCTGCCTCCCATGCATACACACTTCTGAGAGTTGAGCTTATGGCCTGTACCTCCACAGCCAGCCTGCTGGTACCCTTGGCTTCTAAAAGGCCTAGGCTCGCTGTTTGACGGAAGTGCTGGGAGAGGTAATTGGAATCACCCGGCACACAAGACTAGTGCCTCCAAGCTCAGTTCAGCGATTTCCTAGTAATTCCTGTGGTAGACTGGTGCTACATACTAAGTTCCATACGTGAGAGGGTAGCTTAACGCCTTGTCCAAAACCATCTTACTTCTGAGAGTTGAGTTCAGCCTCAGTCCCTCACAGTTCCACAGTGCCTGCAGAGTGAGTTTCGCAAGTCTTCAGCAGAGACTTTGCCAGAGGCTTCTGAGACGCAGGGTAACAATGCAGACCTGCAGGGTATCCCCAGGTGCAGTCGACTGGTAATCTTGGAACCTCCTGACTCAGAATACTGCTACCTTCTCACTGCCATAGGAATGCAGCTAGTTGACAGCTGGCTTCAAGACATGCTTCCCCTGAGAGCTGAGGACAGGGCAGAACCCTCCCGCATCCGGCCTGACTGTAGGAGTAGCTGCTAACATCCTTATGTTAGTGGCTGGGAGAGGTTGCGGGAAAAGCATGTGTGAGCACTGGGCCTGAACTCCCGTGTATCTGAGTTGAATACAGCGATTTCCAACGGCTTTCCTCAACCAGAGTGTAGCTAGTTTCCAAATCCCATGTACGAGCGGGTAGCAGACATCTGCCTCCCATGCATACACACTTCTGAGAGTTGAGCTTATGGCCTGTACCTCTACAGGCAGCCTGCTGGTACCTTTGGCTTCTAAAAGGCCTAGGCTGGCTGTTTGACGGAAGTGCTGGGAGAGGCAATTGGAATCACCCGGCACACAAGACTAGTGCCTCCAAGCTCAGTTCAGCGATTTCCTAGTAATTCCTGTGGTAGACTGGTGCTACATACTAAGTTCCATACGTGAGAGGTTAGCTGAACGCCTTGTCCAAAACCATCTTACTTCTGAGAGTTGAGCTCAGCCTCAGTCCCTCACAGTTCCACACTGCCTGCAGAGTGAGTTTCGCAGGTCTTCAGCAGAGACGTTTGCCAGAGGCTTCTGAGACGCAGGGTAACAATGCAAACCTGCAGGGTATCCCCAGGTGCAGTCGACTGGTAATCTTGGAACCTCCTGACTCAGAATACTGCTACCTTCTCACTGCCATAGGAATGCAGCTAGTTGACAGCTAGCTGGCTTCAAGACATGCTTCCCTGAGAGAGCTGAGGACAGGGCAGAACCCTCCCGCATGCTGCCTGACTATAGGAGTAGGTGCTAACATCCTAATATTAGTGGCTGGGAGAGGTTGCGGGAAAAGCATGTGTGAGCACTGGGCCTGAACTCCCGTGTATCTGAGTTGAATACAGCGATTTCCAACGGCTTTCCTCAACCAGAGTGTAGCTAGGTTCCAAATCCCATGTACGAGCGGGTAGCAGACATCTGCCTCCCATGCATATACACTTCTGAGAGTTGAGCTTATGGCCTGTACCTCCACATCCAGCCTGGTGGTACCCTTAGCTTCTAAAAAGCCTAGGCTCGCTGTTTGACGGAAGTGCTGGGAGAGGTAATTGGAATCTCCCGGCACACAAGACGAGTGCCTCCAAGCTCAATTCACGATTTCCCAGTAATTCTTGTGGTAGACAGTTGCTACATACTAAGTTCCATATGTGAGATGGTAGCTGAACGCCTTGTCCAAAAGCATCTTACTTCTGAGAGTTGAACCCACCCTCAGTCCCTCACAGTTCCACACTGCCTGCAGATTGAGTTACACACGTCTTCACCAGAGACGATTGCCAGAGGCTTCTGAGTACAAGTTAACAATGCAGACCTGGAGGGTATCTCCAGGTGCAGTAGAGTGGTAATCTTGGAACCTCCTGACTCAGAGTACTGCTACCTTCTCACTGCCATAGGAATGCAGCTAGTTGACAGCTGGCTTCAAGATATGCTTCCCTGTGAGAGCTGAGGACAGGGCAGAACCCTCCCGCATCCTGCCTGACTGTAGGAGTAGCTGCTAACATCCTTATGTTAGTGGCTGGGAGAGGTTGCGGGAAAAGCATGGGTGAGCACTGGGCCTGAACTCCCGTGTATCTGAGTTGACTACAGCGATTTCCAATGGCCTTCTTCAATCACAGTGTAGCTAGGTTCCAACTCCCATGTCCGAGTGGGTAGCAGACATCTGCCTCCCATGCATACACACTTCTGAGAGTTGAGCTTATGGCCTGTACCTCCACATCCAGCCTGCTGGTACCCTTGGCTTCTAAAAGGCCTAGGCTGGCTGTTTGACGGAAGTGCTGGGAGAGGTAATTGGAATCACCCGGCACACAAGACTAGTGCCTCCAAGCTCAGTTCAGCGATTTCCTAGTAATTCTGTGGTAGACTGGTGCTACATACTAAGTTCCATACGTGAGAGGGTAGCTGAACGCCTTGTCCAAAACCATCTTACTTCTGAGAGTTGAGCTCAGCCTCAGTCCCTCACAGTTCCACACTGCCTGCAGAGTGAGTTTCGCAGGTCTTCAGCAGAGACGTTTGCCAGAGGCTTCTGAGAAGCAGGGTAACAATGCAGACCTGGAGGGTATCCCCAGGTGCAGTCTACTGGTAATCTTGGAACCTCCTGACTCAGAATACTGCTACCTTCTCACTGCCATAGGAATGCAGCTAGTTGACAGCCTTCTGGCTTCAAGACATGCTTCCCTGTGAGAGCTGAGGACAGGGCAGAACCCTCCCGCATGCTGCCTGACTGTAGGAGTAGCTGCTAACATCCTTATGTTAGTGGCTGGGAGAGGTTGCGGGAAAAGCATGTGTGAGCACTGGGCCTGAACTCCCGTGTATCTGAGTTGAATACAGCGATTTCCAACGGCTTTCCTCAACCAGAGTGTAGCTAGGTTCCAAATCCCATGTACGAGCGGGTAGCAGACATCTGCCTCCCATGCATACACACTTCTGAGTGTTGAGCTTATGGCCTGTACCTCCACAGCCAGCCTGCTGGTACCCTTGGCTTCTAAAAGGCCTAGGCTCGCTGTTTGACGGAAGTGCTGGGAGATGTAATTGGAATCTCCCGGCACACAAGACGAGTGCCTCCAAGCTCAATTCACGATTTCCCAGTAATTCTTGTGGTAGACAGGTGCTACATACTAAGTTCCATATGTGAGAAGGTAGCTGAACGCCTTGTACAAAAGCATCTTACTTCTGAGAGTTGAGCACACCCTCATTTCCTCACACTTCCACACTGCCTGCAGAGTGAGTTTCACACGTCTTCACCAGAGACGATTGCCAGAGGCTTCTGAGTACAAGTTAACAATGCAGACCAGGAGGGTATCTCCAGGTGCAGTAGAGTGGTAATCTTGGAACCTCCTGACTCAGAGTACTGCTACCTTCTCACTGCCATAGGAATGCAGCTAGTTGACAGCTGGCTTCAAGACATGCTTCACTGTGAGAGCTGAGGACAGGGCAGGACCTCTCGCATGCTGCCTGACTGTAGGAGTAGCTGCTAACATCCTTATGTTAGTGGCTGGGAGAGGTTGCGGGAAAAGCATGTGTGAGCACTGGGCCTGAACTCCCGTGTATCTGAGGTGAATACAGCGATTTCCAATGGCCTTCTTCAATCACAGTGTAGCTAGGTTCCAACTCCCATGTCCGAGTGGGTAGCAGACATCTGCCTCCCATGCATACACACTTCTGAGAGTTGAGCTTATGGCCTGTACCTCCACATCCAGCCTGCTGGTACCCTTGGCATCTAAAAGGCCTAGGCTCGCTGTTTGACGGAAGTGCTGGGAGAGGTAATTGGAATCACCCGGCACACAAGACTAGTGCCTCCAAGCTCAGTTCAGCGATTTCCTAGTAATTCCTGTGGTAGACTGGTGCTACATACTAAGTTCCATACGTGAGAGGGTAGCTGAACGCCATGTCCAAAACCATCTTACTTCTGAGAGTTGAGCTCAGCCTCAGTGCCTCACAGTTCCACACTGCCTACAGCGTGAGATTCGCAGGTCTTCAGTAGAGACGTTTGCCAGAGGCTTCTGAGACGCAGGGTAACAATGCAGACCTGGAGGGTATCCCCAGGTGCAGTCGACTGGTAATCTTGGAACCTCCTGACTCAGAATACTGCTACCTTCTCACTGCCATAGGAATGCAGCTAGTTGACAGCTGGCTTCAAGACATGCTTCCCTGTGAGAGCTGAGGACAGGGCAGAACCCTCCCGCATGCTGCCTGACTGTAGGAGTAGCTGCTAACATCCTTATGTTAGTGGCTGGGAGAGGTTGCGGGAAAAGCATGTGTGAGCACTGGGCCTGAACTCCCGTGTATCTGAGTTGAATACAGCGATTTCCAACGGCTTTCCTCAACCAGAGTGTAGCTAGGTTCCAAATCCCATGTACGAGCGGGTAGCAGACATCTGCCTCCCATGCATACACGCTTCTGAGAGTTGAGCTTATGGCCTGTACCTCCACAACCAGCCTGCTGGTACCCTTGGCTTCTAAAAGGCCTAGGCTCGCTGTTTGACGGAAGTGCTGGGAGAGGTAATTGGAATCTCCCGGCACACAAGACGAGTGCCTCCAAGCTCAATTCACGATTTCCCAGTAATTCTTGTGGTAGACAGGTGCTACATACTAAGTTACATATGTGAGAAGGTAGCTGAACGACTTGTCCAAAAGCATCTTACTTCTGAGAGTTGAGCACACCCTCAGTCCCTCACACTTCCACAGTGCCTGCAGAGTGAGTTTCACACGTCTTCACCAGAGACGATTGCCAGAGGCTTCTGAGTACAAGTTAACAATTCAGAACTGGAGGGTATCTCCAGGTGCAGTAGAGTGGTAATCTTGGAACCTCCTGACTCAGAGTACTGCTACCTTCTCACTGCCATAGGAATGCAGCTAGTTGACAGCTGGCTTCAAGACATGCTTCCCTGTGAGAGCTGAGGACAGGGCAGAACCCTCCCGCATGCTGCCTGACTGTAGGAGTAGCTGCTAACATCCTTATGTTAGTGGCTGGGAGAGGTTGTGGGAAAAGCATGTGTGAGCACTGGGCCTGAACTCCCGTGTATCTGAGTTGAATACAGCCATTTCCAACGACTTTCCTCAACCAGAGTGTAGCTAGGTTCCAAATCCCTTGTACGAGCGGGTAGCAGACATCTGCCTCCCATGCATACACACTTCTGAGAGTTGAGCTTATGGCCTGTACCTCCACAGCCAGCCTGCTGGTACCCTTGGCATCTAAAAGGCCTAGGCTCGCTGTTTGACGGAAGTGGTGAGAGAGGTAATTGGAATCACCCGGCACACAAGACGAGTGCCTCCAAGCTCAGTTCAGCGATTTCCTAGTAATTCCTGTGGTAGACTGGTGCTACATACTAAGTTCCATACGTGAGAGGGTAGCTGAACGCCTTGTCCAAAACCATCTTACTTCTGAGAGTTGAGCTCAGCCTCAGTCCCTCACAGTTCCACACTGCCTGCAGAGTGAGTTTCGCAGGTCTTCAGCAGAGACGTTTGCCAGAGGCTTCTGAGACGCAGGGTAACAATGCAGACCTGGAGGGTATCCCCAGGTGCAGTCGACTGGTAATCTTGGAACCTCCTGACGAAGAATACTGCTACCTTCTCACTGCCATAGGAATGCAGCTAGTTGACAGCTGGCTTCAAGACATGCTTCCCTGTGAGAGCTGAGGACAGGGCAGAACCCTCCCGCATGCTGCCTGACTGTAGGAGTAGCTGCTAACATCCTTATGTTAGTGGCTGGGAGAGGTTGCGGGAAAAGCATGTGTGAGCACTGGGCCTGAACCCCCGTGTATATGAGTTGAATACAGCGATTGACAACGGCTTTCCTCAACCAGAGTGTAGCTAGGTTCCAAATCCCATGTACCAGCGGGTAGCAGACATCTGCCTCCCATGCATACACACTTATGAGAGTTGAGCTTATGGCCTGTACCTCCACATCCAGCCTGCTGGTACCCTTGGCTTCTAAAAGGCCTAGGCTCGCTGTTTGACGGAAGTGCTGGGAGAGGTAATTGGAATCTCCCGGCACACAAGACGAGTGCCTCCAAGCTCAATTCAGGATTTCCCAGTAATTCTTGTGGTAGACAGGTGCTACATACTAAGTTCCATATGTGAGAAGGTAGCTGAACGCCTTGTCCAAAAGCATCTTACTTCTGAGAGATGAGCACACCCTCAGTCCCTCACACTTCCACACTGCCTGCAGAGTGAGTTTCACACGTCTTCACCCGAGACGTTTGCCAGAGGCTTCTGAGTACAAGTTAACAATGCAGACCTGGAGGATATCTCCAGGTGCAGTCGACTGGTAATCTTGGAACCTCCTGACTCAGAGTACTGCTACCTTCTCACTGCCATAGGAATGCAGCTAGTTGACAGCTGGCTTCAAGACATGCTTCCCTGTGAGAGCTGAGGACAGGGCAGAACCCTCCCGCATCCTGCCTGACTGTAGGAGTAGCTGCTAACATCCTAATGTTAGTGGCTGGGAGAGGTTGCGGGAAAAGCTTGTGTGAGCACTGGGCCTGAACTCCCGTGTATCTGAGTTGAATACAGCGATTTCCAATGGCCTTCTTCAATCACAGTGTAGCTAGGTTCCAACTCCCATGTCCGAGTGGGTAGCAGATATCTGCCTCCCATGCATATACACTTCTGAGAGTTGAGCTTATGGCCTGTACCTCCACATCCAGCCTGCTGGTACCCTTGGCTTCTAAAAGACCTAGGCTCGCTGTTTGACGGAAGTGCTGGGAGCGGTAATTGGAATCACCCGGCACACAAGTCTAGTGCCTCCAAGCTCAGTTCAGTGATTTCCTAGTAATTCCTGTGGTAGACTGGTGCTACATACTAAGTTCCATACGTGAGAGGGTAGCTGAACGCTTGTCCAAAACCATCTTACTTCTGAGAGTTGAGCTCACCCTCAGTCCCTCACAGTTCGACACTGCCTGCAGAGTGAGTTTCGCAGGTCTTCAGCAGAGACGTTTGCCAGAGGCTTCTGAGACGCAGGGTAACAATGCAGACCTGGAGGGTATCCCCAGGTGCAGTCGACTGGTAATCTTGGAACCTCCTGACTCAGAATACTGCTACCTTCTCACTGCCATAGGAATGCAGCTAGTTGACAGCTGGCTTCAAGACATGCTTCCCTGTGAGAGCTGAGGACAGGGCAGAACCCTCCCGCATGCTGCCTGACTGTAGGAGTAGCTGCTAACATCCTTAGTTAGTGGCTGGGAGAGGTTGCGGGAAAAGCATGTGTGAGAACTGGGCCTGAACTCCCGTGTATCTGAGTTGAATACAGCGATTTCCAACGGCTTTCCTCAACCAGAGTGTAGCTAGTTTCCAAATCCCATGTACGAGCGGGTAGCAGACATCTGCCTCCCATGCATACACACTTCTGAGAGTTGAGCTTATGGCGTGTACCTCCACAGCCAGCCTGCTGGTACCCTTGGCTTCTAAAAGGCCTAGGCTCGCTGTTTGACGGAAGTGCTGGGAGAGGTAATTGGAATCACCCGACACACAAGACTAGTGCCTCCAAGCTCAGTTCAGTGATTTCCTAGTAATTCCTGTGGTAGACTGGTGCTACATACTAAGTTCCATACGTGAGAGGGTAGCTGAACGCCTTGTCCAAAACCATCTTACTTCGGAGAGTTGAGCTCAGCCTCAGTCCCTCACAGTTCCACACTGCCTGCAGAGTGAGTTTCGCAGGTCTTCAGCAGAGACGTTTGCCAGAGGCTTCTGAGACGCAGGGTAACAATGCAGACCTGGAGGGTATCCCCAGGTGCAGTCGACTGGTAATCTTGGAACCTCCTGACTCAGAATACTGCTACCTTCTCACTGCCATAGGAATGCAGCTAGTTGACAGCTGGCTTCAAGACATGCTTCCCTGTGAGAGCTGAGGACAGGGCAGAACCCTTCCGCATGCTGCCTGACTGTAGGAGTAGCTGCTAACATCCTTATGTTAGTGGCTAGGAGAGGTTGCGGGAAAAGCCTGTGTGAGCACTGGCCCTGAACTCCCGTGTATCTGAGTTGAATACAGCGATTTCCAATGGCTTTCCTCAACCAGAGTGTAGCTAGGTTCCAAATCCCATGTACGAGCGGGTAGCAGACATCTGCCTCCCATGCATACACACTTCTGAGAGTTGAGCTTATGGCCTGTACCTCCACAGCCAGCCTGCTGGTACCCTTGGCTTCTAAAAGGCCTAGGCTCACTGTTTGACGGAAGTGCTGGGAGAGGTAATTGGAAGCTCCCGGCACACAAGACGAGTGCCTCCAAGCTCAATTCACGATTTCCCAGTAATTCTTGTGGTAGACAGGTGCTACATACTAAGTTCCATATGTGAGAAGGTAGCTGAACGACTTGTCCAAAAGCATCTTACTTCTGAGAGTTGAGCACACCCTCAGTCCCTCACACTTCCACACTGCCTGCAGAGTGAGTTTCACACGTCTTCACCAGAGACGATTGCCAGAGGCTTTTGAGTACAAGTTACAATGCAGACATGGAGGGTATCTCCAGGTGCAGTAGAGTGGTAATCTTGGAACCTCCTGACTCAGAGTACTGCTACCTTCTCACTGCCATAGGAATGCAGCTAGTTGACAGCTGGCTTCAAGACATGCTTCCCTGTGAGAGCTGAGGACAGGGCAGAACCCTCCCGCATCCTGCCTGACTGTAGGAGTAGCTGCTAACATCCTAATGTTAGTGGCTGGGAGAGGTTGCGGGAAAAGCACGTGTGAGCACTGGGCCTGAACTCCCGTGTATCTGAGTTGAATACAGCGATTTCCAATGGCCTTCTTCAATCACAGTGTAGCTAGGTTCCAACTCCCATGTCCGAGTGGGTAGCAGACATCTGCCTCCCATGCATACACACTTCTGAGAGTTGAGCTTATGGCCTGTACCTCCACATCCAGCCTGCTGGTACTCTTGGCTTCTAAAAGGCCTTGGCTCGCTGTTTGACGGAAGTGCTGGGAGACGTAATTGGAATCACCCGGCACACAAGACTAGTGCCTCCAAGCTCAGTTCAGCGATTTCTAGTAATTCCTGTGGTAGACTGGTGCTACATACTAAGTTCCATACGTGAGAGGGTAGCTGAACGCCTTGTCCAAAACCATCTTACTTCTGAGAGTTGAGCTCAGCCTCAGTCCCTCACAGTTCCACACTGCCTGCAGAGTGAGTTTCGCAGGTCTTCAGCAGAGACGTTTGCCAGAGGCTTCTGAGACGCAGGGTAACAATGCAGACCTGGAGGGTATCCCCAGGTGCAGTCGACTGGTAATCTTGGAACCTCCTGACTCAGAATACTGCTACCTTCTCACTGCCATAGGAATGCAGCTAGTTGACAGCTGGCTTCAAGACATGCTTCCCTGTGAGAGCTGAGGACAGGGCAGAACCCTCCCGCATGCTGCCTGACTGTAGGAGTAGCTGCTAACATCCTTATGTTAGTGGCAGGGAGAGGTTGCGGGAAAAGCATGTGTGAGCACTGGGCCTGAACTCCCGTGTATCTGAGTTGAATGCAGCGATTTCCAACGGCTTTCCTCAACCAGAGTGTAGCTAGGTTCCAAATCCCATGTTCGAGCGGGTAGCAGACATCTGCCTCAAATGCATACACTCTTCTGAGAGTTGAGCTTATGGCCTGTACCTCCACAGCCAGCCTGCTGGTACCCTTGGCTTCTAAAAGGCCTAGGCTCGCTGTTTGACGGAAGTGCTGGGAGAGGTAATCGGAATCACCCGGCACACAAGACTAGTGCCTCCAAGCTCAGTTCAGCGATTTCCTTGTAATTCCTGTGGTAGACTGGTGCTACATACTAAGTTCCATACGTTAGAGGGTAGCTGAACCCCTTGTCCAAAACCATCTTACTTCTGAGAGTTGAGCTCAGCCTCAGTCCCTCACTGTTCGACACTGCCTGCAGAGTGAGTTTCGCAGGTCTTCAGCAGAGACGTTTGCCAGAGGCTTCTGAGACGCAGGGTAACAATGCAGACCTGGAGGGTATCCCCAGGTGCAGTCGACTGGTAATCTTGGAACCTCCTGACTCAGAATACTGCTACCTTCTCACTGCCATAGGAATGCAGCTAGTTGACAGCTGGCTTCAAGACATGCTTCCCTGTGAGAGCTGAGGACAGGGCAGAACCCTCCCGCATGCTGCCTGTCTGTAGGAGTAGCTGCTAATATCCTTATGTTAGTGGCTGGGAGAGGTTGCGGGAAAAGCATGTGTGAGCACTGGGCCTGAACTCCCGTGTATCTGAGTTGAATACAGCGATTTCCAACGGCTTTCCTCAACCAGAGTGTAGCTAGGTTCCAAATCCCATGTACGAGCGGGTAGCAGACATCTGCCTCCCATGCATACACACTTCTGAGAGTTGAGGTTATGGCCTGTACCTCCACAGCCAGCCTGCTGGTAACCTTGGCTTCTAAAAGGCCTAGGCTCGCTGTTTGACGGAAGTGCTGGGAGAGGTAATTGGAATCTCCCGGCACACAAGACGAGTGCCTCCAAGCTCAATTCACGATTTCCCAGTAATTCTTGTGGTAGACAGGTGCTACATACTAAGTTCCATATGTGAGAAGGTAGCTGAACGCCTTGTCCAAAAGCATCTTACTTCTGAGAGTTGAGCACACCCTCAGTCCCTCACACTTCCACACTGCCTCCAGAGTGAGTTTCACACGTCTTCACCAGAGACGATTGCCAGAGGCTTCTGAGTACAAGTTAACAATGCAGACCTGGAGGGTATCTCCAGGTGCAGTAGAGTGGTAATCATGGAACCTCCTGACTCAGAGTACTGCTACATTCTCACTGCCATAGGAATGCAGCTAGTTGACAGCTGGCTTCAAGACATGCTTCCCTGTGAGAGCTGAGGACAGGGCAGAACCCTCCCACATCCTGCCTGCCTGTAGGAGTAGCTGCAAAATCCTAATGTTAGTGGCTGGGAGAGGTTGCGGGAAAAGCATGTGTGAGCACTGGGCCTGAACTCCCGTGTATCTGAGTTGAATACAGCGATTTCCAATGGACTTCTTCAATCACAGTGTAGCTAGGTTCCAACTCCCATGTCCGAGTGGGTAGCAGACATCTGCCTCCCATGCATACACACTTCTGAGAGATGAGCTTATGGCCTGTACCTCCACATCCAGCCTGCTTGTACCCTTGGCTTCTAAAAGGCCTAGGCTCGCTGTTTGATGGAAGTGCTGGGAGAGGTAATTGGAATCACCCGGCACACAAGACTAGTGCCTCCAAGCTCAGTTCAGCGATTTCCTAGTAATTCCTGTGGTAGACTGGTGCTACATTCTAAGTTCCATACGTGAGAGGGTAGCTGAACGCCTTGTCCAAAACCATCTTACTTCGGAGAGTTGAGCTCAGCCTCAGTCCCTCACAGTTCCACACTGCCTGCAGAGTGAGTTTCGCAGGTCTTCAGCAGAGACGTTTGCCAGAGGCTTCTGAGACGCAGGGTAACAATGCAGACCTGGAGGGTATCCCCAGGTGCAGTCGACTGGTAATCTTGGAACCTCCTGACTCAGAATACTGCTAACTTCTCACTGCCATAGGAATGCAGCTAGTTGACAGCTGGCTTCAAGACATGCTTCCCTGTGAGAGCTGAGGACAGGGCAGAACCCTCCCGCATGCTGCCTGACTGTAGGAGTAGCTGCTAACATCCTTATGTTAGTGGCTGGGAGAGGTTGCGGGAAAAGCATGTGTGAGCACTGGGCCTGAACTCCCGTGTATCTGAGTTGAATACAGCGATTTCCAACGGCTTTCCTCAACCAGAGTGTAGCTAGGTTCCAAATCCCATGTACGAGCGGGTAGCAGACATCTGCCTCCCATGCATACAAACTTCTGAGAGTTGAGCTTATGGCGTGTACTTCCACAGCCAGCCTGCTGGTACCCTTGGCTTCTAAAAGGCCTAGGCTCGCTGTTTGACGGAAGTGCTCGGAGAGGTAATTGGAATCACCCGGCACACAAGACTAGTACCTCCAAGATCAGTTCTGCGATTTCCTAGTAATTCCTGTGGTAGACATATGAAACATACTAAGTTCCATACGTGAGAGGGTAGCTGAACGCCTTGTCCAAAACCATCTTACTTCTGAGAGTTGAGCTCAGCCTCAGTCCCTCACACTTCCACACTGCCTGCAGAGTGAGTTTCGCAGGTCATCAGCAGAGACGTTTGCCAGAGGCTTCTGAGACGCAGGGTAACAATGCAGACCTGGAGGGTATCTCCAGGTGCAGTCGACTGGTAATCTTGGAACCTCCTGACTCAGAATACTGCTACCTTCTCACTGCCATAGGAATGCAGCTAGTTGACAGCTGGCTTCAAGACATGCTTCCCTGTGAGAGCTGAGGACAGGGCAGAACCCTCCCGCATGCTGCCTGACTGTAGGAGTAGCGGCTAACATCCTTATGTTAGTGGCTGGGAGAGGTTGCGGGAAAAGCATGTGTGAGCACTGGGCCTGAACTCCCGTGTATCTGAGTTGAATACAGCGATTTCCAATGGCCTTCTTCAATCACAGTGTAGCTAGGTTCCAACTCCCATGTCCGAGTGGGTAGCAGACATCTGCCTCCCATGCATACACACTTCTGAGAGTTGAGCTTATGGCCTGTACCTCCACAGCCAGCCTGCTGGTACCCTTGGCTTCTAAAAGGCCTAGGCTCGCTGTTTGACGGAAGTGCTGGGAGAGGTAATTGGAATCACCCGGCACACAAGACTAGTGCCTCCAAGCTCAGTTCAGCGATTTCCTAGTAATTCCTGTGGTAGACTGTTGCTACATACTAAGTTCCATACGTGAGAGGGTAGCTGAACGCCTTGTCCAAAACCATCTTACTTCTGAGGGTTGAGCTCAGCCTCAGTCCCTCACAGTTCCACACTGCCTGCAGAGTGAGTTTCGCAGGTCTTCAGCAGAGACGTTTGCCAGAGGCTTCTGAGACGCAGGGTAACAATGCAGACCTGGAGGGTATCCTCAGGTGCAGTCGACTGGTAATCTTGGAACTTCCTGACTCAGAATACTGCTACCTTCTCACTGCCATAGAAATGCAGCTAGTTGACAGCTGGCTTCAAGACATGCTTCCCTGTGAGAGCTGAGGACAGGGCAGAACCCTCCCGCATGCTGCCTGACTGTAGGAGTAGCTGCTAACATCCTTATGTTAGTGGCTGGGAGAGGTTGCGGGAAAAGCATGTGTGAGCACTGGGCCTGAACTCCCGTGTATCTGAGTTGAATACAGCGATTTCCAACGGCTTTCCTCAACCAGAGTGTAGCTAGGTTCCAAATCCCATGTACGAGCGGGTAGCAGACATCTGCCTCCCATGCATACACACTTCTGAGAGTTGAGCTTATGGCCTGTACCTCCACAGCCAGCCTGCTGGTACCCTTGGCTTCTAAAAGGCCTAGGCTCGCTGTTTGACGGAAGTGATGGGAGAGGTAATTGGAATCTCCCGGCATACAAGACGAGTGCCGCCAAGCTCAATTCACGATTTCCCAGTAATTCTTGTGGTAGACAGGTGCTACATACTAAGTTCCATATGTGAGAAGGTAGCTGAACGCATTGTCCAAAAGCATCTTACTTCTGAGAGTTGAGCACACCCTCAGTCCCTCACACTTCCACACTGCCTCCAGAGTGAGTTTCACACGTCTTCACCAGAGACGATTGCCAGAGGCTTCTGAGTACAAGTTAACAATGCAGAACTGGAGGGTATCTCCAGGTGCAGTAGAGTGGTAATCTTGGAACCTCCTGACTCAGAGTACTGCTACCTTCTCACTGCCATAGAAATGCAGCTAGTTGACAGCTGGCTTCAAGACATGCTTCCCTGTGAGAGCTGAGGACAGGGCAGAACCCTCCCGCATGCTGCCTGACTGTAGGAGTAGCTGCTAACATCCTAATGTTAGTGGCTGGGAGAGGTTGCGGGAAAAGCATGTGTGAGCACTGGGCCTGAACTCCCGTGTATCTGAGTTGAATACAGCGATTTCCAATGGCCTTCTTCAATCACAGTGTAGCTAGGTTCCAACTCCCATGTCCCAGTGGGTAGCAGACATCTGCCTCCCATGCATACACACTTCTGAGAGTTGAGCTTATGGCCTGTACCTCCACAGCCAGCCTGCTGGTACCCTTGGCTTCTAAAAGGCCTAGGCTCGCTGTTTGACCGAAGTGCTGGGAGAGGTAATTGGAATCACCCGGCACACAAGGCTAGTGCCTCCAAGCTCAGTTCAGCGATTTCCTAGTAATTCCTGTGGTAGACTGGTGCTACATACTAAGTTCCATACGTGAGAGGGTAGCTGAACGCCTTGTCCAAAACCATCTTACTTCGGAGAGTTGACCTCAGCCTCAGTCCCTCACAGTTCCACACTGCCTGCAGAGTGAGTTTCGCAGGTCTTCAGCAGAGACGTTTGCCAGAGGCTTCTGAGACGCAGGGTAACAATGCAGACCTGGAGGGTATCCCCAGGTGCAGTCGACTGGTAATCTTGGAACCTCCTGACTCAGAATACTGCTACCTTCTCACTGCCATAGGAATGCAGCTAGTTGACAGCTGGCTTCAAGACATGCTTCCCTGTGAGAGCTGAGGACAGGGTAGAACCCTCCCTCATGCTGCCTGACTGTAGGAGTACCTGCTAACATCCTTATGTTAGTGGCTGGGAGAGGTTGCGGGAAAAGCATGTGTGAGCACTGGGCCTGAACTCCCGTGTATCTGAGTTATATACCGCGATTTCCAACGGCTTTCCTCAACCAGAGTGTAGCTAGGTTCCAAATCCCATGTACGAGCGGGTAGCAGACATCTGCCTCCCATGCATACACACTTCTGAGAGTTGAGCTTATGGCCTGTACCTCCACATCCAGCCTGCTGTTATCCTTGGCTTCTAAAAGGCCTAGGCTCGCTGTTTGGCGGAAGGGCTGGGAGAGGTAATTGGAATCACCCGGCACACAAGACTAGTGCCTCCAAGCTCAGTTCAGCGATTTCCTAGTAATTCCTGTGGTAGACTGGTGCTACATACTAAGTTCCATACGTGAGAGGGTAGCTGAACGCCTTGTCCAAAACCATCTTACTTCTGAGAGTTGAGCTCAGCCTCAGTCCCTCACAGTTCCACACTGCCTGCAGAGTGAGTTTCGCAGGTCTTCAGCAGAGACGTTTGCCAGAGGCTTCTGAGACGCAGGGTAACAATGCACACCTGCAGGGTATCCCCAGGTGCAGTCGACTGGTAATCTTGGAACCTCCTGACTCAGAATACTGCTACCTTCTCACTGCCATAGGAATGCAGCTGGGTGACAGCTGGCTTCAAGACATGCTTCCCTGTGAGAGCTGAGGACAGGACAGAACCGTCCCGCATGCTGCCTGACTGTAGAAGTAGCTGCTAACATCCTTATGTTAGTGGCTGGGAGTGGTTGCGGGAAAAGCATGTGTGAGCACTGGGCCTGAACTCCCGTGTATCTGAGTTGAATACAGCGATTTCCAACGGCTTTCCTCAACCAGAGTGTAGCTAGGTTCCAAATCCCATGTATGAGCGGGTTGCAGACATCTGCCTCCCATGCATACACACTTCTGAGAGTTGAGCTTATGGCCTGTACCTCCACAGCCAGCCTGCTGCTACCCTTGGCTTCTAAAAGGCCTAGGCTCGCTGTTTGACGGAAGGGCTGCGAGAGGTAATTGGAATCTCCCGGCACACAAGACGAGTGCCTCCAAGCTCAATTCACGATTTCCCAGTAATTCTTGTGGTAGACAGGTGCTACATACTAAGTTCCATATGTGAGAAGGTAGCTGAACGCCTTGTTCAAAACCATCTTACTTCTGAGAGTTGAGCTCAGCCTCAGTCCCTCACAGTTCCACACTGCCTGCAGAGTGAGTTTCGCAGGTCTTCAGCAGAGACGTTTGCCAGAGGCTTCTGAGACGCAGGGTAACAATGCAGACCTGGAGGGTATCCCCAGGTGCAGTCGACTGGTAATCTTGGAACCTCCTGACTCAGAATACTGCTTCCTTCTCACTGCCATAGGAATGCAGCTAGTTGACAGCTGGCTTCAAGACATGCTTCCCTGTGAGAGCTGAGGACAGGGCAGAACCCTCCCGCATCCTGCCTGACTGTAGGAGTAGCTGCTAACATCCTAATGTTAGTGGCTGGGAGAGGTTGCGGGAAAACCATGTTTGAGCACTGGGCCTGAACTCCCGTGTATCTGAGTTGAATACAGCGATTTCCAATGGCCTTCTTCAATCACAGTGTAGCTAGGTTCCAACTCCCATGTCCGAGTGGGTAGCAGACATCTGCCTCCCATGCATACACACTTCTGAGAGTTGAGCTTATGGCCTGTACCTCCACAGCCAGCCTGCTGGTACCCTTGGCTTCTAAAAGGCCTGGGCTCGCTGTTTGACGGAAGTGCTGGGAGAGGTAATTGGAATCACCCGGCACACAAGACTAGTGCCTCCAAGCTCAGTTCAGCGATTTCCTAGTAATTCCTGTGGTAGACTGGTGCTACATACTAAGTTCCATACGTGAGAGGGTAGCTGAACGACTTGTCCAAAACCATCTTACTTCTGAGAGTTGAGCTCAGCCTCAGTCCCTCACAGTTCCACACTGCCTGTAGAGTGAGTTTCGCAGGTCTTCTGCAGAGACGTTTCCCAGAGGCTTCTGAGACGCAGGGTAACAATGCAGACCTGGAGGGTATCCCCAGGTGCAGTCGACTGGTAATCTTGGAACCTCCTGACTCAGAATACTGCTACCTTCTCACTGCCATAGGAATGCAGCTAGTTGACAGCTGGCTTCAAGACATGCTTCCCTGAGAGAGCTGAGGACAGGGCAGAACCCTCCCGCATGCTGCCTGACTGTAGGAGTAGCTGCTAACATCCTTATGTTAGTGGCTGGGAGAGGTTGCGGGAAAAGCATGTGTGAGCACTGGGCCTGAACTCCCGTGTATCTGAGTTGAATACAGCGATTTCCAACGGCTTTCCTCAACCAGAGTGTAGCTAGGTTCCAAATCCCTTGTACGAGCGGGTAGCAGACATCTGCCTCCCATGCATATACACTTCTGAGAGTTGAGCTTATGGCCTGTACCTCCACAGCCAGCCTGCTGGTACCCTTGGCTTCTAAAAGGCCTAGGCACGCTGTGTGACGGAAGTGCTGGGAGAGGTAATTGGAATCACCCGGCACACAAGACTAGTGCCTCCAAGCTCAGTTCAGCGATTTCCTAGTAATTCCTGTGGTAGACTGGTGCTACATACTAAGTTCCATACGTGAGAGGGTAGCTGAACGCCTTGTCCAAAACCATCTTACTTCTGAGAGTTGAGCTCAGCCTCAGTCCCTCACAGTTCCACACTGCCTGCAGAGTGAGTTTCGCAGGTCTTCAGCAGAGACGTTTGCCAGAGGCTTCTGAGACGCAGGGTAACAATGCACACCTGCAGGGTATCCCCAGGTGCAGTCGACTGGTAATCTTGGAACCTCCTGACTCAGAATACTGCTACCTTCTCACTGCCATAGGAATGCAGCTAGTTGACAGCTGGCTTCAAGACATGCTTCCCTGTGAGAGCTGAGGACAGGGCAGAACCCTCCCGCATGCTGCCTGACTGTAGGAGTAGCTGCTAACATCCTTATGTTAGTGGCTGGGAGAGGTTGCGGGAAAAGCATGTGTGAGCACTGGGCCTGAACTCCCGTGTACCTGAGTTGAATACAGCGATTTCCAACGGCTTTCCTCAACCAGAGTGTAGCTAGGTTCCAAATCCCATGTACGAGCGGGTAGCAGACATCTGCCTCCCATGCATACACACTTCTGAGAGTTGAGCTTATGGCCTGTACCTCCACAGCCAGCCTGCTGGTACCCTTGGCTTCTAAAAGGCCTAGGCTCGCTGTTTGACGGAAGTGCTGGGAGAGGTAATTGGAATCTCCCGGCACACAAGACGAGTGCCTCCAAGCTCAATTCACGATTTCCCAGTAATTCTTGTGGTAGACAGGTGCTACATACTAAGTTCCATATGTGAGAAGGTAGCTGAACGCCTTGTCCAAAAGCATCTTACTTCTGAGAGTTGAGCACACCCTCAGTCCCTCACACTTCCACACTGCCTGCAGAGTGAGTTTCACACGTCTTCACCAGGACGATTGTCAGAGGCTTCTGAGTACAAGTTAACAATGCAGACCTGGAGGGTATCTCCAGGTGCAGTAGAGTGGTAATCTTGGAACCTCCTGACTCAGAGTACTGCTACCTTCTCACTGCCATAGGAATGCAGCTAGTTGACAGCTGGCTTCAAGACATGCTTCCCTGTGAGAGCTGAGGACAGGGCAGAACCCTCCCGCATCCTGCCTGACTGTAGGAGTAGCTGCTAACATCCTAATGTTAGTGGCTGGGAGAGGTTGCGGGAAAAGCATGTGTGAGCACTGGGCCTGAACTCCCGTGTATCTGAGTTGAATACAGCGATTTCCAATGGCCTTCTTCAATCACAGTGTAGCTAGGTTCCAACTCCCATGTCCGAGTGGGTAGCAGACATCTGCCTCCCATGCATACACACTTCTGAGAGTTGAGCTTATGGCCTGTACCTCCACATCCAGCCTGCTGCTACCCTTGGCTTCAAAAGGCCTAGGCTCGCTGTTTGACGGAAGTGCTGGGAGAGGTAATTGGAATCACCCGGCACACAAGACTAGTGCCTCCAAGCTCAGTTCAGCAATTTCCTAGTAAATCCTGTGGTAGACTGGTGCTACATACTAAGTTCCATACGTGAGAGGGTAGCTGAACGCCTTGTCCAAAACCATCTTACTTCGGAGAGTTGAGCTCAGCCTCAGTCCCTCACAGTTCGACACTGCCTGCAGAGTGAGTTTCGCAGGTCTACAGCAGAGACGTTTTCCAGAGGCTTCTGAGACGCAGGGTAACAATGCAGACCTGGAGGGTATCCCCAGGTGCAGTCGACTGGTAATCTTGGAACCTCCTGACTCAGAATACTGCTACCTTCTCAGTGCCATAGGAATGCAGCTAGTTGACAGCTGGCTTCAAGACATGCTTCCCTGTGAGAGCTGAGGACAGGGCAGAACCCTCCCGCATGCTGCCTGACTGTAGGAGTAGCTGGTAACATCCTTATGTTACTGGCTGGGAGAGGTTGCGGGAAAAGCATGTGTGAGCACTGGGCCTGAACTCCCGTGTATCTGAGTTGAATACAGCGATTTCCAACGGCTTTCCTCAACCAGAGTGTAGCTAGGTTCCAAATCCCATGTACGAGCGGGTAGCAGACATCTGCCTCCCATGCATACACACTTCTGAGAGTTGAGCTTATGGCCTGTACCTCCACAGCCAGCCTGCTGGTACCCTTGGCTTCTAAAAGGCCTATGATCGCTGTTTGACGGAAGTGCTCGGAGAGGTAATTGGAATCTCCCGGCAGGGATCCCTGGGTGGCGCAGCCGTTTAGCGCCTGCCTTTGGCTCAGGGCGCGATCTTGGAGACCCGGGATTGAATCCCACGTCGGGCTCCCGGTGCATGGAGCCTGCTTCTTCCTCTGTCTGTGTCTCTGCCTCTCTCTCTCTCTCTGTGACTATCATAAATAAATAAAAAATTAAAAAATAAATAAAAAAAAAAGGAATCTCCCGGCACACAACACGAGTGCCTCCAAGCTCAATTCACGATTTCCCAGTAATTCTTGTGGTAGACAGGTGCTACATACTAAGTTCCATATGTGAGAAGGTAGCTGAACGCCATGTCCAAAAGCATCTTATTTCTGAGAGTTGAGCACACCCTCAGTCCCTCACACTTCCACACTGCCTGCAGAGTGAGTTTCACACGTCTTCACCAGAGACGATTGCCAGAGGCTTCTGAGTACAAGTTAACAATGCAGACCTGGAGGGTATCTCCAGGTGCAGTAGAGTGGTAATCTTGGAACCTCCTGACTCAGAGTACTGCTACCTTCTCACTGCCATAGGAATGCAGCTAGTTGACAGCTGGCTTCAAGACATGCTTCCCTGTGAGACCTGAGGACAGGGCAGAAACCTCCCGTATCCTGCCTGACTGTAGGAGTAGCTGCTAACATCCTTATGTTAGTGGCTGGGAGAGGTTGCGGGAAAAGCATGTGTGAGCACTGGGCCTGAACTCCCGTGTATCTGAGTTGAATACAGCGATTTCCAATGGCCTTCTTCAATCACAGTGTAGCTAGGTTCCAACTCCCATGTCCGAGTGGGTATCAGACATCTGCCTCCCATGCATACACACTTCTGAGAGTTGAGCTTATGGCCTGTACCTCCACAGCCAGCCTGCTGGTACCCTTGGCTTCTAAAAGGCCTAGGCTCGCTGTTTGAGGGAAGTGCTGGGAGAGGTAATTGGAATCACCCGGCACACAAGACTAGTGCCTCCAAGCTCAGTTCAGCGATTTCCCAGTAATTCCTGTGGTAGACTGGTGCTACATACTAAGTTCCATACGTGAGAGGGTAGCTGAACGCCTTGTCCAAAACCATCTTACTTCTGAGAGTTGAGCTCAGCCTCAGTCCCTCACAGTTCCACACTGCCTGCAGAGTGAGTTTCGCAGGTCTTCAGCAGAGACGTTTGCCAGAGGCTTCTGAGACGCAGGGTAACAATGCAGACCTGGAGGGTATCCCCAGGTGCAGTCGACTGGTAATCTTGGAACCTCCTGACTCAGAATACTGCTACCTTCTCCCTGCCATAGCAATGAGGCTAGTTGACAGCTGGCTTCAAGACATGCTTCCCTGTGAGAGCTGAGGACAGGGCAGAACCCTCCCGCATGCTGCCTGACTGTAGGAGTAGCTGCTAACATCCTTATGTTAGTGGCTGGGAGAGGTTGCGGGAAAAGCATGTGTGAGCACTGGGCTGGAACTCCCGTGTATCTGAGTTGAATACAGCGATTTCCAACGGCTTTCCTCAACCAGAGTGTAGCTAGGTTCCAAATCCCATGTACGAGCGCGTAGCAGACATCTGCCTCCCATGCATACACACTTCTGAGAGTTGAGCTTATGGCCTGTACCTCCACAGCCAGCCTGCTGGTACTCTTGGCTTCTAAAAGGCCTAGGCTCGCTGTTTGACGGAAGTGCTGGGAGAGGTAATTGGAATCACCCGGCACACAAGACTATTGCCTCCAAGCTCAGTTCAGCGATTTCCTAGTAATTCCTGTGGTAGACTGGTGCTACATACTAAGTTCCATACGTGAGAGGGTAGCTGAACGCCTTGTCCAAAACCATCTTACTTCTGAGAGTTGAGCTCAGCCTCAGTCCCTCACCGTTCCACACGGCCTGCAGAGTGAGTTTCGCAGGTCTTCAGCAGAGACGTTTGCCAGAGGCTTCTGAGACGCAGGGTAACAATGCAGACCTGGAGGGTATCCCCAGGTGCAGTCGACTGGTAATCTTGGAACCTCCTGACTCAGAATACTGCTACCTTCTCACTGCCATAGGAATGCAGCTAGTTGACTGCTGTCTTCAAGACATGCTTCCCTGTGAGAGCTGAGGACAGGGCAGAACCCTCCCGCATGCTGCCTGACTGTAGGAGTAGCTGCTAACATCCTTATGTTAGTGGCTGGGAGAGGTTGCGGGAAAAGCATGTGTGAGCACTGGGCCTGAACTCCCGTGTATCTGAGTTGAATACAGCGATTTCCAACGGCTTTCCTCAACCAGAGTGTAGGTAGGTTCCAAATCCCATGTACGAGCGGGTAACAGACATCTGCCTCCCATGCATACAGTTCGGAGAGTTGAGCTTATGGCCTTTACCTCCACAGCCAGCCTGCTGGTACCCTTGGCTTCTAAAAGGCCTAGGCTCGCTGTTTGACGGAATTGCTGGGAGAGGTAAATGGAATCACCCGGCACACAAGACGAGTGCCTCCAAGCTCAATTCACGATTTCCCAGTAATTCTTGTGGTAGACAGGTGCTACATACTAAGTTCCATATGTGAGAAGGTAGCTGAACGCCTTGTCCAAAAGCATCTTACTTCTGAGAGTTGAGCACACCCTCAGTCCCTCACACTTCCACACTGCCTGCAGAGTGAGTTTCACACGTCTTCACCAGAGACGATTGCCAGAGGCTTCTGAGTACAAGTTAACAATGCAGACCTGGAGGGTATCTCCAGGTGCAGTAGAGTGGTAATCTTGGAACCTCCTGACTCAGAGTACTGCTACCTTCTCACTGCCATAGGAATGCAGCTAGTTGACAGCTGGCTTCAAGACATGCTTCCCTGTGAGAGCTGAGGACAGGGCAGAACCCTCCCGCATCCTGCCTGACTGTAGGAGTAGCTGCTAACATCCTAATATTAGTGGCTGGGAGAGGTTGCGGGAAAAGCATGTGTGAGCACTGGGCCTGAACTCCCGTGTATCTGAGTTGAATACAGCAATTTCCAATGGCCTTCTTCAATCACAGTGTAGCTAGGTTCCAACTCCCATGTCCGAGTGGGTAGCAGACATCTGCCTCCCATGCATATACACTTCTGAGAGTTGAGCTTATGGCCTGTACCTCCACAGCCAGCCTGCTGGTACCCTTGGCTTCTAAAAGGCCTAGGCTCGCTGTTTGACGGAAGTGCTGGGAGAGGTAATTGGAATCACCCGGCACACAAGACTAGTGCCTCCAAGCTCAGTTCAGCGATTTCCTAGTAATTCCTGTGGTAGACTGGTGCTACATACTAAGTTCCATACGTGAGAGGGTAGCTGAACGCCTTGTCCAAAACCATCTTACTTCTGAGAGTTGAGCTCAGCCTCAGTCCCTCACAGTTCCACACTGCCTGCAGAGTGAGTTTCGCAGGTCTTCAGCAGAGAGGTTTGCCAGAGGCTTCTGAGACGCAGGGTAACAATGCAGACCTGGAGGGTATCCCCAGGTGCAGTCGACTGGTAATCTTGGAACCTCCTGACTCAGAATACTGCTACCTTCTCACTGCCATAGGAATGCAGCTAGTTGACAGCTAGCTGGCTTCAAGACATGCTTCCCTGAGAGAGCTGAGGACAGGGCAGAACCCTCCCGCATGCTGCCTGACTGTAGTAGTAGCTGCTAACATCCTAATGTTAGTGGCTGGGAGAGGTTGCGGGAAAAGCATTTGTGAGCACTGGGCCTGAACTCCCGTGTATCTGAGTTGAATACAGCGATTTCCAACGGCTTTCCTCAACCAGAGTGTAGCTAGGTTCCAAATCCCATGTACGAGCGGGTAGCAGACATCTGCCTCCCATGAATATACACTTCTGAGAGTTGAGCTTATGGCCTGTACCTCCACATCCAGCCTGGTGGTACCCTTGGCTTCTAAAAGGCCTAGGCTCGCGGTTTGACGGAAGTGATGGGAGAGGTAATTGGAATCTCCCGGCATACAAGACGAGTGCCGCCAAGCTCAATTCACGATTTCCCAGTAATTCTTGTGGTAGACAGGTGCTACATACTAAGTTCCATATGTGAGAAAGTAGCTGAACGCCTTGTACAAAAGCATCTTACTTCTGAGAGTTGAGCACACCCTCAGTCCCTCACACTTCCACACTGCCTGCAGAGTGAGTTTCACACGTCTTCACCAGAGACGATTGCCAGAGGCTTCTGAGTACAAGTTAACAATGCAGAACTGGAGGGTATCTCCAGGTGCAGTAGAGTGGTAATCTTGGAACCTCCTGACTCAGAGTACTGCTACCTTCTCACTGCCATAGAAATGCAGCTAGTTGACAGCTGGCTTCAAGACATGCTTCCCTGTGAGAGCTGAGGACAGGGCAGAACCCTCCCGCATGCTGCCTGAGTGTAGGAGTAGCTGCTAACATCCTAATGTTAATGGCTGTGAGAGGTTGCGGGAAAAGCATGTGTGAGCACTGGGCCTGAACTCCCGTGTATCTGAGTTGAATACAGCGATTTCCAATGGCCTTCTCCAATCACAGTGTAGCTAGGTTCCAACTCCCATGTCCGAGTGGGTAGCAGACATCTGCCTCCCATGCATACACACTTCTGAGAGTTGAGCTTATGGCCTGTACCTCCACATCCAGCCTGCTGGTACCCTTGGGTTCTAAAAGGCCTAGGCTCGCTGTTTGACGGAAGTGCAGGGAGAGGTAATTAGACTCACCCGGCACACAAGACTAGTGCCTCCAAGCTCAGTTCAGCGATTTCCTAGTAATTCCTGTGGTAGACTGGTGCTACATACTAAGTTCCATACGTGAGAGGGTAGCTGAACGCCTTGTCCAAAACCATCTTACTTCTGAGAGTTGAGCTCAGCCTCAGTCCCTCACAGTTCCACACTGCCTGCAGAGTGAGTTTCGCAGGTCTTCAGCAGAGACGTTTGCCAGAGGCTTCTGAGACGCAGGGTAACAATGCAGACCTGGAGGGTATCCCCAGGTGCAGTCGACTGGTAATCTTGGAACCTCCTGACTCAGAATACTGCTACCTTCTCACTGCCATAGGAATGCAGCTAGTTGACAGCTGGCTTCAAGACATGCTTCCCTGTGAGAGCTGAGGATAGGGCAGAACCCTCCCGCATGCTGCCTGACTGTAGGAGTAGCTGCTAACATCCTTAAGTTAGTGGCTGGGTGAGGTTGCGGGAAAAGCATGTGTGAGCACTGGGCCTGAACTCCCGTGTATCTGAGTTGAATACAGCGATTTCCAACGGCTTTCTTCAACCAGAGTGTAGCTAGGTTCCAAATCCCATGTAGGAGCGGGTAGCAGACATCGGCCTCACATGCATACACACTTCTGAGAGTTGAGCTTATGGCCTGTACCTCCACATCCAGCCTGCTGGTACCCTTGGCTTCTAAAAGGCCTAGGCTCGCTTTTTGACGGAAGTGCTGGGAGAGGTAACTGGAATCTACCGGCACACAAGACGAGTGCCTCCAAGCTCAATTCACGATTTCCCAGTAATTCTTGTGGTAGACAGGTGCTACATACTAAGTTCCATATGTGAGAAGGTAGCTGAACGCCTTGTCCAAAAGCATCTTACTTCTGAGAGTTGAGCTCACCCTCAGTCCCTCACACTTCCACACTGCCTGCAGAGTGAGTTTCACACGTCTTCACCAGAGACGATTGCCAGAGGCTTCTGAGTACAAGTTAACAATGCAGACCTGGAGGGTATCTCCAGGTGCAGTAGAGTGGTAATCTTGGAACCTCCTGACTCAGAGTACTGCTACCTTCTCACTGCCATAGGAATGCAGCTAGTTGACAGCTGGCTTCAAGACATGCTTCCCTGTGAGAGGTGAGGACAGGGCAGAACCCTCCCGCATCCTGCCTGACTGTAGGAGTAGCTGCTAACATCCTAATGTTAGTGGCTGGGAGAGGTTGCGGGAAAAGCATGTGTGAGCACTGGGCCTGAACTCCCGTGTATCTGAGTTGAATACAGCGATTTCCAATGGCCTTCTTCAATCACAGTGTAGCTAGGTTCCAACTCCCATGTCCGAGTGGGTAGCAGACATCTGCCTCCCATGCATATACACTTCTGAGAGTTGAGCTTATGGCCTGTACCTCCACAGCCAGCCTGCTGGTACCCTTGTCTTCTAAAAGGCCTAGGCTCGCTGTTTGACGGAAGTGCTGGGAGAGGTAATTGGAATCACCCGGCACACAAGACTAGTGCCTCCAAACTCAGTTTAGCGATTTCCTAGTAATTCCTGTGGTAGACTGGTGCTACATACTAAGTTCCATACGTGAGAGGGTAGCTGAACGCCTTGTCCAAAACCATCTTACTTCTGAGAGTTGAGCTCAGCCTCAGTCCCTCACAGTTCCACACTGCCTGCAGAGTGAGTTTCGCAGGTCTTCAGCAGAGATGTTTGCCAGAGGCTTCTGAGACGCAGGGTAACAATGCAGACCTGGAGGGTATCCCCAGGTGTAGTCGACTGATAATCTTGGAACCTCCTGACTCAGAATACTGCTACCTTCTCACTGCCATAGGAATGAAGTTTGTTGACAGCTAGCTGGCTTCAAGACATGCTTCCCTGAGAGAGCTGAGGACAGGGAAGAACCCTCCCGCATGCTGCCTGACTGTAGGAGTAGCTGCTGACATCCTAATGTTAGTGGCTGGGAGAGGTTGCGGGAAAAGCATGTGTGAGCACTGGGCCTGAACTCCCGTGTATCTGAGTTGAATACAGCGATTTCCAACGGCTTTCCTCAACCAGAGTGTAGCTAGGTTCCAAATCCCATGTACCAGCGGGTAGCAGACATCTGCCTCCCATGCATACACACTTCTGAGAGTTGAGCTTATGGCCTGTACCTCCACATCCAGCCTGCTGGTAGCCTTGGCTTCTAAAAGGCCTAGGCTCGCTGTTTGACGGAAGTGCTGGGAGAGGTAATTGGAATCTCCCGGCACACAAAACGAGTGCCTCCAAGCTCAATTCACGATTTCCCAGTAATTCTTGTGGTAGACAGGTGCTACATACTAAGTTCCATATGTGAGATGGTAGCTGAACGCCTTGTCCAAAAGCATCTTACTTCTGAGAGTTGAGCCCAACCTCAGTCCCTCACAGTTCCACACTGCCTGCAGAGTGAGTTTCACACGTCTTCACCAGAGACGATTGCCAGAGGCTTCTGAGTACAAGTTAACAATGCAGACCTGGAGGGTATCTCCAGGTGCAGTAGAGTGGTAATCTTGGAACCTCCTGACTCAGAGTACTGCTATCTTCTCACTGCCATAGGAATGCAGCTAGTTGACTGCTGGCTTGAAGACATGCTTCCCTGTGAGAGCTGAGGACAGGGCAGAACCCTCCCGCATCCTGCCTGACTGTAGGAGTAGCTGCTAACATCCTTATGTTAGTGGCTGGGAGAGGTTGCGGGAAAAGCATGTGTGAGCACTGGGCCTGAACTCCCGTGTATCTGAGTTGAATACAGCGATTTCCAATGGCCTTCTTCAATCACAGTGTAGCTAGGTTCCAACTCCCATGTCCGAGTGGGTAGCAGACATCTGCCTCCCATGCATACACACTTCTGAGAGTTGAGCTTATGGCCTGTACCTCCACATCCAGCCTGCTTGTACCCTTGGCTTCTAAAAGGCCTAGGCTCGCTGTTTGAGGGAAGTGCTGGGAGAGGTAATTGGAATCACCCGGCACACAAGACTAGTGCCTCCAAGCTCAGTTCAGCGATTTCCTAGTAATTCCTGGGGTAGACTGGTGCTACATACTAAGTTCCATACGTGAGAGGGTAGCTGAACGCCTTGTCCAAATCCATCATACTTCTGAGAGTTGAGCTCAGCCTCAGTCCCTCACAGTTCCACACTGCCTGCAGAGTGAGTTTCGCAGGTCTTCAGCAGAGACGTTTGCCAGAGGCTTCTGAGACGCAGGGTAACAATGCAGACCTGGAGGGTATCCCCAGGTGCAGTCGACTGGTAATCTTGGAACCTCCTGACTCAGAATACTGCTACCTTCTCACTGCCATAGGAATGCAGCTAGTTGACAGCTGGCTTCAAGACATGCTTCCCTGTGAGAGCTGAGGACAGGGCAGAACCCTCCCGCATGCTGCCTGACTGTAGGAGTAGCTGCTAACATCCTAATGTTAGTGGCTTGGGGCGGTTGCGGGAAAAGCATGTGTGAGCACGGGGCCTGAACTCCCGTGTATCTGAGTTGAATACAGCGATTACCCATGGCCTTCTTCAATCACAGTGTAGCTAGGTTCCAAATCCCATGTACGAGCTTGTAGCAGACATCGGCCTCACATGCATACACACTTCTGAGAGTTGAGCTTATGGCCTGTACCTCCACATCCAGCCTGCTGGTACCCTTGGCTTCTAAAAGGCCTAGGCTCGCTGTTTGACGGAAGTGCTGGGAGAGGTAACTGGAATCTACCGGCACACAAGACGAGTGCCTCCAAGCTCAATTCACGATTTCCCAGTAATTCTTGTGGTAGACAGGTGCTACATACTAAGTTCCATATGTGAGAAGGTAGCTGAACGCCTTGTCCAAAAGCATCTTACTTCTGAGAGTTGAGCTCACCCTCAGTCCCTCACACTTCCACACTGCCTGCAGAGTGAGTTTCACACGTCTTCACCAGAGACGATTGCCAGAGGCTTCTGAGTACAAGTTAACAATGCAGACCTGGAGGGTATCTCCAGGTGCAGTAGAGTGGTAATCTTGGAACCTCCTGACTCAGAGTACTGCTACCTTCTCACTGCCATAGGAATGCAGCTAGTTGACAGCTGGCTTCAAGACATGCTTCCCTGTGAGAGGTGAGGACAGGGCAGAACCCTCCCGCATCCTGCCTGACTGTAGGAGTAGCTGCTAACATCCTAATGTTAGTGGCTGGGAGAGGTTGCGGGAAAAGCATGTGTGAGCACTGGGCCTGAACTCCCGTGTAGCTGAGTTGAATACAGCGATTTCCAATGGCCTTCTTCAATCACAGTGTAGCTAGGTTCCAACTCCCATGTCTGAGTGGGTAGCAGACATCTGCCTCCCATGCATATACACTTCTGAGAGTTGAGCTTATGGCCTGTACCTCCACAGCCAGCCTGCTGGTACCCTTGTCTTCTAAAAGGCCTAGGCTCGCTGTTTGACGGAAGTGCTGGGAGAGGTAATTGGAATCACCCGGCACACAAGACTAGTGCCTCCAAGCTCAGTTCAGCGATTTCCTAGTAATTCCTGTGGTAGACTGGTGCTACATACTAAGTTCCATACGTGAGAGGGTAGCTGAACGCCTTGTCCAAAACCATCTTACTTCTGAGAGTTGAGCTCAGCCTCAGTCCCTCACAGTTCCACACTGCCTGCAGAGTGAGTTTCGCAGGTCTTCAGCAGAGACGTTTGCCAGAGGCTTCTGAGACGCAGGGTAACAATGCAGACCTGGAGGGTATCCCCAGGTGTAGTCGACTGATAATCTTGGAACCTCCTGACTCAGAATACTGCTACCTTCTCACTGCCATAGGAATGAAGTTTGTTGACAGCTAGCTGGCTTCAAAACATGCTTCCCTGAGAGAGCTGAGGACAGGGCAGAACCCTCCCGCATGCTGCCTGACTGTAGGAGTAGCTGCTGACATCCTAATGTTAGTGGCTGGGAGAGGTTGCGGGAAAAGCATGTGTGAGCACTGGGCCTGAACTCCCGTGTATCTGAGTTGAATACAGCGATTTCCAACGGCTTTCCTCAACCAGAGTGTAGCTAGGTTCCAAATCCCATGTACGAGCGGGTAGCAGACATCTGCCTCCCATGCATACACACTTCTGAGAGTTGAGCTTATGGCCTGTACCTCCACATCCAGCCTGCTGGTAGCCTTGGCTTCTAAAAGGCCTAGGCTCGCTGTTTGACGGAAGTGCTGGGAGAGGTAATTGGAATCTCCCGGCACACAAAACGAGTGCCTCCAAGCTCAATTCACGATTTCCCAGTAATTCTTGTGGTAGACAGGTGCTACATACTAAGTTCCATATGTGAGATGGTAGCTGAACGCCTTGTCCAAAAGCATCTTACTTCTGAGAGTTGAGCACACCCTCAGTCCCTCACACTTCCACACTGCCTGCAGAGTGAGTTTCACACGTCTTCACCAGAGACGATTGCCAGAGGCTTCTGATTACAAGTTAACAATGCAGACCTGGAGGGTATCTCCAGGTGCAGTAGAGTGGTAATCTTGGAACCTCCTGACTCAGAGTACTGCTACCTTCTCACTGCCATAGGAATGCAGCTAGTTGACAGCTGGCTTCAAGACATGCTTCCCTGTGAGAGCTGAGGACAGGGCAGAACCCTCCCGCATGCTGCCTGACTGTAGGAGTAGCTGCTAACATCCTTATGTTAGTGGCTGGGAGAGGTTGCGGGAAAAGCATGTGTGAGCACTGGGCCTGAACTCCCGTGTATCTGAGTTGAATACAGCGATTTCCAACGGCTTTCCTCAACAGGAGTGTAGCTAGGTTCCAAATCCCATGTAAGAGTGGGTAGCAGACATCTGCCTCCCATGCATACACACTTCTGAGAGTTGAGCTTATGGCCTGTACCTCCACAGCCAGCCTGCTGGTACCCTTGGCTTCTAAAAGGCCTAGGCTCGCTGTTTGATGGAAGTGTTGGGAGAGGTAATTGGAATCACCCGGCACACAAGACTAGTGCCTCCAAGCTCAGTTCAGCGATTTCCTAGTAATTCCTGTGGTAGACTGGTGCTACATACTAAGTTCCATACGTGAGAGGGTAGCTGAACGCCTTGTCCAAAACCATCTTACTTCTGAGAGTTGAGCGCAGCCTCAGTCCCTCACAGTTCAACACTGCCTGCAGAGTGAGTTTCGCAGGTCTTCAGCAGAGACGTTTGCCAGAGGCTTCGGAGACGCAGGGTAACAATGCAGACCTGGAGGGTATCCCCAGGTGCAGTCGACTGGTAATCTTGGAACCTCCTGACTCAGAGTACTGCTACCTTCTCACTGCCATAGGAATGCAGCTAGTTGACAGCTGGCTTCAAGACATGCTTCCCTGTGAGAGCTGAGGACAGGGCAGAACCCTCCCGCATGCTGCCTGACTGTAGGAGTAGCTGCTAACATCCTAATGTTAGTGGCTGGGAGAGGTTGCGGGAAAAGCATGTGTGAGCACTGGGCCTGAACTCCCGTGTATCTGAGTTGAATACAGCGATTTCCAACGGCTTCCCTCAACCAGAGTGTAGCTAGGTTCCAACTCCCATGTCCGAGTGGGTAGCAGACATCTGCCTCCCATGCATACACACTTCTGAGAGTTGAGCTTATTGCCTGTACCTCCACAGCCAGCCTGCTGGTACCCTTGGCTTCTAAAAGGCCTAGGCTCGCTGTTTGACGGAAGTGCTGGGAGAGGTAATTGGAATCACCCGGCACACAAGACTAGTGCCTCCAAGCTCAGTTCAGCGATTTCCTAGTAATTCCTGTGGTAGACTGGTGCTACATACTAAGTTCCATACGTGAGAGGTTAGCTGAACGCCTTGTCCAAAACCATCTTACTTCTGAGATTTGAGCTCAGCCTCAGTCCCTCACAGTTCCACACTGCCTGCAGAGTGAGTTTCGCAGGTCTTCACCAGAGACGTTTGCCAGAGGCTTCTGAGATGCAGGGCAACAATGCAGACCTGGAGGGTATCCCCAGGTGCAGTCGACTGGTAATCTGGGAACCTCCTGACTCAGAATACTGCTACCTTCTCACTGCCATAGGAATGCAGCTAGTTGACAGCTGGCTTCAAGACATGCTTCCCTGTGAGAGCTGAGGACAGGGCAGAACCCTCCCGCATCCTGCCTGACTGTAGGAGTAGCTGCTAACATCCTTATGTTAGTGGCTGGGAGAGGTTGCGGGAAAAGCATGTGTGAGCACTGGGCCTGAACTCCCGTGTAGCTGAGTTGAATACAGCGATTTCCAATGGCCTTCTTCAATCACAGTGTAGCTAGGTTCCAACTCCCATGTCCGAGTGGGTAGCAGACATCTGCCTCCCATGCATATACACTTCTGAGAGTTGAGCTTATGGCCTGTACCTCCACATCCAGCCTGCTGGTACCCTTAGCTTCTAAAAGGCCTAGGCTCGCTGTTTGACGGAAGTGCTGGGAGAGGTAATTGGAATCTCCCGGCACACAAGACGAGTGCCTCCAAGCTCAATTCACGATTTCCCAGTAATTCTTGTGGTAGACAGGTGCTACATACTAAGTTCCATATGTGAGATGGTAGCTGAACGCCTTGTCCAAAAGCATCTTACTTCTGAGAGTTGAGCCCAACCTCAGTCCCTCACAGTTCCACACTGCCTGCAGAGTGAGTTTCGCAGGTCTTCAGCAGAGACGTTTGCCAGAGGCTTCTGAGACGCAGGGTAACAATGCAGACCAGGAGGGTATCCCCAGGTGCAGTCGACTGGTAATCTTGGAACGTCCTGACTCAGAATACTGCTACCTTCTCACTGCCATAGGAATGCAGCTAGTTGACAGCTGGCTTCAAGACATGCTTCCCTGTGAGAGCTGAGGACAGGGCAGAACCCTCCCGCATGCTGCCTGACTGTAGGAGTAGCTGCTAACATCCTAATGTTAGTGGCTGGGAGAGGTTGCGGGAAAAGCATGTGTGAGCACTGGGCCTGAACTCCCGTGTATCTGAGTTGAATACAGCCATTTCCAACGACTTTCCTCAACCAGAGTGTAGCTAGGTTCCAAATCCCATGTACGAGCGGGTAGCAGACATCTGCTTCCCATGCATACACACTTCTGAGAGTTGAGCTTATGGCCTGTACCTCCACATCTAGCCTGCTGGTACCCTTGGCTTCTAAAAGTCCTAGGCTCGTTGTTTGGAGGAAGTGCTGGGAGAGGTAATTGGAATCTCCCGGCACACAAGACGAGTGCCTCCAAGCTCAATTCACGATTTCCCAGTAATTCTTGTGGTAGACAGGTGCTACGTACTAAGTTCCATATGTGAGAAGGTAGCTGAACGCCTTGTCGAAAAGCATCTTACTTCTGAGAGTTGAGCACACCCTCAGTCCCTCACACTTCCACGCTGCCTGCAGAGTGAGTTTCACACGTCTTCACCAGAGACGATTGCCGGAGGGTTCTGAGTACAAGTTACAATGCAGACCTGGAGGGTATCTCCAGGTGCAGTAGAGTGGTAATCTTGGAACCTCCTGACTCAGAGTACTGCTACCTTCTCACTGCCATAGGAATGCAGCTAGTTGACAGCTGGCTTCAAGACATGCTTCCCTGTGAGAGCTGAGGACAGGGCAGAACCCTCCATCATCCTGCCTGACTGTAGGAGTAGCTGCTAACATCCTAATGTTAGTGGCTGGGAGAGGTTGCGGGAAAAGCATGTGTGAGCACTGGGCCTGAACTCCCGTGTATCTGAGTTGAATACAGCGATTTCCAATGGCCTTCTTCAATCCCAGTGTAGCTAGGTTCCAACTCCCATGTCCGAGTGGGTAGCAGACATCTGCCTCCCATGCATACACACTTCTGAGAGTTGAGCTTATGGCCTGTACCTCCACATCCAGCCTGCTGGTACCCTTGGGTTCTAAAAGGCCTAGGCTCGCTGTTTGAGGGAAGTGCTGGGAGAGTTAATTGGAATCACCGGCACACAAGACTAGTGCCTCCAAGCTCAGTTCAGCGATTTCCTAGTAATTCCTGTGGTAGACTGGTGCTACATACTAAGTTCCATACGTGAGAGGGTAGCTGAACGCCTTGTCCAAAACCATCTTACTTCTGAGAGTTGAGCTCAGCCTCAGTCCCACACAGTTCCACACTGCCTGCAGAGTGAGTTTCGCAGGTCTTCAGCATAGACGTTACCAGAGGCTTCTGAGACGCAGGGTAACAATGCAGACCTGGTGGGTATCCCCAGGTGCAGTCGACTGGTAATCTTGGAACGTCCTGACTCAGAATACTGCTACCTTCTCACTGCCATGAGAATGCAGCTAGTTCACAGCTGGCTTCAATACATGCTTCCCTGTGAGAGCTGAGGAAAGGGCAGAACCCTCCCGCATGCTGCCTGACTGTAGGAGTAGCTGCTAACATCCTAATGTTAGTGGCTGGGAGAGGTTGCGGGAAAAGCATGTGTGAGCACTGGGCCTGAACTCCCGTGTATCTGAGTTGAATACAGCCATTTCCAACGACTTTCCTCAACCAGAGTGTAGCTAGGTTCCAAATCCCATGTCGAGCGGGTAGCAGACATCTGCCTCCCATGCATACACACTTCTGAGAGTTGAGCTTATGGCCTGTACCTCCACAGCCAGCCTGCTGGTACCCTTGGCTTCTAAAAGGCCTAGGCTCGCTGTTTGACGGAAGTGCTGGGAGAGGTAATTGGAATCTCCCGGCACACAAGACGAGTGCCTCCAAGCTCAATTCACGATTTCCCAGTAATTCTTGTGGTAGACAGGTGCTACATACTAAGTTCCATATGTGAGAAGGTAGCTGAACGCCTTGTCCAAAAGCATCTTACTTCTGAGAGTTGAGCACACCCTCGTCCCTCACACTTCCACACTGCCTGCAGAGTGAGTTTCACACGTCTTCACCAGAGACGATTGCCAGAGGCTTCTGAGTACAACTTACAATGCAGACCTGGAGGGTATCTCCAGGTGCAGTAGAGTGGTAATCTTGGAACCTCCTGACTCAGAGTACTGCTACCTTCTCACTGCCATAGGAATGCAGCTAGTTGACAGCTGGCTTCAAGACATGCTTCCCTGTGAGAGCTGAGGACAGGGCAGAACCCTCCCGCATCCTGCCTGACTGTAGGAGTAGCTGCTAACATCCTAATGTTAGTGGCTGGGAGAGGTTGCGGGAAAAGCATGTGTGAGCACTGGGCCTGAACTCCCGTGTATCTGAGTTGAATACAGCGATTTCCAATGGCGCTCTTCAATCACAGTGTAGCTAGGTTCCAACTCCCATGTCCGAGTGGGTAGCAGACATCTGCCTCCCATGAATACACACTTCTGAGAGTTGAGCTTATGGCCTGTACCTCCACAGCCAGCCTGCTGATACCCTTGGCTTCTAAAAGGCCTAGGCTCGCTGTTTGACGGAAGTGCTGGGAGAGGTAATTGGAATCACCCGGCACACAAGACTAGTGCCTCCAAGCTTAGTTCAGCGATTTCCTAGTAATTCCTGTGGTAGACTGGTGCTACATACTAAGTTCCATACGTGAGAGGGTAGCTGAACGCCTTGTCCAAAACCATCTTACTTCTGAGAGTTGAGCTCAGCCTCAGTCCCTCACAGTTCCACACTGCCTGCAGAGTGAGTTTCGCAGGTCTTCAGCAGAGACGTTTGCCAGAGGCTTCTGAGACGCAGGGTAACAATGCAGACCTGGAGGGTATCCCCAGGTGCAGTCGACTGGTAATCTTGGAACCTCCTGACTCAGAATACTGCTACCTTCTCACTGCCATAGGAATGCAGCTAGTTGACAGCTGGCTTCAAGACATGCTTCCGTGAGAGAGCTGAGGACAGGGCAGAACCCTCCCGCATGCTGCCTGACTGTAGGAGTAGCTGCTAACATCCTAATGTTAGTGGCTGGGAGAGGTTGCGGGAAAAGCATGTGTGAGCACTGGGCCTGAACTCCCGTGTATCTGAGTTGAATACAGCGATTTCCAATGGCCTTCTTCAATCACAGTGTAGCTAGGTTCCAACTCCCATGTCCGAGTGTGTAGCAGACATCTGCCTCCCATGCATATACACTTCTGAGAGTTGAGCTTATGGCCTGTACCTCCACATCCAGCCTGCTGGTACCCTTGGCTTCTAAAAGGCCTAGGCTCGCTGTTTGACTGAAGTGGTGGGAGAGGTAATTGGAATCACCCGGCACACAAGACTAGTGCCTCCAAGCTCAGTTCAGCGATTTCCTAGTAATTCCTGTGGTAGACTGGTGCTACATACTAAGTTCCATACGTGAGAGGGTAGATGAACGCCTTGTCCAAAACCATCTTACTTCTGAGATTTGAGCTCAGCCTCAGTCCCTCACAGTTCCACACTGCCTGCAGAGTGAGTTTCGCAGGTCTTCAGCAGAGACGTTTGCCAGAGGCTTCTGAGACGCAGGGTAACAATGCAGACCTGGAGGGTATCCCCAGGTGCAGTCGACTGGTAATCTTGGAACGTCCTGACTCAGAATACTGCTACCTTCTCACTGCCATAGGAATGCAGCTAGTTGACAGCTGGCTTCAAGACATGCTTCCCTGTGAGAGCTGAGGACAGGGCAGAACCCTCCCGCATGCTGCCTGACTGTAGGAGTAGCTGCTAACATCCTAATGTTAGTGGCTGGGAGAGGTTGCGGGAAAAGCATGTGTGAGCACTGGGCCTGAACTCCCGTGTATCTGAGTTGAATACAGCCATTTCCAACGACTTTCCTCAACCAGAGTGTAGCTAGGTTCCAAATCCCATGTACGAGCGGGTAGCAGACATCTGCTTCCCATGCATACACACTTCTGAGAGTTGAGCTTATGGCCTGTACCTCCACATCTAGCCTGCTGGTACCCTTGGCTTCTAAAAGTCCTAGGCTCGTTGTTTGGAGGAAGTGCTGGGAGAGGTAATTGGAATCTCCCGGCACACAAGACGAGTGCCTCCAAGCTCAATTCACGATTTCCCAGTAATTCTTGTGGTAGACAGGTGCTACGTACTAAGTTCCATACGTGAGAAGGTAGCTGAACGCCTTGTCGAAAAGCATCTTACTTCTGAGAGTTGAGCACACCCTCAGTCCCTCACACTTCCACGCTGCCTGCAGAGTGAGTTTCACACGTCTTCACCAGAGACGATTGCCGGAGGGTTCTGAGTACAAGTTACAATGCAGACCTGGAGGGTATCTCCAGGTGCAGTAGAGTGGTAATCTTGGAACCTCCTGACTCAGAGTACTGCTACCTTCTCACTGCCATAGGAATGCAGCTAGTTGACAGCTGGCTTCAAGACATGCTTCCCTGTGAGAGCTGAGGACAGGGCAGAACCCTCCCGCATCCTGCCTGACTGTAGGAGTAGCTGCTAACATCCTAATGTTAGTGGCTGGGAGAGGTTGCGGGAAAAGCATGTGTGAGCACTGGGCCTGAACTCCCGTGTATCTGAGTTGAATACAGCGATTTCCAATGGCCTTCTTCAATCAGAGTGTAGCTAGGTTCCAACTCCCATGTCCGAGTGGGTAGCAGACATCTGCCTCCCATGCATATACACTTCTGAGAGTTGAGCTTATGGCCTGTACCTCCACATCCAGCCTGCTGGTACCCTTGGCTTCTAAAAGGCCTAGGCTCGCTGTTTGACGGAAGTGCTGGGAGAGGTAATTGGAATCACCCGGCACACAAGACGAGTGCCTCCAAGCTCAATTCACGATTTCCCAGTAATTCTTGTGGTAGACAGGTGCTACATACTAAGTTCCATATGTGAGAAGGTAGCTGAACGCCTTGTCCAAAAGCATCTTACTTCTGAGAGTTGAGCACACCCTCAGTCCCTCACATTTCCACACTGCCTGCAGAGTGAGTTTCACACGTCTTCACCAGGACGATTGCCAGATGCTTCTGAGTACAAGTTAACAATGCAGACCTGGAGGGTATCTCCAGGTGCAGTAGAGTGGTAATCTTGGAACCTCCTGACTCAGAGTACTGCTACCTTCTCACTGCCATAGGAATGCAGCTAGTTGACAGCTGGCTTCAAGACATGCTTCCCTGTGAGAGCTGAGGACAGGGCAGAACCCTCCCGCATGCTGCCTGACTGTAGGAGTAGCTGCTAACATCATAATGTTAGTGGCTGGGAGAGGTTGCGGGAAAAGCATGTGTGAGCACTGGGCCTGAACTCCCGTGTATCTGACTTGAATAGAGCGATTTCCAATGGCGCTCTTCAATCACAGTGTAGCTAGGTTCCAACTCCCATGTCCGAGTGGGTAGCAGACATCTGCCTCCCATGAATACACACTTCTGAGAGTTGAGCTTATGGCCTGTACCTCCACAGCCAGCCTGCTGATACCCTTGGCTTCTAAAAGGCCTAGGCTCGCTGTTTGACGGAAGTGCTGGGAGAGGTAATTGGAATCACCCGGCACACAAGACTAGTGCCTCCAAGCTTAGTTCAGCGATTTCCTAGTAATTCCTGTGGTAGACTGGTGCTACATACTAAGTTCCATACGTGAGAGGGTAGCTGAACGCCTTGTCCAAAACCATCTTACTTCTGAGAGTTGAGCTCAGCCTCAGTCCCTCACAGTTCCACACTGCCTGCAGAGTGAGTTTCGCAGGTCTTCAGCAGAGACGTTTGCCAGAGGCTTCTGAGACGCAGGGTAACAATGCAGACCTGGAGGGTATCCCCAGGTGCAGTCGACTGGTAATCTTGGAACCTCCTGACTCAGAATACTGCTACCTTCTCACTGCCATAGGAATGCAGCTAGTTGACAGCTGGCTTCAAGACATGCTTCCGTGAGAGAGCTGAGGACAGGGCAGAACCCTCCCGCATGCTGCCTGACTGTAGGAGTAGCTGCTAACATCCTAATGTTAGTGGCTGGGAGAGGTTGCGGGAAAAGCATGTGTGAGCACTGGGCCTGAACTCCCGTGTATCTGAGTTGAATACAGCGATTTCCAATGGCCTTCTTCAATCACAGTGTAGCTAGGTTCCAACTCCCATGTCCGAGTGTGTAGCAGACATCTGCCTCCCATGCATACACACTTCTGAGAGTTGAGCTTATGGCCTGTACCTTCACATCCAGCCTGCTGGTACCCTTGGCTTCTAAAAGGCCTAGGCTCGCTGTTTGACTGAAGTGGTGGGAGAGGTAATTGGAATCACCCGGCACACAAGACTAGTGCCTCCAAGCTCAGTTCAGCGATTTCCTAGTAATTCCTGTGGTAGACTGGTGCTACATACTAAGTTCCATACGTGAGAGGGTAGATGAACGCCTTGTCCAAAACCATCTTACTTCTGAGAGTTGAGCTCAGCCTCAGTCCCTCACACTTCCACACTGCCTGCAGAGTGAGTTTCGCAGGTCTTCAGCAGAGACGTTTGCCAGAGGCTTCTGAGACGCAGGGTAACAATGCAGACCTGGAGGGTATCCCCAGGTGCAGTCGACTGGTAATCTTGGAACGTCCTGACTCAGAATACTGCTACCTTCTCACTGCCATAGGAATGCAGCTAGTTGACAGCTGGCTTCAAGACATGCTTCCCTGTGAGAGCTGAGGACAGGGCAGAACCCTCCCGCATGCTGCCTGACTGTAGGAGTAGCTGCTAACATCCTAATGTTAGTGGCTGGGAGAGGTTGCGGGAAAAGCATGTGTGAGCACTGGGCCTGAACTCCCGTGTATCTGAGTTGAATACAGCCATTTCCAACGACTTTCCTCAACCAGAGTGTAGCTAGGTTCCAAATCCCATGTACGAGCGGATAGCAGACATCTGCTTCCTATGCATACACACTTCTGAGAGTTGAGCTTATGGCCTGTACCTCCACATCTAGCCTGCTGGTACCCTTGGCTTCTAAAAGTCCTAGGCTCGTTGTTTGGAGGAAGTGCTGGGAGAGGTAATTGGAATCTCCCGGCACACAAGACGAGTGCCTCCAAGCTCAATTCACGATTTCCCAGTAATTCTTGTGGTAGACAGGTGCTACGTACTAAGTTCCATATGTGAGAAGGTAGCTGAACGCCTTGTCGAAAAGCATCTTACTTCTGAGAGTTGAGCACACCCTCAGTCCCTCACACTTCCACGCTGCCTGCAGAGTGAGTTTCACACGTCTTCACCTGAGACGATTGCCGGAGGCTTCTGAGTACAAGTTACAATGCAGACCTGGAGGGTATCTCCAGGTGCAGTAGAGTGGTAATCTTGGAACCTCCTGACTCAGAGTACTGCTACCTTCTCACTGCCATAGGAATGCAGCTAGTTGACAGCTGGCTTCAAGACATGCTTCCCTGTGAGAGCTGAGGACAGGGCAGAACCCTCCCGCATGCTGCCTGACTGTAGGAGTAGCTGCTAACATCCTAATGTTAGTGGCTGGGAGAGGTTGCGGGAAAAGCATGTGTGAGCACTGGGCCTGAACTCCCGTGTATCTGAGTTGAATACAGCGATTTCCAATGGCCTTCTTCAATCAGAGTGTAGCTAGGTTCCAACTCCCATGTCCGAGTGGGTAGCAGACATCTGCCTCCCATGCATACACACTTCTGAGAGTTGAGCTTATGGCCTGTACCTCCACATCCAGCCTGCTGGTACCCTTGGGTTCTAAAAGGCCTAGGCTCGCTGTTTGAGGGAAGTGCTGAGAGAGTTAATTGGAATCACCGGCACACAAGACTAGTGCCTCCAAGCTCAGTTCAGCGATTTCCTAGTAATTCCTGTGGTAGACTGGTGCTACATACTAAGTTCCATACGTGAGAGGGTAGCTGAACGCCTTGTCCAAAACCATCTTACTTCTGAGAGTTGAGCTCAGCCTCAGTCCCTCACAGTTCCACACTGCCTGCAGAGTGAGTTTCGCAGGTCTTCAGCAGAGACGTTTGCCAGAGGTTTCTGAGACGCAGGGTAACAATGCAGACCTGGAGGGTATCCCCAGGTGCAGTCGACTGGTAATCTTGGAACCTCCTGACTCAGAATACTGCTACCTTCTCACTGCCATAGGAATGCAGCTAGTTGACAGCTGGCTTCAAGACATGCTTCCGTGAGAGAGCTGAGGACAGGGCAGAACCCTCCCGCATGCTGCCTGACTGTGGGAGTAGCTGCTAACATCCTAATATTAGTGGCTGGGAGAGGTTGCGGGAAAAGCATGTGTGAGCACTGGGCCTGAACTCCCGTGTATCTGAGTTGAATACAGCGATTTCCAATGGCCTTCTTCAATCACAGTGTAGCTAGGTTCCAACTCCCATGTCCGAGTGTGTAGCAGACATCTGCCTCCCATGCATACACACTTCTGAGAGTTGAGCTTATGGCCTGTACCTCCACATCCAGCCTGCTGGTACCCTTGGCTTCTAAAAGGCCTAGGCTCGCTGTTTGACGGAAGTGCTGGGAGAGGTAATTGGAATCTCCCGGCACACAAGACGAGTGCCTCCAAGCTCAATTCACGATTTCCCAGTAATTCTTGTGGTAGACAGGTGCTACATACTAAGTTCCATATGTGAGAAGGTAGCTGAACGCCTTGTCCAAAAGCATCTTACTTCTGAGAGTTGAGCACACCCTCGTCCCTCACACTTCCACACTGCCTGCAGAGTGAGTTTCACACGTCTTCACCAGAGACGATTGCCAGAGGCTTCTGAGTACAAGTTACAATGCAGACCTGGAGGGTATCTCCAGGTGCAGTAGAGTGGTAATCTTGGAACCTCCTGACTCAGAGTACTGCTACCTTCTCACTGCCATAGGAATGCAGCTAGTTGACAGCTGGCTTCAAGACATGCTTCCCTGTGAGAGCTGAGGACAGGGCAGAACCCTCCCGCATCCTGCCTGACTGTAGGAGTAGCTGCTAACATCCTAATGTTAGTGGCTGGGAGAGGTTGCGGGAAAAGCATGTGTGAGCACTGGGCCTGAACTCCCGTGTATCTGAGTTGAATACAGCGATTTCCAATGGCCTTCTTCAATCAGAGTGTAGCTAGGTTCCAACTCCCATGTCCGAGTGGGTAGCAGACATCTGCCTCCCATGCATATACACTTCTGAGAGTTAAGCTTATGGCCTGTACCTCCACATCCAGCCTGCTGGTACCCTTGGCTTCTAAAAGGCCTAGGCTCGCTGTTTGACGGAAGTGCTGGGAGAGGTAATTGGAATCACCCGGCACACAAGACGAGTGCCTCCAAGCTCAATTCACGATTTCCCAGTAATTCTTGTGGTAGACAGGTGCTACATACTAAGTTCCATATGTGAGAAGGTAGCTGAACGCCTTGTCCAAAAGCATCTTACTTCTGAGAGTTGAGCACACCCTCAGTCCCTCACATTTCCACACTGCCTGCAGAGTGAGTTTCACACGTCTTCACCAGGACGATTGCCAGAGGCTTCTGAGTACAAGTTAACAATGCAGACCTGGAGGGTATCTCCAGGTGCAGTAGAGTGGTAATCTTGGAACCTCCTGACTCAGAGTACTGCTACCTTCTCACTGCCATAGGAATGCAGCTAGTTGACAGCTGGCTTCAAGACATGCTTCCCTGTGAGAGCTGAGGACAGGGCAGAACCCTCCCGCATGCTGCCTGACTGTAGGAGTAGCTGCTAACATCATAATGTTAGTGGCTGGGAGAGGTTGCGGGAAAAGCATGTGTGAGCACTGGGCCTGAACTCCCGTGTATCTGAGTTGAATAGAGCGATTTCCAATGGCGCTCTTCAATCACAGTGTAGCTAGGTTCCAACTCCCATGTCCGAGTGGGTAGCAGACATCTGCCTCCCATGAATACACACTTCTGAGAGTTGAGCTTATGGCCTGTACCTCCACAGCCAGCCTGCTGATACCCTTGGCTTCTAAAAGGCCTAGGCTCGCTGTTTGACGGAAGTGCTGGGAGAGGTAATTGGAATCACCCGGCACACAAGACTAGTGCCTCCAAGCTTAGTTCAGCGATTTCCTAGTAATTCCTGTGGTAGACTGGTGCTACATACTAAGTTCCATACGTGAGAGGGTAGCTGAACGCCTTGTCCAAAACCATCTTACTTCTGAGAGTTGAGCTCAGCCTCAGTCCCTCACAGTTCCACACTGCCTGCAGAGTGAGTTTCGCAGGTCTTCAGCAGAGACGTTTGCCAGAGGCTTCTGAGACGCAGGGTAACAATGCAGACCTGGAGGGTATCCCCAGGTGCAGTCGACTGGTAATCTTGGAACCTCCTGACTCAGAATACTGCTACCTTCTCACTGCCATAGGAATGCAGCTAGTTGACAGCTGGCTTCAAGACATGCTTCCGTGAGAGAGCTGAGGACAGGGCAGAACCCTCCCGCATGCTGCCTGCCTGTAGGAGTAGCTGCTAACATCCTAATGTTAGTGGCTGGGAGAGGTTGCGGGAAAAGCATGTGTGAGCACTGGGCCTGTACTCCCGTGTATCTGAGTTGAATACAGCGATTTCCAATGGCCTTCTTCAATCACAGTGTAGCTAGGTTCCAACTCCCATGTCCGAGTGTGTAGCAGACATCTGCCTCCCATGCATACACACTTCTGAGAGTTGAGCTTATGGCCTGTACCTCCACATCCAGCCTGCTGGTACACTTGGCTTCTAAAAGGCCTAGGCTCGCTGTTTGACTGAAGTGCTGGGAGAGGTAATTGGAATCACCCGGCACACAAGACTAGTGCCTCCAAGCTCAGTTCAGCGATTTCCTAGTAATTCCTGTGGTAGACTGGTGCTACATACTAAGTTCCATACGTGAGAGGGTAGATGAACGCCTTGTCCAAAACCATCTTACTTCTGAGATTTGAGCTCAGCCTCAGTCCCTCACAGTTCCACACTGCCTGCAGAGTGAGTTTCGCAGGTCTTCAGCAGAGACGTTTGCCAGAGGCTTCTGAGACGCAGGGTAACAATGCAGACCTGGAGGGTATCCCCAGGTGCAGTCGACTGGTAATCTTGGAACCTCCTGACTCAGAATACTGCTACCTTCTCACTGCCATAAGAATGCAGGTAGTTCACAGCTGGCTTCAATACATGCTTCCCTGTGAGAGCTGAGGAAAGGGCAGAACCCTCCCGCATGCTGCCTGACTGTAGGAGTAGCTGCTAACATCCTAATGTTAGTGGCTGGGAGAGGTTGCGGGAAAAGCATGTGTGAGCACTGGGCCTGAACTCCCGTGTATCTGAGTTGAATACAGCCATTCCCAACGACTTTCCTCAACCAGAGTGTAGCTAGGTTCCAAATCCCATGTCGAGCGGGTAGCAGACATCTGCCTCCCATGCATACACACTTCTGAGAGTTGAGCTTATGGCCTGTACCTCCACAGCCAGCCTGCTGGTACCCTTGGCTTCTAAAAGGCCTAGGCTCGCTGTTTGACGGAAGTGCTGGGAGAGGTAATTGGAATCTCCCGGCACACAAGACGAGTGCCTCCAAGCTCAATTCACGATTTCCCAGTAATTCTTGTGGTAGACAGGTGCTACATACTAAGTTCCATATGTGAGAAGGTAGCTGAACGCCTTGTCCAAAAGCATCTTACTCCTGAGAGTTGAGCACACCCTCGTCCCTCACACTTCCACACTGCCTGCAGAGTGAGTTTCACACGTCTTCACCAGAGACGATTGCCAGAGGCTTCTGAGTACAAGTTACAATGCAGACCTGGAGGGTATCTCCAGGTGCAGTAGAGTGGTAATCTTGGAACCTCCTGACTCAGAGTACTGCTACCTTCTCACTGCCATAGGAATGCAGCTAGTTGACAGCTGGCTTCAAGACATGCTTCCCTGTGATAGCTGAGGACAGGGCAGAACCCTCCCGCATCCTGCCTGACTGTAGGAGTAGCTGCTAACATCCTAATGTTAGTGGCTGGGAGAGGTTGCGGGAAAAGCATGTGTGAGCACTGGGCCTGAACTCCCGTGTATCTGAGTTGAATACAGCGATTTCCAATGGCCTTCTTCAATCAGAGTGTAGCTAGGTTCCAACTCCCATGTCCGAGTGGGTAGCAGACATCTGCCTCCCATGCATATACACTTCTGAGAGTTGAGCTTATGGCCTGTACCTCCACATCCAGCCTGCTGGTACCCTTGGCTTCTAAAAGGCCTAGGCTCGCTGTTTGACGGAAGTGCTGGGAGAGGTAATTGGAATCACCCGGCACACAAGACGAGTGCCTCCAAGCTCAATTCACGATTTCCCAGTAATTCTTGTGGTAGACAGGTGCTACATACTAAGTTCCATATGTGAGAAGGTAGCTGAACGCCTTGTCAAAAAGCATCTTACTTATGAGAGTTGAGCACACCCTCAGTCCCTCACACTTCCACACTGCCTGCAGAGTGAGTTTCACACGTCTTCACCAGTACGATTGCCAGAGGCTTCTGAGTACAAGTTAACAATGCAGACCTGGAGGGTATCTCCAGGTGCAGTAGAGTGGTAATCTTGGAACCTCCTGACTCAGAGTACTGCTACCTTCTCACTGCCATAGGAATGCAGCTAGTTGACAGCTGGCTTCAAGACATGCTTCCCTGTGAGAGCTGAGGACAGGGCAGAACCCTCCCGCATGCTGCCTGACTGTAGGAGTAGTTGCTAACATCATAATGTTAGTGGCTGGGAGAGGTTGCGGGAAAAGCATGTGTGAGCACTGGGCCTGAACTCCCGTGTATCTGAGTTGAATAGAGCGATTTCCAATGGCCTTCTTCAATCACAGTGTAGCTAGGTTCCAACTCCCATGTCCGAGTGGGTAGCAGACATCTGCCTCCCATGCATACACACTTCTGAGAGTTGAGCTTATGGCCTGTACCTCCACAGCCAGCCTGCTGGTACCCTTGGCTTCTAAAAGGCCTAGGCTCGCTGTTTGAAGGAAGTGCTGGGAGAGGAAATTGGAATCACCCGGCACACAAGACTAGTGCCTCCAAGCTCAGTTCAGCGATTTCCTAGTAATTCCTGTGGTAGACTGGTGATACATACTAAGTTCCATACGTGAGAGGGTAGCTGAACGCCTTGTCCAAAAGCATTTTACTTCTGAGAGTTGAGCTCAGCCTCAGTCCCTCACAGTTCGACACTGCCTGCAGAGTGAGTTTGCAGGTCTTCAGCAGAGACGTTTGCCAGAGGCTTCTGAGACGCAGGGTAACAATGCAGACCTGGAGGGTATCCCCAGGTGCAGTCGACTGGTAATCTTGGAACCTCCTGACTCAGAATACTGCTACCTTCTCACTGCCATAGGAATGCAGCTAGTTGACAGCTGGCTTCAAGACATGCTTCCCTGTGAGAGCTGAGGACAGGGCAGAACCCTCCCGCATGCTGCCTGACTGTAGGAGTAGCTGCTAACATCCTTATGTTAGTGGCTGGGAGAGGTTGCGGGAAAAGCATGTGTGAGCACTGGGCCTGAACTCCCGTGTACCTGAGTTGAATACAGCGGTTTCCAACGGCTTTCCTCAACCAGAGTGTAGCTAGGTTCCAAATCCCATGTACGAGCGGGTAGCAGACATCTGCCTCCCATGCATACACACTTCTGAGAGTTGAGCTTATGGCCTGTACCTCCACAGCCAGCCTGCTGGTACCCTTGGCTTCTAAAAGGCCTAGGCTCGCTGTTTGGCGGAAGTGCTGGGAGAGGTAATTGGAATCACCCGGCACACAAGACTAGTGCCTCCAAGCTCAGTTCAGCGATTTCCTAGTAATTCCTGTGGTAGACTGGTGCTACATACTAAGTTCCATACGTGAGATGGTAGCTGAACGCCTTGTCCAAATCCATCTTACTTCGGAGAGTTGAGCTCAGCCTCAGTCCCTCACAGTTCGACACTGCCTGCAGAGTGAGTTTCGAAGGTCTTCAGCAGAGACGTTTGCCAGAGGCTTCTGAGACGCAGGGTAACAATGCAGACCTGGAGGGTATCCCCAGGTGCAGTCGACTGGTAATCTTGGAACCTCCTGACTCAGAATACTGCTACCTTCTCACTGCCATAGGAATGCAGCTAGTTGACAGCTGGCTTCAAGACATGCTTCCCTGTGAGAGCTGAGGACAGGGCAGAACCCTCCCGCATGCTGCCTGACTGTAGGAGTAGCTGCTAACATCCTAATGTTAGTGGCTGGGAGAGGTTGCGGGAAAAGCATGTGTGAGCACTGGGCCTGAACTCCCGTGTATCTGAGTTGAATACAGCCATTTCCAACGACTTTCCTCAACCAGAGTGTAGCTAGGTTCCAAATCCCATGTACGAGCGGGTAGCAGACATCTGCTTCCCATGCATACACACTTCTGAGAGTTGAGCTTATGGCCTGTACCTCCACATCTAGCCTGCTGGTACCCTTGGCTTCTAAAAGTCCTAGGCTCGTTGTTTGACGGAAGTGCTGGGAGAGGTAATTGGAATCTCCCGGCACACAAGACGAGTGCCTCCAAGCTCAATTCACGATTTCCCAGTAATTCTTGTGGTAGACAGGTGCTACGTACTAAGTTCCATATGTGAGAAGGTAGCTGAACGCCTTGTCGAAAAGCATCTTACTTCTGAGAGTTGAGCACACCCTCAGTCCCTCACACTTCCACGCTGCCTGCAGAGTGAGTTTCACACGTCTTCACCAGAGACGATTGCCGGAGGCTTCTGAGTACAAGTTACAATGCAGACCTGGAGGGTATCTCCAGGTGCAGTAGAGTGGTAATCTTGGAACCTCCTGACTCAGAGTACTGCTACCTTCTCACTGCCATAGGAATGCAGCTAGTTGACAGCTGGCTTCAAGACATGCTTCCCTGTGAGAGCTGAGGACAGGGCAGAACCCTCCCGCATCCTGCCTGACTGTAGGAGTAGCTGCTAACATCCTAATGTTTGTGGCTGGGAGAGGTTGCGGGAAAAGCATGTGTGAGCACTGGGCCTGAACTCCCGTGTATCTGAGTTGAATACAGCGATTTCCAATGGCCTTCTTCAATCACAGTGTAGCTAGGTTCCAACTCCCATGTCCGAGTGGGTAGCAGACATCTGCCTCCCATGCATACACACTTCTGAGAGTTGAGCTTATGGCCTGTACCTCCACATCCAGCCTGCTGGTACCCTTGGGTTCTAAAAGGCCTAGGCTCGCTGTTTGAGGGAAGTGCTGGGAGAGTTAATTGGAATCACCGGCACAAAAGACTAGTGCCTCCAAGCTCAGTTCAGCGATTTCCTAGTAATTCCTGTGGTAGACTGGTGCTACAAACTAAGTTCCATACGTGAGAGGGTAGCTGAACGCCTTGTCCAAAATCATCTTACTTCTGAGAGTTGAGCTCAGCCTCAGTCCCTCACACTTCCACACTGCCTGCAGAGTGAGTTTCACACGTCTTCACCAGAGACGATTGCCAGAGGCTTCTGAGTACAAGTTACAATGCAGACCTGGAGGTATCTCCAGGTGCAGTAGAGTGGTAATCTTGGAACCTCCTGACTCAGAGTACTGCTACCTTCTCACTGCCATAGGAATGCAGCTAGTTGACAGCTGGCTTCAAGACATGCTTCCCTGTGAGAGCTGAGGACAGGGCAGAACCCTCCCGCATCCTGCCTGACTGTAGGAGTAGCTGCTAACATCCTAATGTTAGTGGCTGGGAGAGGTTGCGGGAAAAGCATGTGTGCGCACTGGGCCTGAACTCCCGTGTATCTGAGTTGAATACAGCGATTTCCAATGGCCTTCTTCAATCAGAGTGTAGCTAGTTTCCAACTCCCATGTCCGAGTGGGTAGCAGACATCTGCCTCCCATGCATATACACTTCTGAGAGTTGAGCTTATGGCCTGTACCTCCACATCCAGCCTGCTGGTACCCTTGGCTTCTAAAAGGCCTAGGCTCGCTGTTTGACGGAAGTGCTGGGAGAGGTAATTGGAATCACCCGGCACACAAGACTAGTGCCTCCAAGCTCAGTTCAGCGATTTCCTAGTAATTCCTGTGGTAGACTGGTGCTACATACTAAGTTCCATACGTGAGAGGGTAGCTGAACGCCTTGTCCAAAACCATCTTACTTCTGAGAGTTGAGCTCAGCCTCAGTCCCTCACAGTTCCACACTGCCTGCAGAGTGAGTTTCGCAGGTCTTCAGCAGAGACGTTTGCCAGAGGCTTCTGAGACGCAGGGTAACAATGCAGACCTGGAGGGTATCCCCAGGTGCAGTCGACTGGTAATCATGGAACATCCTGACTCAGAATACTGCTACCTTCTCACTGCCATAGGAATGCAGCTAGTTGACAGCTGGCTTCAAGACATGCTTCCCTGTGAGAGCTGAGGACAGGGCAGAACCCTCCCGCATCCTGCCTGACTGTAGGAGTAGCTGCTAACATCCTTATGTTAGTGGCTGGGAGAGGTTGCGGGAAAAGCATGTGTGAGCACTGGGCCTGAACTCCCGTGTATCTGAGTTGAATACAGCGATTTCCAACGGCTTTCCTCAACCAGAGTGTAGCTAGGTTCCAAATCCCATGTACGAGCGGATAGCAGACATCTGCCTCCCATGCATACACACTTCTGAGAGTTGAGCTTATGGCCTGTACCTCCACAGCCAGCCTGCTGGTACCCTTGGCTTCTAAAAGGCCTAGGCTCGCTGTTTGACGGAAGTGCTGGGAGAGGTAATTGGAATCTCCCGGCACACAAGACGAGTGCCTCCAAGCTCAATTCACGATTTCCCAGTAATTCTTGTGGTAGACAGGTGCTACATACTAAGTTCCATATGTGAGAAGGTAGCTGAACGCCTTGTCCAAAAGCATCTTACTTCTGAGAGTTGAGCACACCCTCAGTCCCTCACACTTCCACACTGCCTGCAGAGTGAGTTTCACACGTCTTCACCAGGACGATTGCCAGAGGCTTCTGAGTACAAGTTAACAATGCAGACCTGGAGGGTATCTCCAGGTGCAGTAGAGTGGTAATCTTGGAACCTCCTGACTCAGAGTACTGCTACCTTCTCACTGCCATAGGAATGCATCTAGTTGACAGCTGGCTTCAAGACATGCTTCCCTGTGAGAGCTGAGGACAGGGCAGAACCCTCCCGCATCCTGCCTGACTGTAGGAGTAGCTGCTAACATCCTAATGTTAGTGGCTGGGAGAGGTTGCGGGAAAAGCATGTGTGAGCACTGGGCCTGAACTCCCGTGTATCTGAGTTGAATACAGCGATTTCCAATGGCCTTCTTCAATCACAGTGTAGCTAGGTTCCAACTCCCATGTCCGAGTGGGTAGCAGACATCTGCCTCCCATGCATACACACTTCTGAGAGTTGAGCTTATGGCCTGTACCTGCACAGCCAGCCTGCTGGTACCCTTGGCTTCTCAAAGGCCTAGGCTCGCTGTTTGGCGGAAGTGCTGGGAGAGGTAATTGGAATCACCCGGCACACAAGACTAGTGCCTCCAAGCTCAGTTCAGCGATTTCCTAGTAATTCCTGTGGTAGACTGGTGCTACATACTAAGTTCCATACGTGAGAGGGTAGCTGAACGCCTTGTCCAAATCCATCTTACTTCGGAGAGTTGAGCTCAGCCTCAGTCCCTCACAGTTCGACACTGCCTGCAGAGTGAGTTTCGAAGGTCTTCAGCAGAGACGTTTGCCAGAGGCTTCTGAGACGCAGGGTAACAATGCAGACCTGGAGGGTATCCCCAGGTGCAGTCGACTGGTAATCTTGGAACCTCCTGACTCAGAATACTGCTACCTTCTCACTGCCATAGGAATGCAGCTAGTTGACAGCTGGCTTCAAGACATGCTTCCCTGTGAGAGCTGAGGACAGGGCAGAACCCTCCCGCATGCTGCCTGACTGTAGGAGTAGCTGCTAACATCCTTATGTTAGTGGCTGGGAGAGGTTGCAGGAAAAGCATGTGTGAGCACTGGGCCTGAATTCCCGTGTATCTGAGTTGAATACAGCGCTTTCCAACGGCTTTCCTCAACCAGAGTGTAGCTAGGTTCCAAATCCCATGTACGAGCGGGTAGCAGACATCTGCCTCCCATGCATACACACTTCTGAGAGTTGAGCTTATGGCCTTTACCTCAACAGCCAGCCTGCTGGTACCCTTGGCTTCTAAAAGGCCTAGGCTCGCTGTTTGACGCAAGTGCTGGGAGAGGTAATTGGAATCACCCGGCACACAAGACTAGTGCCTCCAAGCTCAGTTCAGCGATTTCCTAGTAATTCCTGTGGTAGACTGGTGCTACATACTAAGTTCCATACGTGAGAGGGTAGCTGAACGCCTTGTCCAAAACCATCTTACTTCTGAGAGTTGAGCTCAGCCTCAGTCCCTCACACTTCCACACTGCCTGCAGAGTGAGTTTCGCAGGTCTTCAGCAGAGACGTTTGCCAGAGGCTTCTGAGACGCAGGGTAACAATGCAGACCTGGAGGGTATCCCCAGGTGCAGTCGACTGGTAATCTTGGAACCTCCTGACTCAGAATACTGCTACCTTCTCACTGCCATAGGAATGCAGCTAGTTGACAGCTGGCTTCAAGACATGCTTCACTGTGAGAGCTGAGGACTGGGCAGAACCCTCCCGCATGCTGCCTGACTGTAGGAGTAGCTGCTAACATCCTTATGTTAGTGGCTGGGAGAGGTTGCGGGAAAAGCATGTGTGAGCACTGGGCCTGAACTCCCGTGTATCTGAGTTGAATACAGCGATTTCCAACGGCTTTCCTCAACCAGAGTGTAGCTAGGTTCCAAATCCCATGTACGAGCGGGTAGCAGACATCTGCCTCCCATGCATACACACTTCTGAGAGTTGAGCTTATGGCCTGTACCTCCACAGCCAGCCTGCTGGTACCCTTGGCTTCTAAAAGGCCTAGGCTCGCTGTTTGACGGAAGTGCTGGGAGAGGTAATTGGAATCTCCCGGCACACAAGACTGGTGCCTCCAAGCTCAATTCACGATTTCCCAGTAATTCTTGTGGTAGACAGGTGCTACATACTAAGTTCCATATGTGAGAAGGTAGCTGAACGCCTTGTCCAAAAGCATCTTACTTCTGAGAGTTGAGCACACCCTCAGTCCCTCACACTTCCACACTGCCTGCAGAGTGAGTTTCACACGTCTTCACCAGAGACGATTGCCAGAGGCTTCTGAGTACAAGTTAACAATGCAGACCTGGAGGGTATCTCCAGGTGCAGTAGAGTGGTAATCTTGGAACCTCCTGACTCAGAGTACTGCTACCTTCTCACTGCCATAGGAATGCAGCTAGTTGACAGCTGGCTTCAAGACATGCTTCCCTGTGAGAGCTGAGGACAGGGCAGAACCCTCCCGCATCCTGCCTTACTGTAGGAGTAGCTGCTAACATCCTAATGTTAGTGGCTGGGAGAGGTTGCGGGAAAAGCATGTGTGAGCACTGGGCCTGAACTCCCGTGTATCTGAGTTGAATACAGCGATTTCCAATGGCCTTCTTCAATCACAGTGTAGCTAGGTTCCAACTCCCATGTCCGAGTGGGTAGCAGACATCTGCCTCCCATGCATACACACTTCTGAGGGTTGAGCTTATGGCCTGTACCTCCACATCCAGCCTGCTGGTACCCTTGGCTTCTAAAAGGCCTAGGCTCGCTGTTTGACGGAAGTGCAGGGTGAGGTAATTGGAATCACCCGGCACACAAGACTAGTGCCTCCAAGCTCAGTTCAGCGATTTCCTAGTAATTCCTGTGGTAGACTGGTGCTACATACTAAGTTCCATACGTGAGAGGGTAGCTGAACGCCTTGTCCAAATCCATCTTACTTCGGAGAGTTGAGCTCAGCCTCAGTCCCTCACAGTTCGACACTGCCTGCAGAGTGAGTTTCGAAGGTCTTCAGCAGAGACGTTTGCCAGAGGCTTCTGAGACGCAGGGTAACAATGCAGACCTGGAGGGTATCCCCAGGTGCAGTCGACTGGTAATCTTGGAACCTCCTGACTCAGAATACTGCTACCTTCTCACTGCCATAGGAATGCAGCTAGTTGACAGCTGGCTTCAAGACATGCTTCCCTGTGAGAGCTGAGGACAGGGCAGAACCCTCCCGCATGCTGCCTGACTGTAGGAGTAGCTGCTAACATCCTTATGTTAGTGGCTGGGAGAGGTTGCGGGAAAAGCATGTGTGAGCACTGGGCCTGAATTCCCGTGTATCTGAGTTGAATACAGCGCTTTCCAACGGCTTTCCTCAACCAGAGTGTAGCTAGGTTCCAAATCCCATGTACGAGCGGGTAGCAGACATCTGCCTCCCATGCATACACACTTCTGAGAGTTGAGCTTATGGCCTTTACCTCAACAGCCAGCCTGCTGGTACCCTTGGCTTCTAAAAGGCCTAGGCTCGCTGTTTGACGCAAGTGCTGGGAGAGGTAATTGGAATCACCCGGCACACAAGACTAGTGCCTCCAAGCTCAGTTCAGCGATTTCCTAGTAATTCCTGTGGTAGACTGGTGCTACATACTAAGTTCCATACGTGAGAGGGTAGCTGAACGCCTTGTCCAAAACCATCTTACTTCTGAGAGTTGAGCTCAGCCTCAGTCCCTCACACTTCCACACTGCCTGCAGAGTGAGTTTCGCAGGTCTTCAGCAGAGACGTTTGCCAGAGGCTTCTGAGACGCAGGGTAACAATGCAGACCTGGAGGGTATCCCCAGGTGCAGTCGACTGGTAATCTTGGAACCTCCTGACTCAGAATACTGCTACCTTCTCACTGCCATAGGAATGCAGCTAGTTGACAGCTGGCTTCAAGACATGCTTCCCTGTGAGAGCTGAGGACAGGGCAGAACCCTCCCGCATGCTGCCTGACTGTAGGAGTAGCTGCTAACATCCTTATGTTAGTGGCTGGGAGAGGTTGCGGGAAAAGCATGTGTGAGCACTGGGCCTGAACTCCCGTGTATCTGAGTTGAATACAGCGATTTCCAACGGCTTTCCTCAAACAGAGTGTAGCTAGGTTCCAAATCCCATGTACGAGCGGGTAGCAGACATCTGCCTCCCATGCATACACACTTCTGAGAGTTGAGCTTATGGCCTGTACCTCCACAGCCAGCCTGCTGGTACCCTTGGCTTCTAAAAGGCCTAGGCTCGCTGTTTGACGGAAGTGCTGGGAGAGGTAATTGGAATCTCCCGGCACACAAGACTGGTGCCTCCAAGCTCAATTCACGATTTCCCAGTAATTCTTGTGGTAGACAGGTGCTACATACTAAGTTCCATATGTGAGAAGGTAGCTGAACGCCTTGTCCAAAAGCATCTTACTTCTGAGAGTTGAGCACACCCTCAGTCCCTCACACTTCCACACTGCCTGCAGAGTGTGTTTCACACGTCTTCACCAGAGACGATTGCCAGAGGCTTCTGAGTACAAGTTAACAATGCAGACCTGGAGGGTATCTCCAGGTGCAGTAGAGTGGTAATCTTGGAACCTCCTGACTCAGAGTACTGCTACCTTCTCACTGCCATAGGAATGCAGCTAGTTGACAGCTGGCTTCAAGACATGCTTCCCTGTGAGAGCTGAGGACAGGGCAGAACCCTCCCGCATCCTGCCTTACTGTAGGAGTAGCTGCTAACATCCTAATGTTAGTGGCTGGGAGAGGTTGCGGGAAAAGCATGTGTGAGCACTGGGCCTGAACTCCCGTGTATCTGAGTTGAATACAGCGATTTCCAATGGCCTTCTTCAATCACAGTGTAGCTAGGTTCCAACTCCCATGTCCGAGTGGGTAGCAGACATCTGCCTCCCATGCATACACACTTCTGAGAGTTGAGATTATGGCCTGTACCTCCACATCCAGCCTGCTGGTACCCTTGGCTTCTAAAAGGCCTAGGCTCGCTGTTTGACGGAAGTGCAGGGAGAGGTAATTGGAATCACCCGGCACACAAGACTAGTGCCTCCAAGCTCAGTTCAGCGATTTCCTAGTAATTCCTGTGGTAGACTGGTGCTACATACTAAGTTCCATACGTGAGAGGGTAGCTGAACGCCTTGTCCAAAACCATCTTACTTCTGAGAGCTGAGCTCAGCCTCAGTCCCTCACAGTTCCACACTGCCTGCAGAGTGAGTTTCGCAGGTCTTCAGCAGAGACGTTTGCCAGAGGCTTCTGAGACGCAGGGTAACAATGCAGACCTGGAGGGTATCCCCAGGTGCAGTCGACTGGTAATCTTGGAACCTCCTGACTCAGAATACTGCTACCTTCTCACTGCCATAGGAATGCAGCTAGTTGACAGCTGGCCTCAAGACATGCTTCCCTGTGAGAGCTGAGGACAGGGCAGAACCCTCCCGCATCCTGCCTGACTGTAGGAGTAGCTGCTAACATCCTTATGTTAGTGGCTGGGAGAGGTTGCGGGAAAAGCATGTGTGAGCACTGGGCCTGAACTCCCGTGTATCTGAGTTGAATACAGCGATTTCCAACGGCTTTCCTCAACCAGAGTGTAGCTAGGTTCCAAATCCCATGTACGAGCGGGTAGCAGACATCTGCCTCCCATGCATACACACTTCTGAGAGTTGAGCTTATGGCCTGTACCTCCACAGCCAGCCTGCTGGTACCCTTGGCTTCTAAAAGGCCTAGGCTCGCTGTTTGACGGAAGTGCTGCGAGAGGTAATTGGAATCTCCCGGCACACAAGACGAGTGCCTCCAAGCTCAATTCACGATTTCCCAGTAATTCTTGTGGTAGACAGGTGCTACATACTAAGTTCCATATGTGAGAAGGTAGCTGAACGCCTTGTCCAAAAGCATCTTACTTCTGAGAGTTGAGCACACCCTCAGTCCCTCACACTTCCACACTGCCTGCAGAGTGAGTTTCACACGTCTTCACCAGGACGATTCCCAGAGGCTTCTGAGTACAAGTTAACAATGCAGACATGGAGGGTATCTCCAGGTGCAGTAGAGTGGTAATCTTGGAACCTCCTGACTCAGAGTACTGCTACCTTCTCACTGCCATAGGAATGCAGCTAGTTGACAGCTGGCTTCAAGTCATGCTTCCCTGTGAGAGCTGAGGACAGGGCAGAACCCTCCCGCATCCTGCCTGACTGTAGGAGTAGCTGCTAACATCCTAATGTGAGTGGCTGGGAGAGGTTGCGGGAAAACCATGTTTGAGCACTGGGCCTGAACTCCCGTGTATCTGAGTTGAATACAGCGATTTCCAATGGCCTTCTTCAATCACAGTGTAGCTAGGTTCCAACTCCCATGTCCGAGTGGGTAGCAGACATCTGCCTCCCATGCATACACACTTCTGAGAGTTGAGCTTATGGCCTGTACCTCCACATCCAGCCTGCTGGTACCCTTGGCTTCTAAAAGGCCTGGGCTCGCTGTTTGACGGAAGTGCTGGGAGAGGTAATTGGAATCACCCGGCACACAAGACTAGTGCCTCCAAGCTCAGTTCAGCGATTTCCTAGTAATTCCTGTGGTAGACTGGTGCTACATACTAAGTTCCATACGTGAGAGGGTAGCTAACGCCTTGTCCAAAACCATCTTACTTCTGAGAGTTGAGCTCAGCCTCAGTCCCTCACAGTTCCACACTGCCTGCAGAGTTAGTTTCGCAGGTCTTCAGCAGAGACGTTTGCCAGAGGCTTCTGAGACGCAGGGTAACAATGCAGACCTGGAGGGTATCCCCAGGTGCAGTCGACTGGTAATCTTGGAACCTCCTGACTCAGAATACTGCTACCTTCTCACTGCCATAGGAATGCAGCTAGTTGACAGCTAGCTGGCTTCAAGACATGCTTTCCTGAGAGAGCTGAGGACAGGGCAGAACCCTCCCGCATGCTGCCTGACTGTAGGAGTAGCTGCTAACATCCTAATGTTAGTGGCTGGGAGAGGTTGCGGGAAAAGCATGTGTGAGCACTGGGCCTGAACTCCCGTGTATCTGAGTTGAATACAGCGATTTCCAACGGCTTTCCTCAACCAGAGTGTAGCTAGGTTCCAAATCCCATGTACGAGCGGGTAGCAGACATCTGTCTCCCATGCATACACACTTCTGAGAGTTGAGCTTATGGCCTGTACCTCCACAGCCAGCTGCTGGTACCCTTGGCTTCTAAAAGGCCTAGGCTCGCTGTTTGACGGAAGTGCTGGGAGAGGTAATTGGAATCTCCCGGCACACAAGACGAGTGCCTCCAAGCTCAATTCACGATTTCCCAGTAATTCTTGTGGTAGACAGGTGCTACATACTAAGTTCCATATGTGAGAAGGTAGCTGAACGCCTTGTCCAAAAGCATCTTACTTCTGAGAGTTGAGCACACCCTCAGTCCCTCACACTTCCACACTGCCTGCAGAGTGAGTTTCACACGTCTTCACCAGGACGATTGCCAGAGGCTTCTGAGTACAAGTTAACAATGGAGACCTGGAGGGTATCCCCAGGTGCAGTCGACTGGTAATCTTGGAACCTCCTGACTCAGAATACTGCTACCTTCTCACTGCCATAGGAATGCAGCTAGTTGACAGATGGCTTCAAGACATGCTTCCCTGTGAGAGCTGAGGACAGGGCAGAACCCTCCCGCATCCTGCCTGACTATAGGAGTAGCTGCTAACATCATAATGTGAGTGGCTGGGAGAGGTTGCGGCAAAAGCATGTGTGAGCACTGGGCCTGAACTCCCGTGTATCTGAGTTGAATACAGCGATTTCTAATGGCCTTCTTCAATCACAGTGTAGGTAGGTTCCAACTCCCATGTCCGAGTGGGTAGCAGACATCTGCCTCCCATGCATACACACTTCTGAGAGTTGAGCTTATGGCCTGTACCTCCACATCCAGCCTGCTGGTACCCTTGGCTTCTTAAAGGCCTAGGCTCGCTGTTTGACGGAAGTGCTGGGAGAGGTAATTGGAATCACCCGGCACACAAGACTAGTGCCTCCAAGCTCAGTTCAGCGATTTCCTAGTAATTCCTGTGGTAGACTGGTGCTACATACTAAGTTCCATACGTGAGAGGGTAGCTGAACGCCTTGTCCAAAACCATCTTACTTCTGAGAGTTGAGCTCAGCCTCAGTCCCTCACAGTTCCACACTGCCTGCAGAGTGAGTTTCGCAGGTCTTCAGCAGAGACGTTTGCCAGAGGCTTCTGAGACGCAGGGTAACAATGCAGACCTGGAGGGTATCCCCAGGTGCAGTCGACTGGTAATCTTGGAACCTCCTGACTCAGAATACTGCTACCTTCTCACTGCCATAGGAATGCAGCTAGTTGACAGCTATCTGGCTTCAAGACATGCCTCCCTGAGAGAGCTGAGGACAGGGCAGAACCCTCCCGCATGCTGCCTGACTGTAGGAGTAGCTGCTAACATCCTAATGTTAGTGGCTGGGAGAGGTTGCGGGAAAAGAATGTGTGAACAGGGCCTGAACTCCCGTGTATCTGAGTTGAATACAGCGATTGCCAACGGCTTTCCTCAACCAGAGTGTAGCTTGGTTCCAAATCCCATGTACGAGCGTGTATCAGACATCGGCCTCCCATGCATACACACTTCTGAGAGTTGAGCTTATGGCCTGTACATCCACATCCAGCCTGCTGGTACCCTTGACTTCTAAAAGGCCTAGGCTCGCTCTTTGACGGAAGTGCTGGGAGAGGTAATTGGAATCTCCCGGCACACAAGACGAGTGCCTCCAAGCTCAATTCACGATTTCCCAGTAATTCTTGTGGTAGACAGGTGCTACATACTAAGTTCCATATGTGAGAAGGTAGCTGAACGCCTTGTCCAAAAACATCTTACTTCTTAGAGTTGAGCTCAGCCTCAGTCCCTCACAGTTCCACACTGCCTGCAGAGTGAGTTTCACACGTCTTCACCAGAGACGATTGCCAGAGGCTTCTGAGTACAAGTTAACAATGCAGACCTGGAGGGTATCTCCAGGTACAGTAGAGTGGTAATCTTGGAACCTCCTGACTCAGAGTACTGCTACCTTCTCACTGCCATAGGAATGCAGCTAGTTGACAGCTGGCTTCAAGACATGATTCCCTGTGAGAGCTGAGGACAGGGCAGAACCCTCCCGCATCCTGCCTGACTGTAGGAGTAGCTGCTAACATCCTTATGTTAGTGGCTGGGAGAGGTTGCGGGAAAAGCATGTGTGAGCACTGGGCCTGAACTCCCGTGTATCTGAGTTGAATACAGCGATTTCCAATGGCCTTCTTCAATCACAGTGTAGCTAGGTTCCAACTCCCATGTCCGAGTGGGTAGCAGACATCTGCCTCCCATGCCTACACACTTCTGAGAGTTGAGCTTATGGCCTGTACCTCCACAGCCAGCCTGCTGGTACCCTTGTCTTCTAAAAGGCCTAGGCTCGCTGTTTGACGGAAGTGCTGGGAGAGGTAATTGGACTCACCCGGCACACAAGACTAGTGCCTCCAAGCTCAGTTCAGCGATTTCCTAGTAATTCCTGTGGTAGACTGGTGCTACATACTAAGTTCCATACGTGAGAGGGTAGCTGAACGCCTTGTCCAAAACCATCTTACTTTTGAGAGTTGAGCTCAGCCTCAGTCCCACACAGTTCCACACTGCCTGCAGAGTGAGTTTCGCAGGTCTTCAGCAGAGACGTTTGCCAGAGGCTTCTGAGACGCAGGGTAACAATGCAGACCTGGAGGGTATCCCCAGGTGCAGTCGACTGGTAATCTTGGAACCTCCTGACACAGAATACTGCTACCTTCTCACTTCCATAGGAATGAAGCTAGTTGTCAGCTTGCTTCAAGACATGCTTCCCTGTGAGAGCTGAGGACAGGGCAGAACCCTCCCGCATGCTGCCTGACTGTAGGAGTAGCTGCTAACATCCTTATGTTAGTGGCTGGGAGAGGTTGCGGGAAAAGCATGTGTGAGCACTGGGCCTGAGCTCCCGTGTATCTGAGTTGAATACAGCGATTTCCAACGGCTTTCCTCAACAGGAGTGTAGCTAGGTTCCAAATCCCATGTAAGAGAGGGTAGCAGACATCTGCCTCCCATGCATACACACTTCTGAGAGTTTAGCTTATGGCCTCTACCTCCACAGCCAGCCTGCTGGTACCCTTGGCTTCTAAAAGGCCTAGGCTCGCTGTTTGATGGAAGTGCTGGGAGAGGTAATTGGAATCACCCGGCACACAAGACTAGTGCCTCCAAGCTCAGTTCAGCGATTTCCTAGTAATTCCTGATGGTAGACTGGTGCTACATACTAATTTCCATACGTGAGAGGGTAGCTGAACGCCTTGTCCAAAACCATCTTACTTCTGAGAGTTGAGCTCAGCCTCAGTCCCTCACAGGTCGACACTGCCTGCAGAGTGAGTTTCGCAGTTCTTCAGCAGAGACGTTTGCCAGAGGCTTCTGAGACGCAGGGTAACAATGCAGACCTGGAGGGTATCCCCAGGTGCAGTCGACTGGTAATCTTGGAACCTCCTGACTCAGAATACTGCTACCTTCTCACTGCCATAGGAATGCAGCTGGTTGACAGCTGGCTTCAAGACATGCTTCCCTGTGAGAGCTGAGGACAGGGCAGAACCCTCCCCCATGCTGCCTGACTGTAGGAGTAGCTGCTAACATCCTTATGTTAGTGGCTGGGAGAGGTTGCGGGAAAAGCATGTGTGAGCACTGGGCCTGAACTCCCGTGTATCTGAGTTGAATACAGCGATTTCCAACGGCTTTCCTCAACCAGAGTGTAGCTAGGTTCCAAATCTCATGTATGAGCGTGTAGCAGACATCTGCCTCCCATGCATACACACTTCTGAGAGTTGAGCTTATGGCCTGTACCTCCACATCCAGCCTGCTGGTACCCTTGGCTTCTAAAAGGCCTAGGCTCGCTGTTTGACGGAAGTGCTGGGAAGGTAATTGGAATCTCCCGGCACACAAGACGAGTGCCTCCAAGCTCAATTCACGATTTCCCAGTAATTCTTGTGGTAGACAGGTGCTACATAGTAAGTTCCATATGTGAGATGGTAGCTGAACGCCTTGTCCAAAAGCGTCTTACTTCTGAGAGTTGAGCCCACCCTCAGCCCCTCACAGTTCCACACTGCCTGCAGAGTGAGTTTCACACGTCTTCACCAGAGACGATTGCCAGAGGCTTCTGAGTACAAGTTAACAATGCAGACCTGGAGGGTATCTCCAGGTGCAGTAGAGTGGTAATCTTGGAACCTCCTGACTCAGGGTACTGCTACCTTCTCACTGCCATAGGAATGCAGCTAGTTGACAGCTGGCTTCAAGACATGCTTCCCTGTGAGAGCTGAGGACAGGGCAGAACCCTCCCGCATGCTGCCTGACTGTAGGAGAAGCTGCTAACATCCTAATGTTAGTGGCTGGGATAGGTTGCGGGAAAAGCATGTGTGAGCACTGGGCCTGAACTCCCGTGTATCTGAGTTGAATACAGCGATTCCATTGGCCTTCTTCAATCACAGTGTAGCTAGGTTCCAACTCCCATGTCCGAGTGGGTAGCAGACATCTGCCTCCCATGCATATACACTTCTGAGAGTTGAGCTTATGGCCTGTACCTCCACAGCCAGCCTGCTGGTACCCTTGGCTTCTAAAAGGCCTAGGCTCGCTGTTTGACGGAAGTGCTGGGAGAGGTAATTGGAATCACCCGGCACACAAGACTAGTGCCTCCAAGCTCAGTTCAGCGATTTCCTAGTAATTCCTGTGGTAGACTGGTGCTACATACTAAGTTCCATACGTGAGAGGGTAGCTGAACGCCTTGTCCAAAACCATCTTACTTCTGAGAGTTGAGCTCAGCCTCAGTCCCTCACAGTTCCACACTGCCTGCAGAGTGAGTTTCGCAGGTCTTCAGCAGAGACGTTTGCCAGAGGCTTCTGAGACGCAGGGTAACAATGCAGACCTGGAGGGTATCCCCAGGTGCAGTCGACTGGTAATCTTGGAACCTCCTGACTCAGAATACTGCTACCTTCTCACTGCTATAGGTATGCAGCTGGTTGACAGCTAGCTGGCTTCAAGACATGCTTCCCTGAGAGAGCTGAGGACAGGGCAGAACCCTCCCGCATGCTGCCTGACTGTAGGAGTAGCTGCTAACATCCTAATGTTAGTGGCTGGTCGAGGTTGCGGGAAAAGCATGTGTGAGCACTGGGCCTGAACTCCCGTGTATCTGAGTTGAATACAGCGATTTCCAACAGCTTCCCTCAACCAGAGTGTAGGTAGGTTCCAAATCCCATGTACGAGCGGGTAGCAGACATCTGCCTCCCATGCATACACACTTCTGAGTGTTGAGCTTATGGCCTGTAACTCCACAGCCAGCCTGCTGGTACCCTTGGCTTCTAAAAGGCCTAGGCTCGCTGTTTGACGGAAGTGCTGGGAGAGGTAATTGGAATCTCCCGGCACACAAGACGAGTGCCTCCAAGCTCAATTCACGATTTCCCAGTAATTCTTGTGGTAGACAGGTGCTACATACTAAGTTCCATATGTGAGATGGTAGCTGAACGCCTTGTCCAAAAGCATCTTACTTCTGAGAGTTGAGCCCAACCTCAGCCCCTCACAGTTCCACACTGCCTGCAGAGTGAGTTTCACACGTCTTCACCAGAGACGATGCCAGAGGCTTCTGAGTAGAAGTTAACAATGCAGACCTGGAGGGTATCTCCAGGTGCAGTAGAGTGGTAATCTTGGAACCTCCTGACTCAGAGTACTGCTACCTTCTCACTGCCATAGGAATGCAGCTAGTTGACAGTTGGCTTCAAGACATGCTTCCCTGTGAGAGCTGAGGACAGGGCAGAACCCTCCCGCATCCTGCCTGACTGTAGGAGTAGCTGCTAACATCCTTATGTTAGTGGCTGGGAGAGGTTGCGGGAAAAGCATGTGTGAGCACTGGGCCTGAACTCCCGTGTATCTGAGTTGAATACAGCGATTTCCAATGGCCTTCTTCAATCACAGTGTAGCTAGGTTCCAACTCCCATGTCCGAGTGGGTAGCAGACATCTGCCTCCCATGCATACACACTTCTGAGAGTTGAGCTTATGGCCTGTACCTCCACATCCAGCCTGCTGGTACCCTTGGCTTCTAAAAGGCCTAGGCTCGCTGTTTGACGGAAGTGCTGGGAGAGTTAATTGGAATCACCGGCACAAAAGTCTAGTGCCTCCAAGCTCACTTCAGCGATTTCCTAGTAATTCCTGTGGTAGAGTGGTGCTACATACTAAGTTCCATACGTGAGAGGGTAGCTGAACGCCTTGTCCAAAACCATCTTACTTCTGAGAGTTGAGCTCAGCCTCAGTCCCTCACAGTTCCACACTGCCTGCAGAGTGAGTTTCGCAGGTCTTCAGCAGAGACGTTTGCCAGAGGCTTCTGAGACGCAGGGTAACAATGCAGACCTGGAGGGTATCCCCAGGTGCAGTCGACTGGTTATCTTGGAACCTCCTGACTCAGAATACTGCTACCTTCTCACTGCTATAGGTATGCAGCTGGTTGACAGCTAGCTGGCTTCAAGACATGCTTCCCTGAGAGAGCTGAGGACAGGGCAGAACCCTCCCGCATGCTGCCTGACTGTAGGAGTAGCTGTTAACATCCTAATGTTAGTGGGTGGTCGAGGTTGCGGGAAAAGCATGTGTGAGCACTGGGCCTGAACTCCCGTGTATCTGAGTTGAATACAGCGATTTCCAACGGCTTCCCTCAACCAGAGTGTAGCTAGGTTCCAAATCCCATGTACGAGCGGGTAGCAGACATCTGCCTCCCATGCATACACACTTCTGAGAGTTGAGCTTATGGCCTGTACCTCCACAGCCAGCCTGCTGGTACCCTTGGCTTCTAAAAGGCCTAGGCTCGCTGTTTGACGGAAGTGCTGGGAGAGGTAATTGGAATCTCCCGGCACACAAGACGAGTGCCTCCAAGCTCAATTCACGATTTCCCAGTAATTCTTGTGGTAGACAGGTGCTACATACTAAGTTCCATATGTGAGATGGAAGCTGAACGCCTTGTCCAAAAGCATCTTACTTCTGAGAGTTGAGCCCAACCTCAGTCCCTCACACTTCCACACTGCCTGCAGAGTGAGTTTCACACGTCTTCACCAGAGACGATTGCCGGAGGCTTCTGAGTACAAGTTACAATGCAGACCTGGAGGGTATCCCCAGGTGCAGTAGAGTGGTAATCTTGGAACCTCCTGACTCAGAGTACTGCTACCTTCTCACTGCCATAGGAATGCAGCTAGTTGACAGCTGGCTTCAAGACATGCTTCCCTGTGAGAGCTGAGGACAGGGCAGAACCCTCCCGCATCCTGCCTGACTGCAGGAGTAGCTGCTAACATCCTAATGTTAGTGGCTGGGAGAGGTTGCGGGAAAAGCATGTGTGAGCACTGGGCCTGAACTCCCGTGTATCTGAGTTGAATACAGCGATTTCCAATGGCCTTCTTCAATCACAGTGTAGCTAGGTTCCAACTCCCATGTCCGAGTGGGTAGCAGACATCTGCCTCCCATGCATACACACTTCTGAGAGTTGAGCTTATGGCCTGTACCTCCACATCCAGCCTCCTGGTACCCTTGGCTTCTAAAAGGCCTAGGCTCGCTGTTTGACGGAAGTGCTGGGAGAGTTAATTGGAATCACCGGCACAAAAGTCTAGTGCCTCCAAGCTCAGTTCAGCGATTTCCTAGTAATTCCTGTGGTAGACTGGTGCTACATACTAAGTTCCATACGTGAGAGGGTAGCTGAACGCCTTGTCCAAAACCATCTTACTTCTGAGAGTTGAGCTCAGCCTCAGTCCCTCACAGTTCCACACTGCCTGCAGAGTGAGTTTCGCAGGTCTTCAGCAGAGACGTTTGCCAGAGGCTTCTGAGACACAGGGTAACAATGCAGACCTGGAGGGTATCCCCAGGTGCAGTCGACTGGTTATCTTGGAACCTCCTGACTCAGAATACTGCTACCTTCTCACTGCTATAGGTATGCAGCTGGTTGACAGCTAGCTGGCTTCAAGACATGCTTCCCTGAGAGAGCTGAGGACAGGGCAGAACCCTCCCGCATGCTGCCTGACTGTAGGAGTAGCTGTTAACATCCTAATGTTAGTGGGTGGTCGAGGTTGCGGGAAAAGCATGTGTGAGCACTGGGCCTGAACTCCCGTGTATCTGAGTTGAATACATCGATTTCCAACGGCTTCCCTCAACCAGAGTGTAGCTAGGTTCCAAATCCCATGTACGAGCGGGTAGCAGACATCTGCCTCCCATGCATACACACTTCTGAGAGTTGAGCTTATGGCCTGTACCTCCACAGCCAGCCTGCTGGTACCCTTGGCTTCTAAAAGGCCTAGGCTCGCTGTTTGACGGAAGTGCTGGGAGAGGTAATTGGAATCTCCCGGCACACAAGACGAGTGCCTCCAAGCTCAATTCAAGATTTCCCAGTAATTCTTGTGGTAGACAGGTGCTACATACTAAGTTCCATATGTGAGATGGAAGCTGAATGCCTTGTCCAAAAGCATCTTACTTCTGAGAGTTGAGCCCAACCTCAGTCCCTCACACTTCCACACTGCCTGCAGAGTGAGTTTCACACGTCTTCACCAGAGACGATTGCCGGAGGCTTCTGAGTACAAGTTACAATGCAGACCTGGAGGGTATCCCCAGGTGCAGTAGAGTGGTAATCTTGGAACCTCCTGACTCAGAGTACTGCTACCTTCTCACTGCCATAGGAATGCAGCTAGTTGACAGCTGGCTTCAAGACATGCTTCCCTGTGAGAGCTGAGGACAGGGCAGAACCCTCCCGCATCCTGCCTGACTGCAGGAGTAGCTGCTAACATCCTAATGTTAGTGGCTGGGAGAGGTTGCGGGAAAAGCATGTGTGAGCACTGGGCCTGAACTCCCGTGTATCTGAGTTGAATACAGCGATTTCCAATGGCCTTCTTCAATCACAGTGTAGCTAGGTTCCAACTCCCATGTCCGAGTGGGTAGCAGACATCTGCCTCCCATGCATACACACTTCTGAGAGTTGAGCTTATGGCCTGTACCTCCACATCCAGCCTGCTGGTACCCTTGGCTTCTAAAAGGCCTAGGCTCGCTGTTTGACGGAAGTGCTGGGAGAGGTAATTGGAATCACCGGCACAAAAGTCTAGTGCCTCCAAGCTCAGTTCAGCGATTTCCTAGTAATTCCTGTGGTAGAGTGGTGCTACATACTAAGTTCCATACGTGAGAGGGTAGCTGAACGCCTTGTCCAAAACCATCTTACTTCTGAGAGTTGAGCTCAGCCTCAGTCCCTCACAGTTCGACACTGCCTGCAGAGTGAGTTTCGCAGGTCTTCAGCAGAGACGTTTGCCAGAGGCTTCTGAGACGCAGGGTAACAATGCAGACCTGGAGGGTATCCCCAGGTGCAGTCGACTGGTAATCTTGGAACCTCCTGACTCAGAATACTGCTACCTTCTCACTGCCATAGGAATGCAGCTAGTTGACAGCTAGCTGGCTTCAAGACATGCTTCCGTGAGAGCTGAGGACAGGGCAGAACCCTCCCGCATGCTGCCTGACTGTAGGAGTAGCTGCTAACATCCTAATGTTAGTGGCTGGGAGAGGTTGCGGGAAAAGCATGTGTGAGCACTGGGCCTGAACTCCCGTGTATCTGAGTTGAATACAGCGATTTCCAATGGCCTTCTTCAATCACAGTGTAGCTAGGTTCCAACTCCCATGTCCGAGTGGGTAGCAGACATCTGCCTCCCATGCATACACACTTCTGAGAGTTGAGCTTATGGCCTGTACCTCCACATCCAGCCTGCTGGTACCCTTGGCTTCTAAAAGGCCTAGGCTCGCTGTTTGACGGAAGTGCTGGGAGAGGTAATAGGAATCACCCGGCACACAAGACTAGTGCCTCCAAGCTCAGTTCAGCGATTTCCTAGTAATTCCTGTGGTAGACTGGTGCTACATACTAAGTTCCATACGTGAGAGGGTAGCTGAACGCCTTGTCCAAAACCATCTTACTTCTGAGATTTGAGCTCAGCCTCAGTCCCTCACAGTTCCACACTGCCTGCAGAGTGAGTTTCGCAGGTCTTCAGCATAGACGTTTGCCAGAGGCTTCTGAGACGCAGGGTAACAATGCAGACCTGGAGGGTATCCCCAGGTGCAGTCGACTGGTAATCTTGGAACCTCCTGACTCAGAATACTGCTACCTTCTCACTGCCATAAGAATGCAGCTAGTTGACAGCTGGCTTCAATACATGCTTCCCTGTGAGAGCTGAGGACAGGGCAGAACCCTCCCGCATGCTGCCTGACTGTAGGAGTAGCTGCTAACATCCTAATGTTAGTGGCTGGAAGAGGTTGCGGGAAAAGCATGTGTGAGCACTGGGCCTGAACTCCCGTGTATCTGAGTTGAATACAGCCATTTCCAACGACTTTCCTCAACCAGAGTGTAGCTAGGTTCCAAATCCCATGTCGAGCGGGTAGCAGACATCTTCCTCCCATGCATACACACTTCTGAGAGTTGAGCTTATGGCCTGTACCTCCACAGCCAGCCTGCTGGTACCCTTGGCTTCTAAAAGGCCTAGGCTCGCTGTTTGACGGAAGTGCTGGGAGAGGTAATTGGAATCTCCCGGCACACAAGACGAGTGCCTCCAAGCTCAATTCACGATTTCCCAGTAATTCTTGTGGTAGACAGGTGCTACATACTAAGTTCCATATGTGAGAAGGTAGCTGAACGCCTTGTCCAAAAGCATCTTACTTCTGAGAGTTGAGCCCACCCTCAGTCCCTCACACTTCCACACTGCCTGCAGAGTGAGTTTCACACGTCTTCACCAGAGACGATTGCCAGAGGCTTCTGAGTGCTGTTACAATGCAGACCTGGAAGGTATCTCCAGGTGCAGTAGAGTGGTAATCTTGGAACCTCCTGACTCAGAGTACTGCTACCTTCTCACTGCCATAGGAATGCAGCTAGTTGACAGCTGGCTTCAAGACATGCTTCCCTGTGAGAGCTGAGGACAGGGCAGAACCCTCCCGCATTCTGCCTGAGTGTAGGAGTAGCTGCTAACATCCTAATGTTAGTGGCTGGGAGAGGTTGCGGGAAAGGCATGTGTGAGCACTGGGCCTGAACTCCCGTGTGTCTGAGTTGAATACAGCGATTTCCAATGGCCTTCTTCAATCACAGTGTAGCTAGGTTCCTACTCCCATGTCCGAGTGGGTAGCAGACATCTGCCTCCCATGCATATACACTTCTGAGAGTTGAGCTTATGGCCTGTACCTCCACATCCAGCCTGCTGGTACCCTTGGCTTCTAAAAGGCCTAGGCTCGCTGTTTGACGGAAGTGCTGGGAGAGGTAATTTGAATCTCCCGGCACACAAGACGAGTGCCTCCAAGCTCAATTCACGATTTCCCAGTAATTCTTGTGGTAGACAGGTGCTACATACTAAGTTCCATATGTGAGATGGTAGCTGAACGCCTTGTCCAAAAGAATCTTACTTCTGAGAGTTGAGCCCACCCTCAGTCCCTCACAGTTCCACACTGCCTGCAGAGTGAGTTTCACACGTCTTCACCAGAGACGATTGCCAGAGGCTTCTGAGTAGAAGTTAACAATGCAGACCTGGAGGGTATCTCCAGGTGCAGTAGAGTGGTAATCTTGGAACCTCCTGACTCAGAGTACTGCTACCTTCTCACTGCCATAGGAATGCAGCTAGTTGACAGCTGGCTTCAAGACATGCTTCCCTGTGAGAGCTGAGGACAGGGCAGAACCCTCCCGCATCCTGCCTGACTGTAGGATTAGCTGCTAACATCCTAATGTTAGTGGCTGGGAGAGGTTGCGGGAAAAGCATGTGTGAGCACTGGGCCTGAACTCCCGTGTATCTGAGTTGAATTCAGCGATTTCCAACGGCTTTCCTCAACCAGAGTGTAGCTAGTTTCCAAATCCCATGTACGAGCGGGTAGCAGACATCTGCGTCCCATGCATACACACTTCTGAGAGTTGAGCTTATGGCCTGTACCTCCACATCCAGCCTGCTGGTACCCTTGGCTTCTAAAAGGCCTAGGCTCGCTGTTTGGCGGAAGTGCTGGGAGAGGTAATTGGAATCACCCGGCACACAAGACTAGTGCCTCCAAGCTCAGTTCAGCGATTTCCTAGGAATTCCTGTGGTAGACTGGTGCTACATACTAAGTTCCATACGTGAGAGGGTAGCTGAACGCCTTGTCCAAAACCATCTTACTTCTGAGAGTTGAGCTCAGCCTCAGTCCCTCACAGTTCCACACTGCCTGCAGAGTGAGTTTCGCAGGTCTTCAGCAGAGACGTTTGCCAGAGGCTTCTGAGACGCAGGGTAACAATGCAGACCTGGAGGGTATCCCCAGGTGCAGTCGACTGGTAATCTTGGAACCTCCTGACTCAGAATACTGCTACCTTCTCACTGCCATAGGAATGCAGCTAGTTGAGAGCTGGCTTCAAGACATGCTTCCCTGTGAGAGCTGAGGACAGGGCAGAACCCTCCCGCATGCTGCCTGACTGTAGGAGGAGCTGCTAACATCCTTATGTTAGTGGCTGGGAGAGGTTGCGGGAAAAGCATGTGTGAGCACTGGGCCTGAACTCCCGTGTATCTGAGTTGAATACAGCGATTTCCAACGGCTTTCCTCAACCAGAGTGTAGCTAGGTTCCAAATCCCATGTACGAGCGAGTAGCAGACATCTGCCTCCCATGCATACACACTTCTGAGAGTTGAGCTTATGGCCTGTACCTCCACAGCCAGCCTGCTGGTACCCTTGGCTTCTAAAAGGCCTAGGCTCGCTGTTTGACGGAAGTGCTGGGAGAGGTAATTGGAATCACCCGGCACACAAGACTAGTGCCTCCAAGCTCAGTTCAGCGATTTCCTAGTAATTCTTGTGGTAGACAGGTGCTACATACTAAGTTCCATATGTGTGATGGTAGCTGAACGCCTTGTCCAAAAGCATCTTACTTCTGAGAGTTGAGCCCACCCTCAGTCCCTCACAGTTTCACACTGCCTGCAGAGTGAGTTTCACACGTCTTCACCAGAGACGATTGCCAGAGGCTTCTGAGTACAAGTTAACAATGCAGACCTGGAGGGTATCTCCAGGTGCAGTAGAGTGGTAATCTTGGAACCTCCTGACTCAGAGTAGTGCTACCTTCTCACTGCCATAGGAATGCAGCTAGTTGACAGCTGGCTTCAAGACATGCTTCCCTGTGAGAGCTGAGGACAGGGCAGAACCCTCCCGCATCCTGCCTGACTGTAGGAGTAGCTGCTAACATCCTTATGTTAGTGGCTGGGAGAGGTTGCGGGAAAAGCATGTGTGAGCACTGGGCCTGAACTCCCGTGTATCTTAGTTGAATACAGCGATTTCCAATGGCCTTCTTCAATCACAGTGTAGCTAGGTTCCAACTCCCATGTCCGAGTGGGTAGCAGACATCTGCCTCCCATGCATACACACTTCTGAGAGTTGAGCTTATGGCCTGTACCTCCACAGCTAGCCTGCTGGTACCCTTGGCTTCTAAAAGGCCTAGACTCGCTGTTTGAGGGAAGTTCTGGGAGAGGTAATTGGAATCACCCGGCACACAAGACTAGTGCCTCCAAGCTCAGTTCAGCGATTTCCTAGTAATTCCTGTGGTAGACTGGTGCTACATACTAAGTTCCATACGTGAGAGGGTAGCTGAACGCCTTGTCCAAAACCATCTTACTTCTGAGAGTTGAGCTCAGCCTCAGTCCCTCACAGTTCCACACTGCCTGCAGGGTGAGTTTCGCAGGTCTTCAGCAGAGACTTTTGCCAGAGGATTCTGAGACGCAGGGTAACAATGCAGACCTGGAGGGTATCCCCAGGTGCAGTCGACTGGTAATCTTGGAACCTCCTGACTCAGAATACTGCTACCTTCTCACTGTCAAAGGAATGCAGCTAGTTGACAGCTAGCTGGCTTCAAGACATGTTTCCCTGAGAGAGCTGAGGACAGGGCAGAACCCTCCCGCATGCTGCCTGACTGTAGGAGTAGCTGCTAACATCCTAATGTTAGTGGCTGGGAGAGGTTGCGGGAAAAGCATGTGTGAGCACTGGGCCTGAACTCCCGTGTATCTGAGTTGAATACAGCGATTTCCAACGGCTTTCCTCAACCAGAGTGTAGCTAGGTTCCAAATCCCATGTACGACCGGGTAGCAGACATCTGCCTCCCATGCATACACACTTCTGAGAGTTGAGCTTATGGCCTGTACCTCCACAGCCAGCCGGCTGGTACCCTTGGCTTCTAAAAGGCCTAGGCTCGCTGTTTGACGGAAGTGCTGGGAGAGGTAATTTGTATCTCCCGGCACACAAGACGAGTGCCTCCAAGCTCAATTCACGATTTCCCAGTAATTCTTGTGGTAGACAGGTGCTACATACTAAGTTCCATATGTGAGATGGTAGCTGAACGCCTTGTCCAAAAGCATCTTACTTCTGAGAGTTGAGCCCACCTTCAGTCCCTCACAGTTCCACACTGCCTGCAGAGTGAGTTTCACACGTCTTCACCAGAGACGATTGCCAGAGGCTTCTGAGTAGAAGTTAACAATGCAGACCTGGAGGGTATCTCCAGGTGCAGTAGAGTGGTAATCTTGGAACCTCCTGACTCAGAGTACTGCTACCTACTCACTGCCATAGGAATGCAGCTAGTTGACAGCTGGCTTCAAGACATGCTTCCCTGTGAGAGCTGAGGACAGGGCAGAACCCTCCCGCATGCTGCCTGACTATAGGAGGAGCTGCTAACATCCTTATGTTAGTGGCTGGGAGAGGTTGCGGGAAAAGCATGTGTGAGCACTGGGCCTGAACTCCCGTGTATCTGAGTTGAATACAGCGATGTCCAACGGCTTTCCTCAACCAGAGTGTAGCTAGGTTCCAAATCCCATGTACGAGCGAGTAGCAGACATCTGCCTCCCATGCATACACACTTCTGAGAGTTGAGCTTATGGCCTGTACCTCCACAGCCAGCCTGCTGGTACCCTTGGCTTCTAAAAGGCCTAGGCTCGCTGTTTGACGGAAGTGCTGGGAGAGGTAATTGGAATCACCCGGCACACAAGACTAGTGCTCCAAGCTCAGTTCAGCGATTTCCTAGTAATTCCTGTGGTAGACTGGTGCTACATACTAAGTTCCATACGTGAGAGGGTAGCTGAACGCCTTGTCCAAAACCATCTTACTTCTGAGAGTTGAGCTCAGCCTCAGTCCCTCACAGTTCCACACTGCCTGCAGAGTGAGTTTCGCAGGTCTTCAGCAGAGACGTTTGCCAGAGGCTTCTGAGACTCAGGGTAACAATGCAGACCTGGAGGGTATCCCCAGGTGTAGTCGACTGGTAATCTTGGAACCTCCTGACTCAGAATACTGCTACCTTCTCACTGCCATAGGAATGCAGCTAGTTGACAGCTGGCTTCAAGACATGCTTCCCTGTGAGAGCTGAGGACAGGGCAGAACCCTCCCGCATGCTGCCTGACTGTAGGAGTAGCTGCTAACATCCATATGTTAGTGGCTGGGAGAGGTTGCGGGAAAAGCATGTGTGAGCACTGGGCCTGAAATCCCGTGTATCTGAGTTGAATACAGCGATTTCCAACGGCTTTCCTCAACCAGAGTGTAGCTAGGTTCCAAATCCATGTACGAGCGGGTAGCAGACATCTGCCTCCCATGCATACACACTTCTGAGAGTTGAGCTTATGGCCTGTACCTCCACAGCCAGCCTGCTGGTACCCTTTGCTTCTAAAAGGCCTCGGCTCGCTGTTTGACGGAAGTGCTGGAGAGGTAATTGGAATCACCCGGCACACAAGACGAGTGCCTCGAAGCTCAATTCACGATTTCCCAGTAATTCTTGTGGTAGACAGGTGCTACATACTAAGTTCCATATGTGAGATGGTAGCTGAACGCCTTGTCCAAAAGCATCTTACTTCTGAGAGTTGAGCACACCCTCAGTCCCTCACAGTTCCACACTGCCTGCAGAATGAGTTTCACACGTCTTCACCAGAGACGATTGCCAGAGGCTTCTGAGTACAAGTTAACAATGTAGACCTGGAAGGTATCCCCAGGTGCAGTCGACTGGTAATCTTGGAACCTCCTGCCTCAGAGTACTGCTACCTTCTCACTGCCATAGTAATGCAGCTAGTTCACAGCTGGCTTCAAGACATGCTTCCCTGTGAGAGCTGAGGACACGGCAGAAACCTCCCGCATCCTGCCTGACTGTAGGAGTAGCTGCTAACATCCTTATGTTAGTGGCTGGGAGAGGTTGCGGGAAAAGCATGTGTGAGCACTGGGCCTGAACTCCCGTGTATCTGAGTTGAATACAGCGATTTCCAATGGCCTTCTTCAATCACAGTGTAGCTAGGTTCCAACTCCCATGTCCGAGTGGGTAGCAGACATCTGCCTCCCATGCATACACACTTCTGAGAGTTGAGCTTAAGGCCTGTACCTCCACATCCAGCCTGCTGGTACCCTTGGCTTCTAAAAGGCCTAGGCTCGCATTTGACGGAAGTGCTGGGAGAGGTAATTGGAATCACCCGGCACACAAGACTAGTGCCTCCAAGCTCAGTTCAGCGATTTCCTAGTAATTCCTGTGGTAGACTGGTGCTACATACTAAGTTCCATACGTGAGAGTGTAGCTGAACGCCTTGTCCAAAACCATCTTACTTCTGAGAGTTCAGCTCACCCTCAGTCCCTCACAGTTCCACACTGCCTGCAGAGTGAGTTTCGCAGCTCTTCAGCAGAGACGTTTGCCAGAGGCTTCTGAGACGCAGGGTAACAATGCAGACCTGGAGGGTATTCCCAGTAGCAGTCGACTGGTAATCTTGGAACCTCCTGACTCAGAATACTGCTACCTTCTCACTGCCATAGGAATGCAGCTAGTTGACAGCTGGCTGGCTTCAAGACATGCTTCCCTGAGAGAGCTGAGGACAGGGCAGAACCCTCCCGCATGCTGCCTGACTGTAGGAGTAGCTGCTAACATCCTAATGTTAGTGGCGGGAAGAGGTTGCAGGAAAAGCATGTGTGAGCACTGGGCCTGAACTCCCGTGTATCTGAGTTGAATACAGCGATTTCCAACGGCTTTCCTCAACCAGTGTGTAGCTAGGTTCCAAATCCCATGTACGAGCGGGTAGCAGACATCTGCCTCCCATGCATACACACTTCTGAGAGTTGAGCTTATGGCCTGTACCTCCACATCCAGCCTGCTGGTACCCTTGGCTTCTAAAAGGCCTAGGCTCGCTGTTTGACGGAAGTGCTGGCAGAGGTAATTGGAATCTCCCGGCACACAAGACTAGTGCCTCCAAGCTCAATTCAAGATTTCCCAGTAATTCTTGTGGTAGACAGGTGCTACATACTAAGTTCCATATGTGAGAAGGTAGCTGAACGCCTTGTCCAAAAGCATCTTACTTCTGAGAGTTAAGCACACCCTCAGTCCCTCACACTTCCACACTGCCTGCAGAGTGAGTTTCACACGTCTTCACCAGAGACGATTGCCAGAGGCTTCTGAGTACAACTTAACAATGCAGACCTGGAGGGTATCTCCAGGTGCAGTAGAGTGGTAATCTTGGAACCTCCTGACTCAGAGTACTGCTACCTTCTCACTGCCATAGGAATGCAGCTAGTTGACAGCTGGCTTCAAGACATGCTTCCCTGTGAGAGCTGAGGACAGGGCAGAACCCTCCCGCATCCTGCATGACTGTAGGAGTAGCTGCTAACATCCTTATGTTAGTGGCTGGGAGAGGTTGCGGGAAAAGCATGTGTGAGCACTGGGCCTGAACTCCCGTGTATCTGAGTTGAATACAGCGATTTCCAATGGCCTTCTTCAATCACAGTGTAGCTAGGTTCCAACTCCCATGTCCGGGTGGGTAGCAGACATCTGCCTCCCATGCATACACACTTCTGAGAGTTGAGCTTATGGCCTGTACCTCCACATCCAGCCTGCTGGTACCCTTGGCTTCTAAAAGGCCTAGGCTCGCTGTTTGACGGAAGTGCTGGGAGAGGTAATTGGAATCACCCGGCACACAAGACTAGTGCCTCCAAGCTCAGTTCAGCGAATCCCTAGTAATTCCTGTGGTAGACTGGTGCTACATACTAAGTTCCATACGTGAGAGGGTAGCTGAACGCCTTGTCCAAAACCATCTTACTTCTAAGAGTTGAGCTCAGCCTCAGTCCCTCACAGTTCCACACTGCCTGCAGAGTGAGTTTCGCAGGTCTTCAGCAGAGACGTTTGCCAGAGGCTTCTGAGACGCAGGGTAACAATGCAGACCTGGAGGGTATCCCCAGGTGCAGTCGACTGGTAATCTTGGAACCTCCTGACTCAGAATACTGCTACCTTCTCACTGCCATAGGAATGCAGCTAGTTGACAGCTGGCTTCAAGACATGCTTCCCTGTGAGAGCTGAGGACAGGGCAGAACCCTCCCGCATGCTGCCTGACTGTAGGAGTAGCTGCTAACATCCTTATGTTAGTGGCTGGGAGAGGTTGCAGGAAAAGCATGTGTGAGCACTGGGCCTGAACTCCCGTGTATCTGAGTTGAATACAGCGCTTTCCAACGGCTTTCCTCAACCAGAGTGTAGCTAGGTTCCAAATCCCATGTACGAGCGGGTAGCAGACATCTGCCTCCCATGCATACACACTTCTGAGAGTTGAGCTTATGGCCTGTACCTCCACAGCCAGCCTGCTGGTACCCTTGGCTTCTAAAAGGCCTAGGCTCGCTGTTTGAGGGAAGTGCTGGGAGAGGTAATTGGAATCTCCCGGCAGGGATCCCTGGGTGGCGCAGCCGTTTAGCGCCTGCCTTTGGCCCAGGGCGCGATCTTGGAGACCCGGGATTGAATCCCACGTCGGGCTCCCGGTGCATGGAGCCTGCTTCTTCCTCTGTCTGTGTCTCTGCCTCTCTCTCTCTCTCTGTGACTATCATAAATAAATAAAAAATTAAAAAATAAATAAAAAAAAAAGGAATCTCCCGGCACACAAGACGAGTGCCTCCAAGCTCAATTCACGATTTCCCAGTAATTCTTGTGGTAGACAGGTGCTACATACTAAGTTCCATATGTGAGAAGGTAGCTGAACGCCATGTCCAAAAGCATCTTATTTCTGAGAGTTGAGCACACCCTCAGTCCCTCACACTTCCACACTCCCTGCAGAGTGAGTTTCACACTTCTTCACCAGAGACGATTGCCAGAGGCTTCTGAGTACAAGTTAACAATGCAGACCTGGAGGGTATCTCCAGGTGCAGTAGAGTGGTAATCTTGGAACCTCCTGACTCAGAGTACTGCTACCTTCTCACTGCCATAGGAATGCAGCTAGTTGACAGCTGGCTTCAAGACATGCTTCCCTGTGAGACCAGAGGACAGGGCAGAACGCTCCCGCATGCTGCCTGACTGTAGGAGTAGCTGCTAACATCCTAATGTTAGTGGCTGGGAGAGGTTGTGGGAAAAGCATGTGTGAGCACTGGGCCTGAACTCCCGTGTATCTGAGTTGAATACAGCGATTTCCAAGGGCTTTCCTCAACCAGAGTGTAGCTAGGTTCCAACTCCCATGTCCGAGTGCGTAGCAGACATCTGCCTCCCATGCATACACACTTCTGAGAGTTGAGCTTATGGCCTGTACATCCACATCCAGCCTGCTGGTACCCTTGGCTTCTAAAAGGCCTAGGCTCGCTGTTTGACGGAAGTGCTGGGAGAGGTAATTGGAATCTCCCGGCACACAAGACGAGTGCCTCCAAGCTCAATTCACGATTTCCCAGTAATTCTTGTGGTAGACAGGTGCTACATACTAAGTTCCATACGTGAGAGGGTAGCTGAACGCCTTGTCCAAAACCATCTTACTTCTGAGAGTTGAGCTCAGCCTCAGTCCCTCACAGTTCCACACTGCCTGCAGAGTGAGTTTCGCAGGTCTTCAGCAGAGACGTTTGCCAGAGGCTTCTGAGACGCAGCTAACAATGCAGACCTGGAGGGTATCCCCAGGTGCAGTCGACTGGTAATCTTGGAACCTCCTGACTCAGAATACTGCTACCTTCTCACTGCCATAGGAATGCAGCTAGTTGACAGCTAGCTGGCTTCAAGACATGCTTCTCTGAGAGAGCTGAGGACAGGGCAGAACCCTCCCGCATGCTGCCTGAGTGTAGGAGTAGCTGCTAACATCCTAATGTTAGTGGCTGGGAGAGGTTGCGGGAAAAGCATGTGTGAGCACTGGGCCTGAACTCCCGTGTATCTGAGTTGAATACAGCGATTTCCAACGGCTTTCCTCAACCAGAGTGTAGCTAGGTTCCAAATCCCATGTACGAGCGGGTAGCAGACATCTGCCTCCCATGCATACACACTTCTGAGAGTTGAGCTTATGGCCTGTACCTCCACAGCCAGCCTGCTGGTACCCTTGGCTTCTAAAAGGCCTAGGCTCGCTGTTTGACGGAAGTGCTGGGAGAGGTAATTGGAATCTCCCGGCACACAAGACGAGTGCCTGCAAGCTCAATTCACGATTTCCCAGTAATTCTTGTGGTAGACTGGTGCTACATACTAAGTTCCATACGTGAGAGGTTAGCTGAACGCCTTGTCCAAAACCATCTTACTTCTGAGAGTTGAGCACACCCTCAGTCCCTCACACTTCCACACTGCCTGCAGAGTGAGTTTCACACGTCTTCACCAGAGACGATTGCCAGAGGCTTCTGAGTACAAGTTAACAATGCAGACCTGGAGGGTATCTCCAGGTGCAGTAGTGTGGTAATCTTGGAACCTCCTGACTCAGAGTACTGCTACCTTCTCACTGCCATAGGAATGCAGGTAGTTGACAGCTGGCTTCAAGACATGCTTCCCTGTGAGAGCTGAGGACAGGGCAGAACCCTCCCGCATCCTGCCTGACTGTAGGAGTAGCTGCTAACATCCTAATGTTAGTGGCTGGGAGAGGTTGCGGGAAAAGCATGTGTGAGCACTGGGCCTGAACTCCCGTGTATCTGAGTTGAATACAGCGATTTCCAATGGCCTTCTTCAATCACAGTGTAGCTAGGTTCCAACTCCCATGTCCGAGTGTGTAGCAGACATCTGCCTCCCATGCATATACACTTCTGAGAGTTGAGCTTATGGCCTGTACCTCCACAGCCAGCCTGCTGGTACCCTTGGCTTCTAAAAGGCCTAGGCTCGCTGTTTGACGGAAGTGCTGGGAGAGGTAATTGGAATCACCCGGCACACAAGACTAGTGCCTCCAAGCTCAGTTCAGCGATTTCCTAGTATTTCTTGTGGTAGACAGGTGCTACATACTAAGTTCCATATGTGTGATGGTAGCTGAACGCCTTGTCCAAAAGCGTCTTACTTCTGAGAGTTGAGCCCACCCTCAGTCCCTCACAGTTCCACACTGCCTGCAGAGTGAGTTTCACACGTCTTCACTAGAGACGATTGCCAGAGGCTTCTGAGTACAAGTTAACAATGCAGACCTGGAGGGTATCTCCAGGTGCAGTAGAGTGGTAATCTTGGAACCTCCTGACTCAGAGTACTGCTACCTTCTCACTGCCATAGGAATGCAGCTAGTTGACAGCTGGCTTCAAGACATGCTTCCCTGTGAGAGCTGAGGACAGGGCAGAACCCTCCCGCATGCTGCCTGACTGTAGGAGTAGCTGCTAACATCCTTATGTTAGTGGCTGGGAGAGGTTGCGGGAAAAGCATGTGTGAGCACTGGGCCTGAACTCCCGTGTATCTGAGTTGAATACAGCGATTTCCAATGGCCTTCTTCAATCACAGTGTAGCTAGGTTCCAACTCCCATGTCCGAGTGGGTAGCAGACATCTGCCTCGTATGCATACACACTTCTGAGAGTTGAGCTTATGGCCTGTACCTCCACATCCAGCCTGCTGGTAGCCTTGGCTTCTAAAAGGCCTAGGCTCGCTGTTGGACGGAAGTGCTGGGAGAGGTAATTGGAATCACCCAGCACACAAGACTAGTGCCTCCAAGCTCAGTTCAGCGATTTCCTAGTAATTCTGTGGTAGACTGGTGCTACATACTAAGTTCCATACGTGAGAGGGTAGCTGAACGCCTTGTCCAAAACCATCTTACTTCTGAGAGTTGAGCTCAGCCTCAGTCCCTCACAGTTCGACACTGCCTGCAGAGTGAGTTTCGCAGGTCTTCAGCAGAGACGTTTGCCAGAGGCTTCTGAGACGCAGGGTAACAATGCAGACCTGGAGGGTATCCCCAGGTGCAGTCGACTGGTAATCTTGGAACCTCCTGACTCAGAATACTGCTACCTACTCACTGCCATAGGAATGCAGCTAGTTGACAGCTGGCTTCAAGACATGCTTCCCTGTGAGAGCTGAGGACAGGGCAGAACCCTCCCGCATGCTGCCTGACTGTAGGAGTAGCTGCTAACATCCTAATGTTAGTGGCTGGGAGAGGTTGCGGGAAAGCATGTGTGAGCACTGGGCCTGAACTCCCGTGTATCTGAGTTGAATACAGCGATTTCCAACGGCTTTCCTCAACCAGAGTGTAGCTAGGTTCCAAATCCCATGTACGAGCGGGTAGCAGACATCTGCCTCCCATGCATACACACTTCTGAGAGTTGAGCTTATGGCCTGTACCTCCACAGCCAGCCTGCTGGTACCCTTGGCTTCTAAAAGGCCTAGGCTCGCTGTTTGACGGAAGTGCTGGGAGAGGTAATTGGAATCTCCCGGCACACAAGACGAGTGCCTCCAAGCTCAATTCACGATTTCCCAGTAATTCTTGCGGTAGACAGGTGCTACATACTAAGTTCCATATGTGAGAAGGTAGCTGAACGCCTTGTCCAAAAGCATCTTACTTCTGAGAGTTGAGCATACCCTCAGTCCCTCACACTTCCACACTGCCTGCAGAGTGAGTTTCACACGTCTTCACCAGAGACGATTGCCAGAGGCTTCTGAGTACAAGTTAACAATGCAGACCTGGAGGGTATCTCCAGGTGCAGTAGAGTGGTAATCTTGGAACCTCCTGACTCAGAGTACTGCTACCTTTTCACTGCCATAGGAATGCAGCTAGTTGACAGCTGGCTTCAAGACATGCTTCCCTGTGAGAGCTGAGGACAGGGCAGAACCCTCCGCATCCTGCCTGACTGTAGGAGTAGCTGCTAACATCCTAATGTTAGTGGCTGGGAGAGGTTGCGGGAAAAGCATGTGTGAGCACTGGGCCTGAACTCCCGTGTATCTGAGTTGAATACAGCGATTTCCAATGGCCTTCTTCAATCACAGTGTAGCTAGGTTCCAACTTCCATGTCCGAGTGTGTAGCAGACATCTGCCTCCCATGCATATACACTTCTGAGAGTTGAGCTTATGGCCTGTACCTCCACAGCCAGCCTGCTGGTACCCTTGGCTTCTAAAAGGCCTAGGCTCGCTGTTTGACGGAAGTGCTGGGAGAGGTAATTGGAATCACCCGGCACACAAGACTAGTGCCTCCAAGCTCAGTTCAGCGATTTCCTAGAAATTCCTGTGGTAGACTTGTGCTACATACTATGTTCCATACGTGAGAGGGTAGCTGAACGCCTTGTCCAAAACCATCTTACGTCTGAGAGTTGAGCTCAGCCTCAGTCCCTCACAGTTCCACACTGCCTGCAGAGTGAGTTTCGCAGATCTTCAGCAGAGAAGTTTGCCAGAGGCTTCTGAGACGCAGGGTAACAATGCAGACCTGGAGGGTATCCCCAGGTGCAGTCGACTGGTAATCTTGGAACCTCCTGACTCAGAATACTGCTACCTTCTCACTGCCATAGGAATGCAGCTAGTTGACAGCTAGCTGGCTTCAAGACATGCTTCCCTGAGAGAGCTGAGGACAGGGCAGAACCCTCCCGCATGCTGCCTGACTCTGGGAGTAGCTGCTAACATCCTAATGTTAGTGGCTGGGAGAGGTTGCGGGAAAAGCATGTGTGAGCACTGGGCCTGAACTCCCGTGTATCTGAGTTGAATACAGCGATTTCCAACGGCTTTCCTCAACCAGAGTGTAGCTAGGTTCCAAATCCCATGTACGAGCGGGTAGCCGACATCTGCCTCCCATGCATATACACTTCTGAGAGTTGAGCTTATGGCCTGTACCTCCACATCCAGCCTGCTGGTACCCTTGGCTTCTAAAAGACCTAGGCTCGCTGTTTGATGGAAGTGCTGGGAGAGGTAATTGGAATCACCCGGCACACAAGACTAGTGCCTCCAAGCTCAGTTCAGCGATTTCCTAGTAATTCCTGTGGTAGACTGGTGCTACATACTAAGTTCCATACGTGAGAGGGTAGCTGAACGCCTTGTCCAAAACCATCTTACTTCTGAGAGTTGAGCTCAGCCTCAGTCCCTCACAGTTCCACACTGCCTGCAGAGTGAGTTTCGCAGCTCTTCAGCAGAGACGTTTGCCAGAGGCTTCTGAGACGCAGGGTAACAATGCAGACCTGGAGGGTATCCCCAGGTGCAGTCGACTGGTAATCTTGGAACCTCCTGACTCAGAATACTGCTACCTTCTCACTGCCATAGGAATGCAGCTAGTTGACTGCTGGCTTCAAGACATGCTTCCCTGTGAGAGCTGAGGACAGGGCAGAACCCTCCCGCATGCTGCCTGACTGTAGGAGTAGCTGCTAACATCCTTATGTTAGTGGCTGGGAGAGGTTGCGGGAAAAGCATGTGTGAGCACTGGGCCTGAACTCCCGTGTATCTGAGTTGAATACAGCGATTTCCAACGGCTTTCCTCAACCAGAGTGTAGCTAGGTTCCAAATCCCATGTATGAGCGGGTAGCAGACATCTGCCTCCCATGAATACACACTTCTGAGAGTTGAGCTTATGGCCTGTACCTCCACATCCAGCCTGCTGGTACCCTTGGCTCCTAAAAGGCCTAGGCTCGCTGTTTGACAGAAGTGCTGGGAGAGGTAATTGGAATCTCCTGGCACACAATACGAGTGCCTCCAAGCTCAATTCACGATTTCCCAGTAATTCTTGTGGTAGACAGGTGCTACATACTAAGTTCCATATGTGAGAAGGTAGCTGAACGCCTTGTCCAAAAGCATCTTACTTCTGAGAGTTGAGCACACCCTCAGTCCCTCACAGTTCCACACTGCCTGCAGAGTGAGTTTCACACGTCTTCACCAGAGACGATTGCCAGAGGCTTCTGAGTACAAGTTAACAATGCAGACCTGGAGGGTATCTCCAGGTGCAGTAGAGTGGTAATCTCGGAACCTCCTGACTCAGAGTACTGCTACCTTCTCACTGCCATAGGAATGCAGCTAGTTGACAGCTGGCTTCAAGACATGCTTCCCTGTGAGAGCTGAGGGCAGGGCAGAACCCTCCCGCATCCTGCCTGACTGTAGGTGTAGCTGCTAACATCCTAATGTTAGTCGATGGGAGAGGTTGCGGGAAAAGCATGTGTGAGCACTGGGCCTGAACTCCCGTGTATCTGAGTTGAATACAGCGATTTCCAACGGCTTCCCTCAACCAGAGTGTAGCTAGGTTCCAAATCCCATGTACGAGCGGGTAGCAGACATCTGCCTCCCATGCATACACACTTCTGAGAGTTGAGCTTATGGCCTGTTCCTCCACATCCAGCCTGCTGGTACCCTTGGCTTCTAAAAGGCCTAGGCTCGCTGTTTGACGGAAGTGCTGGGAGAGGTAATTGGAATCTCCCGGCAGACAAGACGAGTGCCTCCAAGCTCAATTCACGATTTCCCAGTAATTCTTGTGGTAGACAGGTGCTACGTAGTAAGTACCATATGTGAGATGGTAGCTGAACGCCTTGTCCAAAAGCGTCTTACTTCTGAGAGTTGAGCCCACCCTCAGCCCCTCACAGTTCCACACTGCCTGCAGAGTGAGTTTCACACGTCTTCACCAGAGACGATTGCCAGAGGCTTCTGAGTACAAGTTACAATGCAGACCTGGAGGGTATCTCCAGGTGCAGTAGAGTGGTAATCTTGGAACCTCCTGACTCAGAGTACTGCTACCTTCTCACTGCCATAGGAATGCAGCTAGTTGAGAGCTGGCTTCAAGACATGCTTCCCTGTGAGAGCTGAGGACAGGGCAGAACCCTCCCGCATGCTGCCTGACTGTAGGAGTAGGTGATAACATCCTTATGTTAGTGTCCGGGAGAGGTTGCGGGAAAAGCATGTGTGAGCACTGGGCCTGAACTCCCGTGTATCTGAGTTGAATACAGCGATTTCCAACGGCTTTCCTCAACCAGAGTGTAGCTAGGTTCCAAATCCCATGTACGAGCGGGTAGCAGACATCTGCCTCCCATGCATACACACTTCTGAGTGTTGAGCTTATGGCCAGTACCTCCACAGCCACCCTGCTGGTACCCTTGGCTTCTAAAAGGCCTAGGCTCGCTGTTTGACGGAAGTGCTGGGAGAGGTAATTGGAATCTCCCGGCACACAAGACGAGTGCCTCCAAGCTCAATTCACGATTTCCCAGTAATTCTTGTGGTAAGCAGGTGCTACATACTAAGTTCTATATGTGAGAAGGTAGCTGAACGCCTTGTCCAAAAGCATCTTACTTCTGAGAGTTGAGCCCACCCTCAGTCCCTCACACTTTCACACTGCCTGCAGAGTGAGTTTCACACGTCTTAACCAGAGACGATTGCAAGAGGCTTCTGAGTACAAGTTAACAATGCAGACCTGGAGGGTATCTCCAGGTGCAGTAGAGTGGTAATCTTGGAACCTCCTGACTCAGAGTACTGCTACCTTCTCACTGCCATAGGAATGCAGCTAGTTGACAGCTGGCTTCAAGACATGCTTCCCTGTGAGAGCTGAGGACAGGGCAGAACCCTCGCGCATCCTGCCTGACTGTAGGAGTAGCTGCTAACATCCTAATGTTAGTGGCTAGGAGAGGTTGCGGGAAAAGCATGTGTGAGCACTGGGCCTGAACTCTCGTGTATCTGAGTTGAATACAGCGATTTCCAATGGCCTTCTTCAATCACAGTGTAGCTAGGTTCCAACTCCCATGTCCGAGTGGGTAGCAGACATCTGCCTCCCATGCATATACACTTCTGAGAGTTGAGCTTATGGCCTGTACCTCCACAGCCAGCCTGCTGGTACCCTTGGCTTCTAAGAGGCCTAGGCTCGCTGTTTGACGGAAGTGCTGGGAGAGGTAATTGGAATCACCCGGCACACAAGACTAGTGCCTCCAAGCTCAGTTCAGCGATTTCCTAGTAATTCCTTTGTAGGCTGGTGCTACATACTAAGTTCCATACGTGAGAGGGTAGCTCAACGCCTTGTCCAAAACCATCTTACTTCTGAGAGTTGAGCTCAGCCTCAGTCCGTCACAGTTCCACACTGCCTGCAGAGTGAGTTTCGCAGGTCTTCAGCAGAGACGTTTGCCAGAGGCTTCTGAGACGCAGGGTAACAATGCAGACCTGGAGGGTATCCCCAGGTGCAGTCGACTGGTAATCTTGGAACCTCCTGACTCAGAATACTGCTACCTTCTCACTGCTATAGGTATGCAGCTGGTTGACAGCTAGCTGGCTTCAAGACATGCTTCCCTGAGAGAGCTGAGGACAGGGCAGAACCCTCCCGCATCCTGCCTGACTGTAGGAGTAGCTGCTAACATCCTAATGTTAGTGGCTGGTCGAGGTTGCGGGAAAAGCATGTGTGAGCACTGGGCCTGAACTCCCGTGTATCTGAGTTGAATACAGCGATTTCCAACGGCTTCCCTCAACCAGAGTGTAGCTAGGTTCCAAATCCCATGTACGAGCGGGTAGCAGACATCTGCCTCCCATGCATACACACTTCTGAGAGTTGAGCTTATGGCCTGTACCTCCACAGCCAGCCTGCTGGTACACTTGGCTTCTAAAAGGCCTAGGCTCGCTGTTTGACGGAAGTGCTGGTAGAGGTAATTGTAATCTCCCGGCACACAAGACGAGTGCCTCCAAGCTCAGTTCAGCGATTTCCTAGTAATTCCTGTGGTAGACTGGTGCTACATACTAAGTTCCATACGTGAGAGGGTAGCTGAACGCCTTGTCCAAAACCATCTTACTTCTGAGAGTTGAGCTCAGCCTCAGTCCCTCACAGTTCCACACTGCCTGCAGAGTGAGTTTCGCAGGTCTTCAGCAGAGACGTTTGCCAGAGGCTTCTGAGACGCAGGGTAACAATGCAGACCTGGAGGGTATCCGCAGGTGCAGTCTACTGGTAATCTTGGAACCTCCTGACTCAGAATACTGCTATCATCTCACTGCCATAGGAATGCAGCTAGTTGACAGCTGGCTTCAAGACATGCTTCCCTGTGAGAGCTGAGGACAGGGAAGAACCCTCCCGCATCCTGCCTGACTGTAGGAGTAGCTGCTAACATCCTTATGTTAGTGGCTGGGAGAGGTTGCGGGAAAAGCATGTGTGAGCACTGGGCCTGAACTCCCGTGTATCTGAGTTGAATACAGCGATTTCCAACGGCTTTCCTCAACCAGAGTGTAGCTAGGTTCCAACTCCCATGTCCGAGTGGGTAGCAGACATCTGCCTCCCATGCATACACACTTCTGAGAGTTGAGCTTATGGCCTGTACCTCCACATCCAGCCTGCTGGTACCCTTGGCTTCTAAAAGGCCAAGGCTCGCTGTTTGACGGAAGTGCTGCGAGAGGTAATTGGAATCTCCCGGCACACAAGACGAGTGCCTCCAAGCTCAATTCACGATTTCCCAGTAATTCTTGTGGTAGACAGGTGCTATATACTAAGTTCCATATGTGAGAAGGTAGCTGAACGCCTTGTCCAAAAGCATCTTACTTTTGAGAGTTGAGCACACCCTCAGTCCCTCACACTTCCACACTGCCTGCAGAGTGAGTTTCACACGTCTTCACCAGGACGATTGCCAGAGGCTTCTGAGTACAAGTTAACAATGCAGACCTGGAGGGTATCTCCAGGTGCAGTAGAGTGGTAATCTTGGAACCTCCTGACTCAGAGTACTGCTACCTTCTCACTGCCATAGGAATGCAGCTAGTTGACAGCTGGCTTCAAGACATGCTTCCCTGTGAGAGCTGAGGACAGGGCAGAACCCTCCCGCATGCTGCCTGACTGTAGGAGTAGCTGCTAACATCATAATGTTAGTGGCTGGGAGAGGTTGCGGGAAAAGCATGTGTGAGCACTGGGCCTGAACTCCCGTGTATCTGAGTTGAATACAGCGATTTCCAATGGCCTTCTTCAATCACAGTGTAGCTAGGTTCCAACTCCCATGTCCGAGTGGGTAGCAGACATCTGCCTCCCATGCATACACACTTCTGAGAGTTGAGCTTATGGCCTGTACCTCCACAGCCAGCCTGCTGGTACCCTTGGCTTCTAAAAGGCCTAGGCTCGCTGTTTGACGGAAGTGCTGGGAGAGGTAATTGGAATCACCCGGCACAGAAGACTAGTGCCTCCAAGCTCAGTTCAGCGATTTCCTAGTAATTCCTGTGGTAGACTGGTGCTACATACTAAGTTCCATACGTGAGAGTGTAGCTGAACGCCTTGTCCAAAGCCATCTTACTTCTGAGAGTTGAGCTCAGCCTCAGTCCCTCACAGTTCCACACTGCCTGCAGAGTGAGTTTCGCAGGTCTTCAGCAGAGACGTTTGCCAGAGGCTTCTGAGACGCAGGGTAACAATGCAGACCTGGAGGGTATCCCCAGGTGCAGTCGACTGGTAATCTTGGAACCTCCTGACTCAGAATACTGCTACCTTCTCACTGCCATAGGAATGCAGCTAGTTGACAGCTGGCTTCAAGACATGCTTCCCTGTGAGAGCTGAGGACAGGGCAGAACCCTCCCGCATGCTGTCTGACTGTAGGAGTAGCTGCTAACATCCTTATGTTAGTGGCTGGGAGAGGTTGCGGGAAAAGCATGTGTGAGCACTGGGCCTGAACTCCCGTGTATCTGAGTTGAATACAGCGATTTCCAACGGCTTTCCTCAACCAGAGTGTAGCTAGGTTCCAAATCCCATGTATGAGCGGGTAGCAGACATCTGCCTCCAATGATTACACACTTCTGAGAGTTGAGCTTATGGCCTGTACCTCCACATCCAGCCTGCTGGTACCCTTGGCTCCTAAAAGGCCTAGGCTCGCTGTTTGACAGAAGTGCTGGGAGAGGTAATTGGAATCTCCTGGCACACAATACGAGTGCCTCCAAGCTCAATTCACGATTTCCCAGTAATTCTTGTCGTAGACAGGTGCTACATACTAAGTTCCATATGTGAGAAGGTAGCTGAACGCCTTGTCCAAAAGCATCTTACTTCTGAGAGTTGAGCACACCCTCAGTCCCTCACACTTCCACACTGCCTGCAGAGTGAGTTTCACACGTCTTCACCAGAGACGATTGCCAGAGGCTTCTGAGTACAAGTTAACAATGCAGACCTGGAGGGTATCTCCAGGTGCAGTAGAGTGGTAATCTCGGAACCTCCTGACTCAGAGTACTGCTACCATCTCACTGCCATAGGAATGCACCTAGTTGACAGCTGGCTTCAAGACATGCTTCCCTGTGAGAGCTGAGGACAGGGCAGAACCCTCCCGCATCCTGCCTGACTGTAGGTGTAGCTGCTAACATCCTAATGTTAGTGGATGGGAGAGGTTGCGGGAAAAGCATGTGTGAGCACTGGGCCTGAACTCCCGTGTATCTGAGTTGAATACAGCGATTTCGAAAGGCTTCCCTCAACCAGAGTGTAGCTAGGTTCCAAATCCCATGTACGAGCGGGTAGCAGACATCTGCCTCCCATGCATACACACTTCTGAGAGTTGAGCTTATGGCCTGTACCTCCACATCCAGCCTGCTGGTAGCCTTGGCTTCTAAAAGGCCTAGGCTCGCTGTTTGACGGAAGTGCTGGGAGAGGTAATTGGAATCTCCCGGCACACAAGACGAGTGCCTCCAAGCTCAATTCACGATTTCCCAGTAATTCTTGTGGTAGACAGGTGCTACATAGTAAGTTCCATATGTGAGATGGTAGCTGAACGCCTTGTCCAAAAGCATCTTACTTCTGAGAGTTGAGACCACCCTCAGTACCTCACAGTTCCACACTGCCTGCAGAGTGAGTTTCACACGTCTTCACCAGAGACGATTGCCAGAGGCTTCTGAGTACAAGTTAACAATGCAGACCTGGAGGGTATCTCCAGGTGCAGTAGAGTGGTAATCTTGGAACCTCCTGACTCAGAGTACTGCTACCTTCTCACTGCCATAGGAATGCAGCTAGTTGACAGCTGGCTTCAAGACATGCTTCCCTGTGAGAGCTGAGGATAGGGCAGAACGCTCCCGCATCCTGCCTGACTGTAGGAGTAGCTGCTAACATCCTAAAGTTAGTGGCTGGGAGAGGTTGCGGGAAAAGCATGTGTGAGCACTGGGACTGAACTCCCGTGTATCTGAGTTGAATACAACGATTTCCAATGGCCTTCTTCAATCACAGTGTAGCTAGGTTCCAAATCCCATGTCCGAGCGGGTAGCAAACATCTGCCTCCCATGCATACACACTTCTGAGAGTTGAGCTTATGGCCTGTACCTCCACATCCAGCCTGCTGGTACCCTTGGCTTCTAAAAGGCCTAGGCTCGCTGTTTGACGGAAGTGCTGGGAGAGGTAATTGGAATCACCCGGCACACAAGACTAGTGCCTCCAAGCTCAGTTCAGCGATTTCCTAGTAATTCCTGTGGTAGACTGGTGCTACATACTAAGTTCCATACGTGAGAGGGTAGCTGAACGCCTTGTCGAAAGCCATCTTACTTCTGAGAGTTGAGCTCAGCCTCAGTCCCTCACAGTTCCACACTGCCTGCAGAGTGAGTTTCGCAGGTCTTCAGCAGAGACGTTTGCCAGAGGCTTCTGAGACGCAGGGTAACAATGCAGACCTGGAGGGTATCCCCAGGTGCAGTCGACTGGTAATCTTGGAACCTCCTGACTCAGAATACTGCTATCATCTCACTGCCATAGGAATGCAGCTAGTTGACAGCTGGCTTCAAGACATGCTTCCCTGTGAGAGCTGAGGACAGGGCAGAACCCTCCCGCATGCTGCCTGACTGTAGGAGTAGCTGCTAACATCCTAATGTTAGTGGCTGGGAGAGGTTGCGGGAAAAGCATGTGTGAGCACTGGGCCTGAACTCCCGTGTATCTGAGTTGAATACAGCCATTTCCAACGACTTTCCTCAACTAGAGTGTAGCTAGGTTCCAAATCCCATGTACGAGCGGGTAGCAAACATCTGCCTCCCATGCATACACACTTCTGAGAGTTGAGCTTATGGCCTGTACCTCCACAGCCAGCCTGCTGGTAGCCTTGGCTTCTAAAAGGCCTAGGCTCGCTGTTTGACGGAAGTGCTGGGAGAGGTAATTGGAATCTCCCGGCACACAAGACGCGTGCCTCCAAGCTCAATTCACGATTTCCCAGTAATTCTTGTGGTAGACAGGTGCTACATACTAAGTTCCATATGTGAGAAGGTAGCTGAACGCCTTGTCCAAAAGCATCTTACTTCTGAGAGTTGAGCACACCCTCAGTCCCTCACAGTTCCACACTGCCTGCAGAGTGAGTTTCGCAGGTCTTCAGCAGAGACGTTTGCCAGAGGCTTCTGAGAGGCAGGGTAACAATGCAGACCTGGAGGGTATCCCCAGGTGCAGTCGACTGGTAATCTTGGAACCTCCTGACTCAGAATACTGCTACCTTCTCACTGCCATAGGAATGCAGCTAGTTGACAGCTGGCTTCAAGACATGCTTCCCTGTGAGAGCTGAGGACAGGGCAGAACCCTCCCGCATGCTGCCTGACTGTAGGAGTAGCTGCTAACATCCTTATGTTAGTGGCTGGGAGAGGTTGCGGGAAAAGCATGTGTGAGCACTGGGCCTGAACTCCCGTGTATCTGAGTTGAATACAGCGATTTCCAATGGCCTTCTTCAATCACAGTGTAGCTAGGTTCCAACTCCCATGTCCGAGTGGGTAGCAGACATCTGCCTCCCATGCATACACACTTCTGAGAGTTGAGCTTATGGCCTGTACCTCCACATGCAGCCTGCTGGTACCCTTGGCTTCTAAAAGGCCTAGGCTCACTGTTTGGGGGAAGTGCTGGGAGAGGTAATTGGAATCACCCGGCACACAAGACTAGTGCCTCCAAGCTCAGTTCAGCGATTTCCTAGTAATTCCTGTGGTAGACTTGTGCTACATACTAAGTTCCATACGTGCAGGGTAGCTGAACGCCTTGTCCAAAACCATCTTACTTCTGAGAGTTGAGCTCAGCCTCAGTCCCTCACAGTTCGACACTGCCTGCAGAGTGAGTTTCGCAGGTCTTCAGCAGAGACGTTTGCCAGAGGCTTCTGAGACCCAGGGTAACAATGCAGACCTGGAGGGTATCGCCAGGTGCAGTCGACTGGTAATCTTGGAACCTCCTGACTCAGAATACTGCTACCTTCTCACTGCCATAGGAATGCAGCTAGTTCACAGCTGGCTTCAAGACATGCTTCCCTGTGAGAGCTGAGGACAGGGCAGAACCCTCCCGCATGCTGCCTGACTGTAGGAGTAGCTGCTAACATCCTTATGTTAGGGCTGGGAGAGGTTGCGGGAAAAGCATGTGTGAGCACTGGGCCTGAACTCCCGTGTACCTGAGTTGAATACAGCGATTTCCAACGGCTTTCCTCAACCAGAGTGTAGATAGGTTCCAAATCCCATGTACGAGCGGGTAGCAGACATCTGCCTCCCATGCATACACACTTCTGAGAGTTGAGCTTATGGCCTGTACCTCCACAGCCAGCCTGCTGGTACCCTTGGCTTCTAAAAGGCCTAGGCTCGCTGTTTGGCGGAAGTGCTGGGAGAGGTAATTGGAATCACCCGGCACACAAGACTAGTGCCTCCAAGCTCAGTTCAGCGATTTCCTAGTAATTCCTGTGGTAGACTGGTGCTACATACTAAGTTCCATACGTGAGAGGGTAGCTGAACGCCTTGTCCAAAACCATCTTACTTGTGAGAGTTGAGCTCAGCTTCAGTCCCTCACAGTTCCACACTGCCTGCAGAGTGAGTTTCACAGGTCTTCAGCAGAGACGTTTGCCAGAGGCTTCTGAGACGCAGGGTAACAATGCAGACCTGGAGGGTATCCCCAGGTGCAGTCGACTGGTAATCTTGGAACCTCCTGACTCAGAATAATGCTACCTTCTCACTGCCATAGGAATGCAGCTAGTTGACAGCTGGCTTCAAGACATGCTTCCCTGTGAGAGCTGAGGACAGGGCAGAACCCTCCCGCATGCTGCCTGACTTTAGGAGTAGCTGCTAACATCCTTATGTTAGTGGCTGGGAGAGGTTGTGGGAAAAGCATGTGTGAGCACTGGGCCTGAACTCCCGTGTATCTGAGTTGAATACAGCGATTTCCAACGGCTTTCCTCAACCACAGTGTAGCTAGGTTCCAAATCCCATGTACGAGCGGGTAGCAGACATCTGCCTCCCATGCATACACACTTCTGAGAGTTGAGCTTATGGCCTGTACCTCCACAGCCAGCCTGCTGGTACCCTTGGCTTCTAAAAGGCCTAGGCTCGCTGTTTGTCGGAAGTACTGGGAGAGGTAATTGGAATCACCCGGCACACAAGACGAGTGCCTCCAAGCTCAATTCACGATTTCCCAGTAATTCTTGTGGTAGACAGGTGCTACATACTAAGTTCCATATGTGAGAAGGTAGCTGAACGCCATGTCCAAAAGCATCTTACTTCTGAGAGTTGAGCACACCCTCAGTCCCTCACACTTCCACACTGCCTGCAGAGTGAGTTTCACACGTCTTCACCAGGACGATTGCCAGAGGCTTCTGAGTACAAGTTAACAATGCAGACCTGGAGGGTATCTCCAGGTGCAGTGGAGTGGTAATCTTGGAACCTCCTGACTCAGAGTACTGCTACCTTCTCACTGCCATAGGAATGCAGCTAGTTGACCCCTGGCTTCAAGACATGCTTCCCTGTGAGAGCTGAGGACAGGGCAGTACCCTCCCGCATCCTGCCAGACTGTAGGAATAGCTGCTAACATCCTTATGTTAGTGGCTGGGAGAGGTTGCGGGAAAAGCATGTGTGAGCACTGGGCCTGAACTCCCGTGTATCTGAGCTGAATACAGCGATTTCCAATGGCCTTCTTCAATCACAGTGTAGCTAGGTTCCAACTCCCATGTCCGAGTGGGTAGCAGACATCTGCCTCCCATGCATACACACTTCTGAGAGTTGAGTTTATGGCCTGTACCTCCACAGCCAGCCTGCTGGTACCCTTGGCTTCTAAAAGTCCTAGGCTCGCTGTTGACGGAAGTGCTGGGAGAGGTAATTGGAATCTCCCGGCACACAAGACGAGTGCCTCCAAGCTCAATTCACGATTTCCCAGTAATTCTTGTGGTAGACAGGTGCTACATACTAAGTTCCATATGTGAGATGGTAGCTGAACGCCTTGTCCAAAAGCATCTTACTTCTGAGAGTTGAGCCCACCCTCAGTCCCTCACAGTTCCACACTGCCTGCAGAGTGAGTTTCACACGTCTTCACCAGAGACGATTGCCAGAGGCTTCTGAGTACAAGTTAACAATGCAGACCTGGAGGGTATCTCCAGGTGCAGTAGAGTGGTAATCATGGAACCTCCTGACTCAGAGTACTGCTACCTTCTCACTGCCATAGGAATGCAGCTAGTTGACAGCTGGCTTCAAGACATGCTTCCCTGTGAGAGCTGAGGACAGGGCAGAACCCTCCCGCATGCTGCCTGACTGTAGGAGTAGCTGCTAACATCCTTATGTTAGTGGCTGGGAGAGGTTGTGGGAAAAGCATGTGTGAGCACTGGGCCTGAACTCCCGTGTATCTGAGTTGAATACAGCGATTTCCAACGGCTTTCCTCAACCACAGTGTAGCTAGGTTCCAAATCCCATGTACGAGCGGGTAGCAGACATCTGCCTCCCATGCATACACACTTCTGAGAGTTGAGCTTATGGCCTGTACCTCCACAGCCAGCCTGCTGGTACCCTTGGCTTCTAAAAGGCCTAGGCTCGCTGTTTGTCGGAAGTACTGGGAGAGGTAATTGGAATCACCCGGCACACAAGACGAGTGCCTCCAAGCTCAATTCACGATTTCCCAGTAATTCTTGTGGTAGACAGGTGCTACATACTAAGTTCCATATGTGAGAAGGTAGCTGAACGCCATGTCCAAAAGCATCTTACTTCTGAGAGTTGAGCACACCCTCAGTCCCTCACACTTCCACACTGCCTGCAGAGTGAGTTTCACACGTCTTCACCAGGACGACTGCCAGAGGCTTCTGAGTACAAGTTAACAATGCAGACCTGGAGGGTATCTCCAGGTGCAGTAGAGTGGTAATCTTGGAACCTCCTGACTCAGAGTACTGCTACCTTCTCACTGCCATAGGAATGCAGCTAGTTGACCCCTGGCTTCAAGACATGCTTCCCTGTGAGAGCTGAGGACAGGGCAGTACCCTCCCGCATCCTGCCTGACTGTAGGAATAGCTGCTAACATCCTTATGTTAGTGGCTGGGAGAGGTTGCGGGAAAAGCATGTGTGAGCTCTGGGCCTGAACTCCCGTGTATCTGAGCTGAATACAGCGATTTCCAATGGCCTTCTTCAATCACAGTGTAGCTAGGTTCCAACTCCCATGTCCGAGTGGGTAGCAGACATCTGCCTCCCATGCATACACACTTCTGAGAGTTGAGCTTATGGCCTGTACCTCCACAGCCAGCCTGCTGGTACCCTTGGCTTCTAAAAGTCCTTGGCTCGCTGTTGACGGAAGTGCTGGGAGAGGTAATTGGAATCTCCCGGCACACAAGACGAGTGCCTCCAAGCTCAATTCACGATTTCCCAGTAATTCTTGTGGTAGACAGGTGCTACATACTAAGTTCCATATGTGAGATGGTAGCTGAACGCCTTGTCCAAAAGCATCTTACTTCTGAGAGTTGAGCTCAGCCTCAGTCCCTCACAGTTCCACACTGCCTGCAGAGTGAGTTTCACACGTCTTCACCAGAGACGATTGCCAGAGGCTTCTGAGTACAAGTTAACAATGCAGACCTGGAGGGTATCTCCAGGTGCAGTAGAGTGGTAATCATGGAACCTCCTGACTCAGAGTACTGCTACCTTCTCACTGCCATAGGAATGCAGCTAGTTGACAGCTGGCTTCAAGACATGCTTCCCTGTGAGAGCTGAGGACAGGGCAGAACCCTTCCGCATCCTGCCTGACTGTAGGAGTAGCTGCTAACATCCTTATGTTAGTGGCTGGGAGAGGTTGCGGGAAAAGCATGTGTGAGCACTGGGCCTGAACTCCCGTGTATCTGAGTTGAATACAGCGATTTCCAATGGCCTTCTTCAATCACAGTGTAGGTAGGTTCCAACTCCCATGTCCGAGAGGGTAGCAGACATCTGCCTCCCATGCATACACACTTCTGAGAGTTGAGCTTATTGCCTGTACCTCCACATCCAGCCTGCTGGTACCCTTGGCTTGTAAAAGGCCTAGGCTCGCTGTTTGACGGAAGTGCTGGGAGAGGTAATTGGAATCTCCTGGCACACAAGACGAGTGCCTCCAAGCTCAATTCACGATTTCCCAGTAATTCTTGTGGTAGACAGGTGCTACATACTAAGTTCCATATGTGAGAAGGTAGCTGAACGCCTTGTCCAAAAGCATCTTACTTCTGAGAGTTGAGCACACCCTCAGTCCCTCACACTTCCACACTGCCTGCAGAGTGAGTTTCACACGTCTTCACCAGGACGATTGCCAGAGGCTTCTGAGTACAAGTTAACAATGCAGACCTGGAGGGTATCTCCAGGTGCAGTAGAGTGGTAATCTTGGAACCTCCTGACTCAGAGTACTGCTACCTTCTCACTGCCATAGAAATGCAGCTAGTTGACAGCTGGCTTCGAGACATGCTTCCCTGTGAGAGCTGAGGACAGGGCAGAACCCTCCCGCATGCTGCCTGACTGTAGGAGTAGCTGCTAACATCCTAATGTTAGTGGCTGGGAGAGGTTGCGGGAAAAGCATGTGTGAGGACTGGGCCTGAACTCCCGTGTACCTGAGTTGAATACAGCGATTTCCAAAGGCTTTCCTCAACCAGAGTGTAGCTAGGTTCCAAATCCCATGTACGAGCGGGTAGCAGACATCTGCGTCCCATGCATACACACTTCTGAGAGTTGAGCTTATGGCCTGTACCTCCACAGCCAGCCTGCTGGTACCCTTGGCTTCTAAAAGGCCTAGGCTCGCTGTTTGGCGGAAGTGCTGGGAGAGGTAATTGGAATCACCCGGCACACAAAACTAGTGCCTCCAAGCTCAGTTCAGCGATTTCCTAGTAATTCCTGTGGTAGACTGGTGCTACATACTAAGTTCCATACGTGAGAGTGTAGCTGAACGCCTTTTCCAAAACCATCTTACTTTTGAGAGTTGAGCTCAGCCTCAGTCCCTCACAGTTCCACACTGCCTGCAGAGTGAGTTTCGCAGGTCTTCAGCAGAGACGTTTGCCAGAGGCTTCTGAGACGCAGGGTAACAATGCAGACCTGGAGGGTATCCCCAGGTGCAGTCGACTGGTAATCTTGGAACCTCCTGACTCAGAATACTGCTACCTTCTCACTGCCATAGGAATGCAGCTAGTTGACAGCTGGCTTCAAGACATGCTTCCCTGTGAGAGCTGAGGACAGGGCAGAACCCTCCCGCATGCTGCCTGACTGTAGGAGTAGCTGCTAACATCCTTATGTTAGTGGCTGGGAGAGGTTGCGGGAAAAGCATGTGTTAGCACTGGGCGTGAACTCCCGCGTATCTGAGTTGAATACAGCGATTTCCAACGGCTTTCCTCAACCAGAGTGTAGCTAGGTTCCAAATCCCATGTACGAGCGTGTAGCAGACATCTGCCTCCCATGCATACACACTTCTGAGAGTTGAGCTTATGGCCTGTACCTCCACAGCCAGCCTGCTGGTACCCTTGGCTTCTAAAAGGCCTAGGCTCGCTGTTTGGCGGAAGTGCTGGCAGAGGTAATTGGAATCTCCCGGCACACAAGACGAGTGCCTCCAATCTTAATTCACGATTTCCCAGTAATTCTTGTTGTAGACAGGTGCTACATACTAAGTTCCATATGTGAGAAGGTAGCTGAACGCCTTGTCCAAAAGCATCTTTCTTCTGAGAGTTGAGCACACCCTCAGTCCCTCACACTTCCACACTGCCTGCAGAGTGACTTTCACACGTCTTCACCAGGACGATTGCCAGAGGGTTCTGAGTACAAGTTAACAATGCAGACCTGGAGGGTATCTCCAGGTGCAGTACAGTGGTAATCTTGGAACCCCCTGACTCAGAGTACTGCTACCTTCTCACTGCCATAGGAATGCAGCTAGTTGACAGCTGGCTTCAAGACATGCTTCCCTGTGAGAGCTGAGGACAGGGCAGAACCCTCCCGCATGCTGCCTGACTGTAGGTGTAGCTGCTAACATCCTTATGTTAGTGGCTGGGAGAGGTTGCGGGAAAAGCATGTGTGAGCACTGGGCCTGAACTCCCGTGTATCTGAGTTGAATACAGCGATTTCCAACGGCTTTCCTCAACCAGAGTGTAGCTAGGTTCCAAATCCCATGTACGAGCGGGTAGCAGACATCTGCCTCCCATGCATACACACTTCTGAGAGTTGAGCTTATGGCCTGTACCTCCACAGCCAGCCTGCTGGTACCCTTGGCTTCTAAAAGGCCTAGGCTCGCTGTTTGACGGAAGTGCTGGGAGAGGTAATTGGAATCTTCCGGCACACAAGACGAGTGCCTCCAATCTTAATTCACGATTTCCCAGTAATTATTGTGGTAGACAGGTGCTACATACTAAGTTCCATATGTGAGAATGTAGCTGAACGCCTTGTCCAAAAGCATCTTTCTTCTGAGAGTTGAGCACACCCTCAGTCCCTCAACTTCCACACTGCCTGCAGAGTGAGTTTCACACGTCTTCACCAGGACGATTGCCAGAGGCTTCTGAGTACAAGTTAACAATGCAGACCTGGAGGGTATCTCCAGGTGCAGTAGAGTGGTAATCTTGGAACCTCCTGACTCAGAGTACTGCTACCTTCTCACTGCCATAGGAATGCAGCTAGTTGACAGCTGGCTTCAAGACATGCTTCCCTGTGAGAGCTGAGGACAGGGCAGAACCCTCCCGCATGCTGCCTGACTGTAGGAGTAGCTGCTAACATCCTTATGTTAGTGGCTGGGAGAGGTTGCGGGAAAAGCATGTGTGAGCACTGGGCCTGAACTCCCGTGTACCTGAGTTGAATACAGCGATTTCCAATGGCCTTCTTCAATCACAGTGTAGCTAGGTTCCAACTCCCATGTCCGAGTGGGTAGCAGACATCTGCCTCCCATGCATACACACTTCTGAGAGTTGAGCTTATGGCCTGTACCTCCACATCCAGCCTGCTGGTACCCTTGGGTTCTAAAAGGCCTAGGCTCGCTGTTTGACGGAAGTGCTGGGAGAGGTAATTGGAATCTCCTGGCACACAAGACGAGTGCCTCCAAGCTCAATTCACAATTTCCCAGTAATTCTTGTGGTAGACAGGTGCTACATACTAAGTTCCATATGTGAGATGGTAGCTGAACGCCTTGTCCAAAAGCATCTTACTTCTGAGAGTTGAGCCCACCCTCAGTCCTTCACAGTTCCACACTGCCTGCAGAGTGAGTTTCACACGTCTTCACCAGAGACGATTGCCAGAGGCTTCTTAGTACAAGTTAACAATGCAGACCTGGAGGGTATCTCCAGGTGCAGTAGAGTGGTAATCTTGGAACCTCCTGACCAGAGTACTGCTACCTTCTCACTGCCATAGGAATACAGCTAGTTGACAGCTGGCTTCAAGACATGCTTCCCTGTGAGAGCTGAGGACAGGGCAGAACCCTCCCGCATCCTGCCTGACTGTAGGAGTAGCTGCTAACATCCTAATGTTAGTGGCTGGGAGAGGTTGCGGGAAAAGCATGTGTGAGCACTGGGCCTGAACTCCCGTGTATCTGAGTTGAATACAGCGATTTCCAATGGCCTTCTTCAATCACAGTGTAGCTAGGTTCCAACTCCCATGTCCGAGTGGGTAGCAGACATCTGCCTCCCATGCATACACACTTCTGAGAGTTGAGCTTATGGCCTGTACCTCCACATCCAGCCTGCTGGTACCCTTGCTTCTAAAAGGCCTAGGCTCGCTGTTTGACGGAAGTGCTGGGAGAGGTAATTGGAATCACCCGCACACAAGACTAGTGCCTCCAAGCTCAGTTCAGCGATTTCCTAGTAATTCCTGTGGTAGAATGGTGCTACATACTAAGTTCCATACGTGAGAGTGTAGCTGAACGCCTTGTCCAAAACCATCTTACTTCTGAGAGTTGAGCTCAGCCACAGTCCCTCACAGTTCCACACTGCCTGCAGAGTGAGTTTCGCAGGTCTTCAGCAGAGACGTTTGCCAGAGGCTTCTGAGACGCAGGGTAACAATGCAGACCTGGAGGGTATCCCCAGGTGCAGTCGACTGGTAATCTTGGAACCTCCTAACTCAGAATACTGCTACCTTCTCACTGCCATAAGAATGCAGCTAGTTGACAGCTGGCTTCAAGACATGCTTCCCTGTGAGAGCTGAGGACAGGGCAGAACCCTCCCGCATGCTGCCTGACTGTAGGAGTAGCTGCTAACATCCTTATGTTAGTGGCTGGGAGAGGTTGCGGGAAAAGCATGTGTGAGCACTGGGCCTGAACTCCCGTGTATCTGAGTTGAATACAGCGATTTCCAATGGCCTTCTTCAATCACAGTGTAGCTAGGTTCCAACTCCCATGTCCGAGTGGGTAGCAGACATCTGCCTCCCATGCATATACACTTCTGAGAGTTGAGCTTATGGCCTGTACCTCCACATCCAGCCTGCTGGTACCCTTGGCTTCTAAAAGGCCTAGGCTCGCTGTTTGACGGAAGTGCTGGGAGAGGTAATTGGAATCTCACGGCACACAAGACGAGTGCCTCCAAGCTCAATTCACGATTTCCCAGTAATTCTTGTGGTAGACAGGTGCTACATACTAATTTCCATATGTGAAATTGTAGCTGAACGCCTTGTCCAAAAGCATCTTACTTCTGAGAGTTGAGCCCAACCTCAGTCCCTCACAGTTCCACACTGCCTGCAGAGTGAGTTTCACAAGTCTTCACCAGAGACGATTGCAGAGGCTTCTGAGTACAAGTTAACAATGCAGACCTGGAGGGTATCTCCAGGTGCAGTAGAGTGGTAATCTTGGAACCTCCTGACTCAGAGTACTGCTACCTTCTCACTGCCATAGGAATGCAGCTAGTTGACAGCTGGCTTCAAGACATGCTTCCCTGTGAGAGCTGAGGACAGGGCAGAAACCTCCCGCATCCTGCCTGACTGTAGGAGTAGCTGCTAACATCCTTATGTTAGTGGCTGGGAGAGGTTGCGGGAAAAGCATGTGTGAGGACTGGGCCTGAACTCCCGTGTATCTGAGTTGAATAGAGCGAATTCCAATGGCCTTCTTCAATCACAGTGTAGCTAGGTTCCAACTCCCATGTCCGAGTGGGTAGCAGACATCTGCCTCCCATGCATACACACTTCTGAGAGCTGAGCTTATGGCCTGTACCTCCACATCCAGCCTGCTGGTACCCTTGGCTTCTAAAAGGCCTAGGCTCGCTGTTTGACGGAAGTGCTGGGAGAGGTAATTGGAATCACCCGGCACAAAACACTAGCGCCTCCAAGCTCAGTTCAGCGATTTCCTAGTAATTCCTGTGGTAGACTGGTGCTATATACTAATTTCCATACGTGAGAGGGTAGCTGAAAGCCTTGTCCAAAACCATCTTACTTCTGAGAGTTGAGCTCAGCCTCAGTCCCTCACAGTTCCACACTGCCTGCAGAGTGAGTTTCGCAGGTCTTCAGCAGAGACGTTTGCCAGAGGCTTCTGAGACGCAGGGTAACAATGCAGACCTGGAGGGTATCCCCAGGTGCAGTCGACTGGTAATCTTGGAACCTCCTGACTCAGAATACTGCTACCTTCTCACTGCCATAGGAATGCAGCTAGTTGACAGCTGGCTTCAAGACATGCTTCCCTGTGAGAGCTGAGGACAGGGCAGAACCCTCCCGCATGCTGCCTGACTGTAGGAGTAGCTGCTAACATCCTAATGTTAGTGGCTGGGAGAGGTTGCGGGAAAAGCATGTGTGAGCACTGGGCCTGATCTCCTGTGTATCTGAGTTGAATACAGCCATTTCCAACGACTTTCCTCAACCAGAGTGTAGCTAGGTTCCAAATCCCATGTACGAGCGGGTAGCAGACATCTGCCTCCCATGCATACACACTTCTGAGAGTTGAGCTTATGGCCTGTACCTCCACATCTAGCCTGCTGGTACCCTTGGCTTCTAAAAGGCCTAGGCTCGTTGTTTGACGGAAGTGCTGGGAGAGGTAATTGGAATCTCCCGGCACACAAGACGAGTGCCTCCAGCTCAATTCACGATTTCCCAGTAATTCTTGTGGTAGACAGGTGCTACATACTAAGTTCCATATGTGAGAAGGTAGCTGAACGCCTTGTCCAAAAGCATCTTACTTCTGAGAGTTGAGCACACCCTCAGTCCCTCAAACTTCCACACTGCCTGCAGAGTGAGTTTCACACGTCTTCACCAGAGACGATTGCCGGAGGCTTCTGAGTACAAGTTACAATGCAGACCTGGAGGGTATCTCCAGGTGCAGTAGAGTGGTAATCTTGGAACCTCCTGACTCAGAGTACTGCTACTTTCTCACTGCCATAGGAATGCAGCTAGTTGACAGCTGGCTTCAAGACATGCTTCCCTGTGAGAGCTGAGGACAGGGCAGAACCCTCCCGCATCCTGCCTGACTGAAGGAGTAGCTGCTAACATCCTAATGTTAGTGGCTGGGAGAGGTTGCGGGAAAAGCATGTGTGAGCACTGGGCCTGAACTCCCGTGTATCTGAGTTGAATACAGCGATTTCCAATGGCCTTCTTCAATCAGAGTGTAGCTAGGTTCCAACTCCCATGTCCGAGTGGGTAGCAGACATCTGCCTCCCATGCATACACACTTCTGAGAGTTGAGCTTATGGCCTGTACCTCCACATCCAGCCTGCTGGTACCTTTGGGTTCTAAAAGGCCTAGGCTCGCTGTTTGAGGGAAGTGCTGGGAGAGTTATAGGTATCACCGGCACAAAAGTCTAGTGCCTCCAAGCTCAGTTCAGCGATTTCCTAGTAATTCCTGTGGTAGACTGGTGCTACATACTAAGTTCCATACGTGAGAGGGTAGCTGAACGCCTTGTCCAAAACCATCTTACTTCTGAGAGTTGAGCTCAGCCTCAGTCCCTCACAGTTCCACACTGCCTGCAGAGTGAGTTTCGCAGGTCTTCAGCAGAGACGTTTGCCAGAGGCTTCTGAGACGCAGGGTAACAATGCAGACCTGGAGGGTATCTCCAGGTGCAGTCGACTGGTAATCTTGGAACCTCCTGACTCAGAATACTCCTACCTTCTCACTGCCATAGGAATGCAGCTAGTTGACAGCTAGCTGGCTTCAAGACATGCTTCCGTGAGAGAGCTGAGGACAGGGCAGAACCCTCCCGCATGCTGCCTGACTGTAGGAGTAGCTGCTAACATCCTAATGTTAGTGGCTGGGAGAGGTTGCGGGAAAAGCATGTGTGAGCACTGGGCCTGAACTCCCGTGTATCTGAGTTGAATACAGCCATTTCCAACGACTTTCCTCAACCAGAGTGTAGCTAGGTTCCAAATCCCATGTCGAGCGGGTAGCAGACATCTGCCTCCCATGCATACACACTTCTGAGAGTTGAGTTTATGGCCTGTACCTCCACAGCCAGCCTGCTGGTACCCTTGGCTTCTAAAAGGCCTAGGCTCGCTGTTTGACGGAAGTGCTGGGAGAGGTAATTGGAATCTCCCGGCACACAAGACGAGTGCCTCCAAGCTCAATTCACGATTTCCCAGTAATTCTTGTGGTAGACATGTGCTACATACTAAGTTCCATATGTGAGAAGGTAGCTGAACGCCTTGTCCAAAAGCATCTTACTTCTGAGAGTTGAGCACACCCTCAGTCCCTCACACTTCCACACTGCCTGCAGAGTGAGTTTCACACGTCTTCACCAGAGACGATTGCCAGAGGCTTCTGAGTACAAGTTACAATGCAGACCTGGAGGGTATCTCCAGGTGCAGTAGAGTGGTAATCTTGGAACCTCCTGACTCAGAGTACTGCTACCTTCTCACTGCCATAGGAATGCAGCTAGTTGACAGCTGGCTTCAAGACATGCTTCCCTGTGAGAGCTGAGGACAGGGCAGAACCCTCCCGCATCCTGCCTGACTGTAGGAGTAGCTGCTAACATCCTAATGTTAGTGGCTGGGAGAGGTTGCGGGAAAAGCATGTGTGAGCACTGGGCCTGAACTCCCGTGTATCTGAGTTGAATACAGCGATTTCCAATGGCCTTCTTCAATCACAGTGTAGCTAGGTTCCAACTCCCATGTCCGAGTGGGTAGCAGACATCTGCCTCCCATGCATATACACTTCTGAGAGTTGAGCTTATGGCCTGTACCTCCACATCCAGCCTGCTGGTACCCTTGGCTTCTAAAAGGCCTAGGCTCGCTGTTTGACGGAAGTGCTGGGAGAGGTAATTGGAATCACCCGGCACACAAGACTAGTGCCTCCAAGCTCAGTTCAGCGATTTCCTAGTAATTCCTGTGGTATAGTGGTGCTACATACTAAGTTCCATACGTGAGAGGGTAGCTGAACGCCTTGTCCAAAACCATCTTACTTCTGAGAGTTGAGCTCAGCCTCAGTCCCTCACAGTTCCACACTGCCTGCAGAGTGAGTTTCGCAGGTCTTCAGCAGAGACGTTTGCCAGAGGCTTCTGAGACGCAGGGTAACAATGCAGACCTGGAGGGTATCCCCAGGTGCAGTCGACTGGTAATCTTGGAACCTCCTGACTCAGAATACTGCTACCTTCTCACTGCCATAGGAATGCAGCTAGTTGACAGCTGGCTTCAAGACATGCTTCCCTGTGAGAGCTGAGGACAGGGCAGAACCCTCCCGCATCCTGCCTGACTGTAGGAGTACCTGCTAACATCCTTATATTAGTGGCTGGGAGAGGTTGCGGGAAAAGCATGTGTGAGCACTGGGCCTGAACTCCCGTGTATCTGAGTTGAATACAGCGATTTCCAACGGCTTTCCTCAACCAGAGTGTAGCTAGGTTCCAAATCCCATGTACGAGCGGGTAGCAGACATCTGCCTCCCATGCATACACACTTCTGAGAGTTGAGCTTATGGCCTGTACCTCCACAGCCAGCCTGCTGGTACACTTGGCTTCTAAAAGGCCTAGGCTCGCTGTTTGACGGAAGTGCTGGGAGAGGTAATTGGAATCTCCCGGCACACAAGACGAGTGCCTCCAAGCTCAATTCACGATTTCCCAGTAATTCTTGTGGTAGACAGGTGCTACATACTAAGTTCCATATGTGAGAAGGTAGCTGAACGCCTTGGCAAAAGCATCTTACTTCTGAGAGTTGAGCACACCCTCAGTCCCTCACACTTCCACACTGCCTGCAGAGTGAGTTTCACACGTCTTCACCAGAGACGATTGCCGGAGGCTTCTGAGTACAAGTTACAATGCAGACCTGGAGGGTATCTCCAGGTGCAGTAGAGTGGTAATCTTGGAACCTCCTGACTCAGAGTACTGCTACCTTCTCACTGCCATAGGAATGCAGCTAGTTGACAGCTGGCTTCAAGACATGCTTCCCTGTGAGAGCTGAGGACAGGGCAGAACCCTCCCGCATCCTGCCTGACTGTAGGAGTAGCTGCTAACATCCTAATGTTAGTGGCTGGGAGAGGTTGCGGGAAAAGCATGTGTGAGCACTGGGCCTGAACTCCCGTGTATCTGAGTTGAATACAGCGATTTCCAATGGCCTTCTTCAATCACAGTGTAGCTAGGTTCCAACTCCCATGTCCGAGTGGGTAGCAGACATCAGCCTCCCATGCATACACACTTCTGAGAGTTGAGCTTATGGCCTGTACCTCCACATCCAGCCTGCTGGTACCTTTGGGTTCTAAAAGGCCTAGGCTCGCTGTTTGAGGGAAGTGCTGGGAGAGTTATAGGAATCACCGGCACAAAAGACTAGTGCCTCCAAGCTCAGTTCAGCGATTTCCTAGTAATTCCTGTGGTAGACTGGTGCTACATACTAAGTTCCATACGTGAGAAGGTAGCTGAACGCCTTGTCCAAAACCATCTTACTTCTGAGAGTTGATCTCAGCCTCAGTCCCTCACAGTTCCACACTGCCTGCAGAGTGAGTTTCGCAGGTCTTCAGCAGAGACGTTTGCCAGAGGCTTCTGAGACGCAGGGTAACAATGCAGACCTGGAGGGTATCCCCAGGTGCAGTCGACTGGTAATCTTGGAACCTCCTGACTCAGAATACTGCTACCTTCTCACTGCCATAGGAATGCAGCTAGTTGACAGCTAGCTGGCTTCAAGACGTGCTTCCGTGAGAGAGCTGAGGACAGGGCAGAACCCTCCCGCATGCTGCCTGAGTGTAGGAGTAGCTGCTAACATCCTAATGTTAGTGGCTGGGAGAGGTTGCGGGAAAAGCATGTGTGAGCACTGGGCCTGAACTCCCGTGTATCTGAGTTGAATACAGCGATTTCCAATGGCCTTCTTCAATCACAGTGTAGCTAGGTTCCAACTCCCATGTCCGAGTGTGTAGCAGACATCTGCCTCCCATGCATACACACTTCTGAGAGTTGAGCTTATGGCCTGTACCTCCACATCCAGCCTGCTGGTACCCTTGGCTTCTAAAAGGCCTAGGCTCGCTGTTTGACGGAAGTGCTGGGAGAGGTAATTGGAATCACCCGGCACACAAGACTAGTGCCTCCAAGCTCAGTTCAGTGATTTCCTAGTAATTCCTGTGGTAGACTGGTGCTACATACTAAGTTCCATACGTGAGAGGGTAGCTGAACGCCTTGTCCAAAACCATCTTACTTCTGAGATTTGAGCTCAGCCTCAGTCCCTCACAGTTCCACACTGCCTGCAGAGTGAGTTTCGCAGGTCTTCAGCATAGACGTTTGCCAGAGGCTTCTGAGACGCAGGGTAACAATGCAGACCTGGAGGGTATCCCCAGGTGCAGTCGACTGGTAATCTTGGAACCTCCTGACTCAGAATACTGCTACCTTTTCACTGCCATAAGAATGCAGCTAATTCACAGCTGGCTTCAATACATGCTTCCCTGTGAGAGCTGAGGAAAGGGCAGAACCCTCCCGCATGCTGCCTGACTGTAGGAGTAGCTGCTAACATCCTAATGTTAGTGGCTGGGAGAGGTTGCGGGAAAAGCATGTGTGAGCACTGGGCCTGAACTCCCGTGTATCTGAGTTGAATCCAGCCATTTCCAACGACTTTCCTCAACCAGAGTGTAGCTAGGTTCCAAATACCATGTCGAGCGGGTAGCAGACATCTGCCTCCCATGCATACACACTTCTGAGAGTTGAGCTTATGGCCTGTACCTCCACAGCCAGCCTGCTGGTACCCTTGGCTTCTAAAAGGCCTAGGCTCGCTGTTTGACGGAAGTGCTGGGAGAGGTAATTGGAATCTCCCGGCACACAAGACGAGTGCCTCCAAGCTCAATTCACGATTTCCCAGTAATTCTTGTGGTAGACATGTGCTACATACTAAGTTCCATATGTGAGAAGGTAGCTGAACGCCTTGTCCAAAAGCATCTTACTTCTGAGAGTTGAGCACACCCTCAGTCCCTCACACTTCCACACTGCCTGCAGAGTGAGTTTCACACGTCTTCACCAGAGACGATTGCCAGAGGCTTCTGAGTACAAGTTACAATGCAGACCTGGAGGGTTTCTCCAGGTGCAGTAGAGTGGTAATCTTGGAACCTCCTGACTCAGAGTACTGCTACCTTCTCACTGCCATAGGAATGCAGCTAGTTGACAGCTGGCTTCAAGACATGCTTCCCTGTGAGAGCTGAGGACAGGGCAGAACCCTCCCGCATCCTGCCTGACTGTAGGAGTAGCTGCTAACATCCTTATGTTAGTGGCTGGGAGAGGTTGCGGGAAAAGCATGTGTGAGCACTGGGCCTGAACTCCCGTGTATCTGAGTTGAATACAGCGATTTCCAACGGCGTTCCTCAACCAGAGTGTAGCTAGGTTCCAAATCCCATGTACGAGCGGGTAGCAGACATCTGCCTCCCATGCATACACACTTCTGAGAGTTGAGCTTATGGCCTGTACCTCCACAGCCAGCCTGCTGGTACCCTTGGCTTCTAAAAGGCCTAGGCTCGCTGTTTGACGGAAGTGCTGGGAGAGGTAATTGGAATCTCCCGGCACACAAGACGAGTGCCTCCAAGCTCAATTCACGATTTCCCAGTAATTCTTATGGTAGACAGGTGCTACATACTAAGTTCCATATGTGAGATGGTAGCTGAACGCCTTGTCCAAAAGCATCTTACTTCTGAGAGTTGAGCCCACCCTCAGTCCCTCACACTTCCACACTGCCTGCAGAGTGAGTTTCACACGTCTTCACCAGAGACGATTGCCAGAGGCTTCTTAGTACAAGTTAACAATGCAGACCTGGAGGGTATCTCCAGGTGCATTACTGTGGTAATCTTGGAACCTCCTGACTCAGAGTACTGCTACCTTCTCACTGCCATAGGAATACAGCTAGTTGACAGCTGGCTTCAAGACATGCTTCCCTGTGAGAGCTGAGGACAGGGCAGAACCCTCCCGCATCCTGCGTGACTGTAGGAGTAGCTGCTAACATCCTAATGTTAGTGGCTGGGAGAGGTTGCGGGAAAAGCATGTGTGAGCACTGGGCCTGAACTCCCGTGTATCTGAGTTGAATACAGCGATTTCCAATGGCCTTCTTCAATCACAGTGTAGCTAGGTTCCAACTCCCATGTCCGAGTGGGTAGCAGACATCTGCCTCCCATGCATACACACTTCTGAGAGTTGAGCTTATGGCCTGTACCTCCACATCCAGCCTGCTGGTACCCTTGCTTCTAAAAGGCCTAGGCTCGCTGTTTGACGGAAGTGCTGGGAGAGGTAATTGGAATCACCCGGCACACAAGACTAGTGCCTCCAAGCTCAGTTCAGCGATTTCCTAGTAATTCCTGTGGTAGACTGGTGCTACATACTAAGTTCCATACGTGAGAGGGTAGCTGAACGCCTTGTCCAAAACCATCTTACTTCTGAGAGTTGAGCTCAGCCTCAGTCCCTCACAGTTCCACACTGCCTGCAGAGTGAGTTTCGCAGGTCTTCAGCAGAGACGTTTGCCAGAGGCTTCTGAGACGCAGGGTAACAATGCAGACCTGGAGGGTATCCCCAGGTGCAGTCGACTGGTAATCTTGGAACCTCCTGACTCAGAATACTGCTACCTTCTCACTGCCATAGGAATGCAGCTAGTTGACAGCTGGCTTCAAGACATGCTTCCCTGTGAGAGCTGAGGACAGGGCAGAACCCTCCTGCATCCTGCCTGACTGTAGGAGTAGCTGCTAACATCCTTATGTTAGTGGCTGGGAGAGGTTGCGGGAAAAGCATGTGTGAGCACTGGGCCTGAACTCCCGTGTATCTGAGTTGAATACAGCGATTTCCAACGGCTTTCCTCAACCAGAGTGTAGCCAGGTTCCAAATCCCATGTACGAGCGGGTAGCAGACATCTGCCTCCCATGCATACACACTTCTGAGAGTTGAGCTTATCGCCTGTACCTCCACAGCCAGCCTGCTGGTACCCTTGGCTTCTAAAAGGCCTAGGCTCGCTGTTTGACGGAAGTGCTGAGAGAGGTAATTGGAATCTCCCGGCACACAAGACGAGTGCCTCCAAGCTCAATTCACGATTTCCCAGTAATTCTTGTGGTAGACAGCTGCTACATACTAAGTTCCATATGTGAGAAGGTAGCTGAACGCCTTCGCAAAAGCATCTTACTTCTGAGAGTTGAGCACACCCTCAGTCCCTCACACTTCCACACTGCCTGCAGAGTGAGTTTCACACGTGTTCACCAGAGACGATTGCCGGAGGCTTCTGAGTACAAGTTACAATGCAGACCTGGAGGGTATCTCCAGGTGCAGTAGAGTGGTAATCTTGGAACCTCCTGACTCAGAGTACTGCTACCTTCTCACTGCCATAGGAATGCAGCTAGTTGACAGCTGGCTTCAAGACATGCTTCCCTGTGAGAGCTGAGGACAGGGCAGAACCCTCCCGCATCCTGCCTGACTGTAGGAGTAGCTGCTAACATCCTAATGTTAGTGGCTGGGAGAGGTTGCGGGAAAAGCATGTGTGAGCACTGGGCCTGAACTCCCGTGTATCTGAGTTGAATACAGCGATTTCCAATGGCCTTCTTCAATCACAGTGTAGCTAGGTTCCAACTCCCATGTCCGAGTGTGTAGCAGACATCTGCCTCCCATGCATACACACTTCTGAGAGTTGAGCTTATGGCCTGTACCTCCACATCCAGCCTGCTGGTACCCTTGGCTTCTAAAAGGCCTAGGCTCGCTGTTTGACGGAAGTGCTGGGAGAGGTAATTGGAATCACCCGGCACACAAGACTAGTGCCTCCAAGCTCAGTTCAGTGATTTCCTAGTAATTCCTGTGGTAGACTGGTGCTACATACTAAGTTCCATACGTGAGAGGGTAGCTGAACGCCTTGTCCAAAACCATCTTACTTCTGAGATTTGAGCTCAGCCTCAGTCCCTCACAGTTCCACACTGCCTGCAGAGTGAGTTTCGCAGGTCTTCAGCATAGACGTTTGCCAGAGGCTTCTGAGACGCAGGGTAACAATGCAGACCTGGAGGGTATCCCCAGGTGCAGTCGACTGGTAATCTTGGAACCTCCTGACTCAGAATACTGCTACCTTCTCACTGCCATAAGAATGCAGCTAATTCACAGCTGGCTTCAATACATGCTTCCCTGTGAGAGCTGAGGAAAGGGCAGAACCCTCCCGCATGCTGCCTGACTGTAGGAGTAGCTGCTAACATCCTAATGTTAGTGGCTGGGAGAGGTTGCGGGAAAAGCATGTGTGAGCACTGGGCCTGAACTCCCGTGTATCTGAGTTGAATCCAGCCATTTCCAACGACTTTCCTCAACCAGAGTGTAGCTAGGTTCCAAATACCATGTCGAGCGGGTAGCAGACATCTGCCTCCCATGCATACACACTTCTGAGAGTTGAGCTTATGGCCTGTACCTCCACAGCCAGCCTGCTGGTACCCTTGGCTTCTAAAAGGCCTAGGCTCGCTGTTTGACGGAAGTGCTGGGAGAGGTAATTGGAATCTCCCGGCACACAAGACGAGTGCCTCCAAGCTCAATTCACGATTTCCCAGTAATTCTTGTGGTAGACATGTGCTACATACTAAGTTCCATATGTGAGAAGGTAGCTGAACGCCTTGTCCAAAAGCATCTTACTTCTGAGAGTTGAGCACACCCTCAGTCCCTCACACTTCCACACTGCCTGCAGAGTGAGTTTCACACGTCTTCACCAGAGACGATTGCCAGAGGCTTCTGAGTACAAGTTACAATGCAGACCTGGAGGGTTTCTCCAGGTGCAGTAGAGTGGTAATCTTGGAACCTCCTGACTCAGAGTACTGCTACCTTCTCACTGCCATAGGAATGCAGCTAGTTGACAGCTGGCTTCAAGACATGCTTCCCTGTGAGAGCTGAGGACAGGGCAGAACCCTCCCGCATCCTGCCTGACTGTAGGAGTAGCTGCTAACATCCTTATGTTAGTGGCTGGGAGAGGTTGCGGGAAAAGCATGTGTGAGCACTGGGCCTGAACTCCCGTGTATCTGAGTTGAATACAGCGATTTCCAACGGCGTTCCTCAACCAGAGTGTAGCTAGGTTCCAAATCCCATGTACGAGCGGGTAGCAGACATCTGCCTCCCATGCATACACACTTCTGAGAGTTGAGCTTATGGCCTGTACCTCCACAGCCAGCCTGCTGGTACCCTTGGCTTCTAAAAGGCCTAGGCTCGCTGTTTGACGGAAGTGCTGGGAGAGGTAATTGGAATCTCCCGGCACACAAGACGAGTGCCTCCAAGCTCAATTCACGATTTCCCAGTAATTCTTATGGTAGACAGGTGCTACATACTAAGTTCCATATGTGAGATGGTAGCTGAACGCCTTGTCCAAAAGCATCTTACTTCTGAGAGTTGAGCCCACCCTCAGTCCCTCACACTTCCACACTGCCTGCAGAGTGAGTTTCACACGTCTTCACCAGAGACGATTGCCAGAGGCTTCTTAGTACAAGTTAACAATGCAGACCTGGAGGGTATCTCCAGGTGCATTACTGTGGTAATCTTGGAACCTCCTGACTCAGAGTACTGCTACCTTCTCACTGCCATAGGAATACAGCTAGTTGACAGCTGGCTTCAAGACATGCTTCCCTGTGAGAGCTGAGGACAGGGCAGAACCCTCCCGCATCCTGCGTGACTGTAGGAGTAGCTGCTAACATCCTAATGTTAGTGGCTGGGAGAGGTTGCGGGAAAAGCATGTGTGAGCACTGGGCCTGAACTCCCGTGTATCTGAGTTGAATACAGCGATTTCCAATGGCCTTCTTCAATCACAGTGTAGCTAGGTTCCAACTCCCATGTCCGAGTGGGTAGCAGACATCTGCCTCCCATGCATACACACTTCTGAGAGTTGAGCTTATGGCCTGTACCTCCACATCCAGCCTGCTGGTACCCTTGCTTCTAAAAGGCCTAGGCTCGCTGTTTGACGGAAGTGCTGGGAGAGGTAATTGGAATCTCCCGGCACACAAGACTAGTGCCTCCAAGCTCAGTTCAGCGATTTCCTAGTAATTCCTGTGGTAGACTGGTGCTACATACTAAGTTCCATACGTGAGAGGGTAGCTGAACGCCTTGTCCAAAACCATCTTACTTCTGAGAGTTGAGCTCAGCCTCAGTCCCTCACAGTTCCACACTGCCTGCAGAGTGAGTTTCGCAGGTCTTCAGCAGAGATTTTGCCAGAGGCTTCTGAGACGCAGGGTAACAATGCAGACCTGGAGGGTATCCCCAGGTGCAGTCGACTGGTAATCTTGGAACCTCCTGACTCAGAATACTGCTACCTTCTCACTGCCATAGGAATGCAGCTAGTTGACCGCTAGCTGGCTTCAAGACATGCTTCCGTGAGAGAGCTGAGGACAGGGCAGAACCCTCCCGCATGCTGCCTGACTGTAGGAGTAGCTGCTAACATCCTAATGTTAGTGGCTGGGAGAGGTTGCGGGAAAAGCATGTGTGAGCACTGGGCCTGAACTCCCGTGTATCTGAGTTGAATACAGCCATTTCCAACGACTTTCCTCAACCAGAGTGTAGCTAGGTTCCAAATCCCATGTCGAGCGGGTAGCAGACATCTGCCTCCCATGCATACACACTTCTGAGAGTTGAGTTTATGGCCTGTACCTCCACAGCCAGCCTGCTGGTACCCTTGGCTTCTAAAAGGCCTAGGCTCGCTGTTTGACGGAAGTGCTGGGAGAGGTAATTGGAATCTCCCGGCACACAAGACGAGTGCCTCCAAGCTCAATTCACGATTTCCCAGTAATTCTTGTGGTAGACATGTGCTACATACTAAGTTCCATATGTGAGAAGGTAGCTGAACGCCTTGTCCAAAAGCATCTTACTTCTGAGAGTTGAGCACACCCTCAGTCCCTCACACTTCCACACTGCCTGCAGAGTGAGTTTCGCAGGTCTTCAGCAGAGACGTTTGCCAGAGGCTTCTGAGACGCAGGGTAACAATGCAGACCTGGAGGGTATCCCCAGGTGCAGTCGACTGGTAATCTTGGAACCTCCTGACTCAGAATACTGCTACCTTCTCACTGCCATAGGAATGCAGCTAGTTGACAGCTGGCTTCAAGACATGCTTCCCTGTGAGAGCTGAGGACAGGGCAGAACCCTCCTGCATCCTGCCTGACTGTAGGAGTAGCTGCTAACATCCTTATGTTAGTGGCTGGGAGAGGTTGCGGGAAAAGCATGTGTGAGCACTGGGCCTGAACTCCCGTGTATCTGAGTTGAATACAGCGATTTCCAACGGCTTTCCTCAACCAGAGTGTAGCCAGGTTCCAAATCCCATGTACGAGCGGGTAGCAGACATCTGCCTCCCATGCATACACACTTCTGAGAGTTGAGCTTATCGCCTGTACCTCCACAGCCAGCCTGCTGGTACCCTTGGCTTCTAAAAGGCCTAGGCTCGCTGTTTGACGGAAGTGCTGAGAGAGGTAATTGGAATCTCCCGGCACACAAGACGAGTGCCTCCAAGCTCAATTCACGATTTCCCAGTAATTCTTGTGGTAGACAGCTGCTACATACTAAGTTCCATATGTGAGAAGGTAGCTGAACGCCTTCGCAAAAGCATCTTACTTCTGAGAGTTGAGCACACCCTCAGTCCCTCACACTTCCACACTGCCTGCAGAGTGAGTTTCACACGTGTTCACCAGAGACGATTGCCGGAGGCTTCTGAGTACAAGTTACAATGCAGACCTGGAGGGTATCTCCAGGTGCAGTAGAGTGGTAATCTTGGAACCTCCTGACTCAGAGTACTGCTACCTTCTCACTGCCATAGGAATGCAGCTAGTTGACAGCTGGCTTCAAGACATGCTTCCCTGTGAGAGCTGAGGACAGGGCAGAACCCTCCCGCATCCTGCCTGACTGTAGGAGTAGCTGCTAACATCCTAATGTTAGTGGCTGGGAGAGGTTGCGGGAAAAGCATGTGTGAGCACTGGGCCTGAACTCCCGTGTATCTGAGTTGAATACAGCGATTTCCAATGGCCTTCTTCAATCACAGTGTAGCTAGGTTCCAACTCCCATGTCCGAGTGTGTAGCAGACATCTGCCTCCCATGCATACACACTTCTGAGAGTTGAGCTTATGGCCTGTACCTCCACATCCAGCCTGCTGGTACCCTTGGCTTCTAAAAGGCCTAGGCTCGCTGTTTGACGGAAGTGCTGGGAGAGGTAATTGGAATCACCCGGCACACAAGACTAGTGCCTCCAAGCTCAGTTCAGTGATTTCCTAGTAATTCCTGTGGTAGACTGGTGCTACATACTAAGTTCCATACGTGAGAGGGTAGCTGAACGCCTTGTCCAAAACCATCTTACTTCTGAGATTTGAGCTCAGCCTCAGTCCCTCACAGTTCCACACTGCCTGCAGAGTGAGTTTCGCAGGTCTTCAGCATAGACGTTTGCCAGAGGCTTCTGAGACGCAGGGTAACAATGCAGACCTGGAGGGTATCCCCAGGTGCAGTCGACTGGTAATCTTGGAACCTCCTGACTCAGAATACTGCTACCTTCTCACTGCCATAAGAATGCAGCTAATTCACAGCTGGCTTCAATACATGCTTCCCTGTGAGAGCTGAGGAAAGGGCAGAACCCTCCCGCATGCTGCCTGACTGTAGGAGTAGCTGCTAACATCCTAATGTTAGTGGCTGGGAGAGGTTGCGGGAAAAGCATGTGTGAGCACTGGGCCTGAACTCCCGTGTATCTGAGTTGAATCCAGCCATTTCCAACGACTTTCCTCAACCAGAGTGTAGCTAGGTTCCAAATACCATGTCGAGCGGGTAGCAGACATCTGCCTCCCATGCATACACACTTCTGAGAGTTGAGCTTATGGCCTGTACCTCCACAGCCAGCCTGCTGGTACCCTTGGCTTCTAAAAGGCCTAGGCTCGCTGTTTGACGGAAGTGCTGGGAGAGGTAATTGGAATCTCCCGGCACACAAGACGAGTGCCTCCAAGCTCAATTCACGATTTCCCAGTAATTCTTGTGGTAGACATGTGCTACATACTAAGTTCCATATGTGAGAAGGTAGCTGAACGCCTTGTCCAAAAGCATCTTACTTCTGAGAGTTGAGCACACCCTCAGTCCCTCACACTTCCACACTGCCTGCAGAGTGAGTTTCACACGTCTTCACCAGAGACGATTGCCAGAGGCTTCTGAGTACAAGTTACAATGCAGACCTGGAGGGTTTCTCCAGGTGCAGTAGAGTGGTAATCTTGGAACCTCCTGACTCAGAGTACTGCTACCTTCTCACTGCCATAGGAATGCAGCTAGTTGACAGCTGGCTTCAAGACATGCTTCCCTGTGAGAGCTGAGGACAGGGCAGAACCCTCCCGCATCCTGCCTGACTGTAGGAGTAGCTGCTAACATCCTTATGTTAGTGGCTGGGAGAGGTTGCGGGAAAAGCATGTGTGAGCACTGGGCCTGAACTCCCGTGTATCTGAGTTGAATACAGCGATTTCCAACGGCGTTCCTCAACCAGAGTGTAGCTAGGTTCCAAATCCCATGTACGAGCGGGTAGCAGACATCTGCCTCCCATGCATACACACTTCTGAGAGTTGAGCTTATGGCCTGTACCTCCACAGCCAGCCTGCTGGTACCCTTGGCTTCTAAAAGGCCTAGGCTCGCTGTTTGACGGAAGTGCTGGGAGAGGTAATTGGAATCTCCCGGCACACAAGACGAGTGCCTCCAAGCTCAATTCACGATTTCCCAGTAATTCTTATGGTAGACAGGTGCTACATACTAAGTTCCATATGTGAGATGGTAGCTGAACGCCTTGTCCAAAAGCATCTTACTTCTGAGAGTTGAGCCCACCCTCAGTCCCTCACACTTCCACACTGCCTGCAGAGTGAGTTTCACACGTCTTCACCAGAGACGATTGCCAGAGGCTTCTTAGTACAAGTTAACAATGCAGACCTGGAGGGTATCTCCAGGTGCATTACTGTGGTAATCTTGGAACCTCCTGACTCAGAGTACTGCTACCTTCTCACTGCCATAGGAATACAGCTAGTTGACAGCTGGCTTCAAGACATGCTTCCCTGTGAGAGCTGAGGACAGGGCAGAACCCTCCCGCATCCTGCGTGACTGTAGGAGTAGCTGCTAACATCCTAATGTTAGTGGCTGGGAGAGGTTGCGGGAAAAGCATGTGTGAGCACTGGGCCTGAACTCCCGTGTATCTGAGTTGAATACAGCGATTTCCAATGGCCTTCTTCAATCACAGTGTAGCTAGGTTCCAACTCCCATGTCCGAGTGGGTAGCAGACATCTGCCTCCCATGCATACACACTTCTGAGAGTTGAGCTTATGGCCTGTACCTCCACATCCAGCCTGCTGGTACCCTTGCTTCTAAAAGGCCTAGGCTCGCTGTTTGACGGAAGTGCTGGGAGAGGTAATTGGAATCACCCGGCACACAAGACTAGTGCCTCCAAGCTCAGTTCAGCGATTTCCTAGTAATTCCTGTGGTAGACTGGTGCTACATACTAAGTTCCATACGTGAGAGGGTAGCTGAACGCCTTGTCCAAAACCATCTTACTTCTGAGAGTTGAGCTCAGCCTCAGTCCCTCACAGTTCCACACTGCCTGCAGAGTGAGTTTCGCAGGTCTTCAGCAGAGATTTTGCCAGAGGCTTCTGAGACGCAGGGTAACAATGCAGACCTGGAGGGTATCCCCAGGTGCAGTCGACTGGTAATCTTGGAACCTCCTGACTCAGAATACTGCTACCTTCTCACTGCCATAGGAATGCAGCTAGTTGACCGCTAGCTGGCTTCAAGACATGCTTCCGTGAGAGAGCTGAGGACAGGGCAGAACCCTCCCGCATGCTGCCTGACTGTAGGAGTAGCTGCTAACATCCTAATGTTAGTGGCTGGGAGAGGTTGCGGGAAAAGCATGTGTGAGCACTGGGCCTGAACTCCCGTGTATCTGAGTTGAATACAGCCATTTCCAACGACTTTCCTCAACCAGAGTGTAGCTAGGTTCCAAATCCCATGTCGAGCGGGTAGCAGACATCTGCCTCCCATGCATACACACTTCTGAGAGTTGAGTTTATGGCCTGTACCTCCACAGCCAGCCTGCTGGTACCCTTGGCTTCTAAAAGGCCTAGGCTCGCTGTTTGACGGAAGTGCTGGGAGAGGTAATTGGAATCTCCCGGCACACAAGACGAGTGCCTCCAAGCTCAATTCACGATTTCCCAGTAATTCTTGTGGTAGACATGTGCTACATACTAAGTTCCATATGTGAGAAGGTAGCTGAACGCCTTGTCCAAAAGCATCTTACTTCTGAGAGTTGAGCACACCCTCAGTCCCTCACACTTCCACACTGCCTGCAGAGTGAGTTTCACACGTCTTCACCAGAGACGATTGCCAGAGGCTTCTGAGTACAAGTTACAATGCAGACCTGGAGGGTATCTCCAGGTGCAGTAGAGTGGTAATCTTGGAACCTCCTGACTCAGAGTACTGCTACCTTCTCACTGCCATAGGAATGCAGCTAGTTGACAGCTGGCTTCAAGACATGCTTCCCTGTGAGAGCTGAGGACAGGGCAGAACCCTCCCGCATCCTGCCTGACTGTAGGAGTAGCTGCTAACATCCTAATGTTAGTGGCTGGGAGAGGTTGCGGGAAAAGCATGTGTGAGCACTGGGCCTGAACTCCCGTGTATCTGAGTTGAATACAGCGATTTCCAATGGCCTTCTTCAATCACAGTGTAGCTAGGTTCCAACTCCCATGTCCGAGTGGGTAGCAGACATCTGCCTCCCATGCATATACACTTCTGAGAGTTGAGCTTATGGCCTGTACCTCCACATCCAGCCTGCTGGTACCCTTGGCTTCTAAAAGGCCTAGGCTCGCTGTTTGACGGAAGTGCTGGGAGAGGTAATTGGAATCACCCGGCACACAAGACTAGTGCCTCCAAGCTCAGTTCAGCGATTTCCTAGTAATTCCTGTGGTATAGTGGTGCTACATACTAAGTTCCATACGTGAGAGGGTAGCTGAACGCCTTGTCCAAAACCATCTTACTTCTGAGAGTTGAGCTCAGCCTCAGTCCCTCACAGTTCCACACTGCCTGCAGAGTGAGTTTCGCAGGTCTTCAGCAGAGACGTTTGCCAGAGGCTTCTGAGACGCAGGGTAACAATGCAGACCTGGAGGGTATCCCCAGGTGCAGTCGACTGGTAATCTTGGAACCTCCTGACTCAGAATACTGCTACCTTCTCACTGCCATAGGAATGCAGCTAGTTGACAGCTGGCTTCAAGACATGCTTCCCTGTGAGAGCTGAGGACAGGGCAGAACCCTCCCGCATCCTGCCTGACTGTAGGAGTACCTGCTAACATCCTTATGTTAGTGGCTGGGAGAGGTTGCGGGAAAAGCATGTGTGAGCACTGGGCCTGAACTCCCGTGTATCTGAGTTGAATACAGCGATTTCCAACGGCTTTCCTCAACCAGAGTGTAGCTAGGTTCCAAATCCCATGTACGAGCGGGTAGCAGACATCTGCCTCCCATGCATACACACTTCTGAGAGTTGAGCTTATGGCCTGTACCTCCACAGCCAGCCTGCTGGTACACTTGGCTTCTAAAAGGCCTAGGCTCGCTGTTTGACGGAAGTGCTGGGAGAGGTAATTGGAATCTCCCGGCACACAAGACGAGTGCCTCCAAGCTCAATTCACGATTTCCCAGTAATTCTTGTGGTAGACAGGTGCTACATACTAAGTTCCATATGTGAGAAGGTAGCTGAACGCCTTGGCAAAAGCATCTTACTTCTGAGAGTTGAGCACACCCTCAGTCCCTCACACTTCCACACTGCCTGCAGAGTGAGTTTCACACGTCTTCACCAGAGACGATTGCCGGAGGCTTCTGAGTACAAGTTACAATGCAGACCTGGAGGGTATCTCCAGGTGCAGTAGAGTGGTAATCTTGGAACCTCCTGACTCAGAGTACTGCTACCTTCTCACTGCCATAGGAATGCAGCTAGTTGACAGCTGGCTTCAAGACATGCTTCCCTGTGAGAGCTGAGGACAGGGCAGAACCCTCCCGCATCCTGCCTGACTGTAGGAGTAGCTGCTAACATCCTAATGTTAGTGGCTGGGAGAGGTTGCGGGAAAAGCATGTGTGAGCACTGGGCCTGAACTCCCGTGTATCTGAGTTGAATACAGCGATTTCCAATGGCCTTCTTCAATCACAGTGTAGCTAGGTTCCAACTCCCATGTCCGAGTGGGTAGCAGACATCAGCCTCCCATGCATACACACTTCTGAGAGTTGAGCTTATGGCCTGTACCTCCACATCCAGCCTGCTGGTACCTTTGGGTTCTAAAAGGCCTAGGCTCGCTGTTTGAGGGAAGTGCTGGGAGAGTTATAGGAATCACCGGCACAAAAGACTAGTGCCTCCAAGCTCAGTTCAGCGATTTCCTAGTAATTCCTGTGGTAGACTGGTGCTACATACTAAGTTCCATACGTGAGAGGGTAGCTGAACGCCTTGTCCAAAACCATCTTACTTCTGAGAGTTGATCTCAGCCTCAGTCCCTCACAGTTCCACACTGCCTGCAGAGTGAGTTTCGCAGGTCTTCAGCAGAGACGTTTGCCAGAGGCTTCTGAGACGCAGGGTAACAATGCAGACCTGGAGGGTATCCCCAGGTGCAGTCGACTGGTAATCTTGGAACCTCCTGACTCAGAATACTGCTACCTTCTCACTGCCATAGGAATGCAGCTAGTTGACAGCTAGCTGGCTTCAAGACATGCTTCCGTGAGAGAGCTGAGGACAGGGCAGAACCCTCCCGCATGCTGCCTGAGTGTAGGAGTAGCTGCTAACATCCTAATGTTAGTGGCTGGGAGAGGTTGCGGGAAAAGCATGTGTGAGCACTGGGCCTGAACTCCCGTGTATCTGAGTTGAATACAGCGATTTCCAATGGCCTTCTTCAATCACAGTGTAGCTAGGTTCCAACTCCCATGTCCGAGTGTGTAGCAGACATCTGCCTCCCATGCATACACACTTCTGAGAGTTGAGCTTATGGCCTGTACCTCCACATCCAGCCTGCTGGTACCCTTGGCTTCTAAAAGGCCTAGGCTCGCTGTTTGACGGAAGTGCTGGGAGAGGTAATTGGAATCACCCGGCACACAAGACTAGTGCCTCCAAGCTCAGTTCAGTGATTTCCTAGTAATTCCTGTGGTAGACTGGTGCTACATGCTAAGTTCCATACGTGAGAGGGTAGCTGAACGCCTTGTCCAAAACCATCTTACTTCTGAGATTTGAGCTCAGCCTCAGTCCCTCACAGTTCCACACTGCCTGCAGAGTGAGTTTCGCAGGTCTTCAGCATAGACGTTTGCCAGAGGCTTCTGAGACGCAGGGTAACAATGCAGACCTGGAGGGTATCCCCAGGTGCAGTCGACTGGTAATCTTGGAACCTCCTGACTCAGAATACTGCTACCTTCTCACTGCCATAAGAATGCAGCTAATTCACAGCTGGCTTCAATACATGCTTCCCTGTGAGAGCTGAGGAAAGGGCAGAACCCTCCCGCATGCTGCCTGACTGTAGGAGTAGCTGCTAACATCCTAATGTTAGTGGCTGGGAGAGGTTGCGGGAAAAGCATGTGTGAGCACTGGGCCTGAACTCCCGTGTATCTGAGTTGAATCCAGCCATTTCCAACGACTTTCCTCAACCAGAGTGTAGCTAGGTTCCAAATACCATGTCGAGCGGGTAGCAGACATCTGCCTCCCATGCATACACACTTCTGAGAGTTGAGCTTATGGCCTGTACCTCCACAGCCAGCCTGCTGGTACCCTTGGCTTCTAAAAGGCCTAGGCTCGCTGTTTGACGGAAGTGCTGGGAGAGGTAATTGGAATCTCCCGGCACACAAGACGAGTGCCTCCAAGCTCAATTCACGATTTCCCAGTAATTCTTGTGGTAGACATGTGCTACATACTAAGTTCCATATGTGAGAAGGTAGCTGAACGCCTTGTCCAAAAGCATCTTACTTCTGAGAGTTGAGCACACCCTCAGTCCCTCACACTTCCACACTGCCTGCAGAGTGAGTTTCACACGTCTTCACCAGAGACGATTGCCAGAGGCTTCTGAGTACAAGTTACAATGCAGACCTGGAGGGTTTCTCCAGGTGCAGTAGAGTGGTAATCTTGGAACCTCCTGACTCAGAGTACTGCTACCTTCTCACTGCCATAGGAATGCAGCTAGTTGACAGCTGGCTTCAAGACATGCTTCCCTGTGAGAGCTGAGGACAGGGCAGAACCCTCCCGCATCCTGCCTGACTGTAGGAGTAGCTGCTAACATCCTTATGTTAGTGGCTGGGAGAGGTTGCGGGAAAAGCATGTGTGAGCACTGGGCCTGAACTCCCGTGTATCTGAGTTGAATACAGCGATTTCCAACGGCGTTCCTCAACCAGAGTGTAGCTAGGTTCCAAATCCCATGTACGAGCGGGTAGCAGACATCTGCCTCCCATGCATACACACTTCTGAGAGTTGAGCTTATGGCCTGTACCTCCACAGCCAGCCTGCTGGTACCCTTGGCTTCTAAAAGGCCTAGGCTCGCTGTTTGACGGAAGTGCTGGGAGAGGTAATTGGAATCTCCCGGCACACAAGACGAGTGCCTCCAAGCTCAATTCACGATTTCCCAGTAATTCTTATGGTAGACAGGTGCTACATACTAAGTTCCATATGTGAGATGGTAGCTGAACGCCTTGTCCAAAAGCATCTTACTTCTGAGAGTTGAGCCCACCCTCAGTCCCTCACACTTCCACACTGCCTGCAGAGTGAGTTTCACACGTCTTCACCAGAGATGATTGCCAGAGGCTTCTTAGTACAAGTTAACAATGCAGACCTGGAGGGTATCTCCAGGTGCATTAGAGTGGTAATCTTGGAACCTCCTGACTCAGAGTACTGCTACCTTCTCACTGCCATAGGAATACAGCTAGTTGACAGCTGGCTTCAAGACATGCTTCCCTGTGAGAGCTGAGGACAGGGCAGAACCCTCCCGCATCCTGCGTGACTGTAGGAGTAGCTGCTAACATCCTAATGTTAGTGGCTGGGAGAGGTTGCGGGAAAAGCATGTGTGAGCACTGGGCCTGAACTCCCGTGTATCTGAGTTGAATACAGCGATTTCCAATGGCCTTCTTCAATCACAGTGTAGCTAGGTTCCAACTCCCATGTCCGAGTGGGTAGCAGACATCTGCCTCCCATGCATACACACTTCTGAGAGTTGAGCTTATGGCCTGTACCTCCACATCCAGCCTGCTGGTACCCTTGCTTCTAAAAGGCCTAGGCTCGCTGTTTGACGGAAGTGCTGGGAGAGGTAATTGGAATCACCCGGCACACAAGACTAGTGCCTCCAAGCTCAGTTCAGCGATTTCCTAGTAATTCCTGTGGTAGACTGGTGCTACATACTAAGTTCCATACGTGAGAGGGTAGCTGAACGCCTTGTCCAAAACCATCTTACTTCTGAGAGTTGAGCTCAGCCTCAGTCCCTAACAGTTCCACACTGCCTGCAGAGTGAGTTTCGCAGGTCTTCAGCAGAGACGTTTGCCAGAGGCTTCTGAGACGCAGGGTAACAATGCAGACCTGGAGGGTATCCCCAGGTGCAGTCGACTGGTAATCTTGGAACCTCCTGACTCAGAATACTGCTACCTTCTCACTGCCATAGGAATGCAGCTAGTTGACAGCTGGCTTCAAGACATGCTTCCCTGTGAGAGCTGAGGACAGGGCAGAACCCTCCTGCATCCTGCCTGACTGTAGGAGTAGCTGCTAACATCCTTATGTTAGTGGCTGGGAGAGGTTGCGGGAAAAGCATGTGTGAGCACTGGGCCTGAACTCCCGTGTATCTGAGTTGAATACAGCGATTTCCAACGGCTTTCCTCAACCAGAGTGTAGCCAGGTTCCAAATCCCATGTACGAGCGGGTAGCAGACATCTGCCTCCCATGCATACACACTTCTGAGAGTTGAGCTTATCGCCTGTACCTCCACAGCCAGCCTGCTGGTACCCTTGGCTTCTAAAAGGCCTAGGCTCGCTGTTTGACGGAAGTGCTGAGAGAGGTAATTGGAATCTCCCGGCACACAAGACGAGTGCCTCCAAGCTCAATTCACGATTTCCCAGTAATTCTTGTGGTAGACAGCTGCTACATACTAAGTTCCATATGTGAGAAGGTAGCTGAACGCCTTCGCAAAAGCATCTTACTTCTGAGAGTTGAGCACACCCTCAGTCCCTCACACTTCCACACTGCCTGCAGAGTGAGTTTCACACGTGTTCACCAGAGACGATTGCCGGAGGCTTCTGAGTACAAGTTACAATGCAGACCTGGAGGGTATCTCCAGGTGCAGTAGAGTGGTAATCTTGGAACCTCCTGACTCAGAGTACTGCTACCTTCTCACTGCCATAGGAATGCAGCTAGTTGACAGCTGGCTTCAAGACATGCTTCCCTGTGAGAGCTGAGGACAGGGCAGAACCCTCCCGCATCCTGCCTGACTGTAGGAGTAGCTGCTAACATCCTAATGTTAGTGGCTGGGAGAGGTTGCGGGAAAAGCATGTGTGAGCACTGGGCCTGAACTCCCGTGTATCTGAGTTGAATACAGCGATTTCCAATGGCCTTCTTCAATCACAGTGTAGCTAGGTTCCAACTCCCATGTCCGAGTGGGCAGCAGACATCTGCCTCCCATGCATACACACTTCTGAGAGTTGAGCTTATGGCCTGTACCTCCACATCCAGCCTGCTGGTAACTTTGGGTTCTAAAAGGCCTAGGCTCGCTGTTTGAGGGAAGTGCTGGGAGAGTTATAGGAATCACCGGCACAAAAGACTAGTGCCTCCAAGCTCAGTTCAGCGATTTCCTAGTAATTCCTGTGGTAGACTGGTGCTACATACTAAGTTCCATACGTGAGAGGGTAGCTGAACGCCTTGTCCAAAACCATCTTACTTCTGAGAGTTGATCTCAGCCTCAGTCCCTCACAGTTCCACACTGCCTGCAGAGTGAGTTTCGCAGGTCTTCAGCAGAGACGTTTGCCAGAGGCTTCTGAGACGCAGGGTAACAATGCAGACCTTGAGGGTATCCCCAGGTGCAGTCGACTGGTAATCTTGGAACCTCCTGACTCAGAATACTGCTACCTTCTCACTGCCATAGGAATGCAGCTAGTTGACAGCTAGCTGGCTTCAAGACATGCTTCCGTGAGAGAGCTGAGGACAGGGCAGAACCCTCCCGCATGCTGCCTGACTGTAGGAGTAGCTGCTAACATCCTAATGTTAGTGGCTGGGAGAGGTTGCGGGAAAAGCATGTGTGAGCACTGGGACTGAACTCCCGTGTATCTGAGTTGAATACAGCGATTTCCAATGGCCTTCTTCAATCACAGTGTAGCTAGGTTCCAACTCCCATGTCCGAGTGTGTAGCAGACATCTGCCTCCCATGCATACACACTTCTGAGAGTTGAGCTTATGGCCTGTACCTCCACATCCAGCCTGCTGGTACCCTTGGCTTCTAAAAGGCCTAGGCTCGCTGTTTGACGGAAGTGCTGGGAGAGGTAATTGGAATCACCCGGCACAAACGACTAGTGCCTCCAAGCTCAGTTCAGTGATTTCCTAGTAATTCCTGTGGTAGACTGGTGCTACATACTAAGTTCCATACGTGAGAGGGTAGCTGAACGCCTTGTCCAAAACCATCTTACTTCTGAGATTTGAGCTCAGCCTCAGTCCCTCACATTTCCACACTGCCTGCAGAGTGAGTTTCGCAGGTCTTCAGCATAGACGTTTGCCAGAGGCTTCTGAGACGCAGGGTAACAATGCAGACCTGGAGGGTATCCCCAGGTGCAGTCGACTGGTAATCTTGGAACCTCCTGACTCAGAATACTGCTACCTTCTCACTGCCATAAGAATGCAGCTAATTTACAGCTGGCTTCAATACATGCTTCCCTGTGAGAGCTGAGGAACGGGCAGAACCCTCCCGCATGCTGCCTGACTGTAGGAGTAGCTGCTAACATCCTAATGTTAGTGGCTGGGAGAGGTTGCGGGAAAAGCATGTGTGAGCACTGGGCCTGAACTCCCGTGTATCTGAGTTGAATACAGCCATTCCAACGACTTTCCTCAATCAGAGTGTAGCTAGGTTCCAAATCCCATGTCGAGCGGGTAGCAGACATCTGCCTCCCATGCATACACACTTCTGAGAGTTGAGCTTATGGCCTGTACCTCCACAGCCAGCCTGCTGGTACCCTTGGCTTCTAAAAGGCCTAGGCTCGCTGTTTGACGGAAGTGCTGGGAGAGGTAATTGGAATCTCCCGGCACACAAGACGAGTGCCTCCAAGCTCAATTCACGATTTCCCAGTAATTCTTGTGGTAGACATGTGCTACATACTAAGTTCCATATGTGAGAAGGTAGCTGAACGCCTTGTCCAAAAGCATCTTACTTCTGAGAGTTGAGCACACCCTCAGTCCCTCACACTTCCACACTGCCAGGAGAGTGAGTTTCACACGTCTTCACCAGAGACGATTGCCAGAGGCTTCTGAGTACAAGTTACAATGCAGACCTGGAGGGTATCTCCAGGTGCAGTAGAGTGGTAATCTTGGAACCTCCTGACTCAGAGTACTGCTACCTTCTCACTGCCATAGGAATGCAGCTAGTTGACAGCTGGCTTCAAGACATGCTTCCCTGTGAGAGCTGAGGACAGGGCAGAACCCTCCCGCATCCTGCCTGACTGTAGGAGTAGCTGCTAACATCCTTATGTTAGTGGCTGGGAGAGGTTGCGGGAAAAGCATGTGTGAGCACTGGGCCTGAACTCCCGTGTATCTGAGTTGAATACAGCGATTTCCAACGGCTTTCCTCAACCAGAGTGTAGCTAGGTTCCAAATCCCATGTACGAGCGGGTAGCAGACA